>NC_142187.1:20652870-20958055 GCF_026936395.1 Plectropomus leopardus | reverse complement strand
TTCTAGCTTGCGAGTTTACTTCTGTAGTATGTGGCCCACTGAATTTGCACAGTAGTGTTTCTACCACGGTCTCTGCCTGCCAGGTTCTCTTCAGCTTAAACTTCAGCAAAACTAGAGTAAATATTGGTGTGGCTTTCCAACGCTGGAGACAGCTCTCGGAGAGTAAAACAATGCGGTTTGATTCTGAACTCGTAACATTTCTTTTAGACTAACATATCTTCAGTGTTACTAATGACAACACAAACTGTCAGTTTACAGTTTGCAATAAACTTTCCAAATGGCTTGATGTGACTGTTTTCTTGTTAATGTGGCGTTGCTAAAACTGAGCTAAGTAAGCTTTACAGTAAACTACACACATACACCACACAAGAAGGTCATAAGACAGCAGCCTCATTTTGACTGACTGTATTCTTGTTCTGCTGCCAGTTATAAGTTGCCTTTACTTATGACTGATGACTGTAAATTGCGGTTATATGGACACAGTAGATCAACATTTAAATGGTGAAATACTGCCCCCTGTGCAGTTGGACTGGGTAGCTGGAAGTTACAAATAGCTCTTTAAGGTCTGTTAACCCAGGGTTAAGAGATTTTCACTTTTTATTTTGAAGTAAATACCACACTTGTAAATTTTGAAGATTTTACAGGTCCTAAAAAAAAAGGAGGTTGCTATCAAGTGGCTAAATAAGACTACAGAATGCCATCAAGCCGAACATGCCTTTACAGCCTCGCTCTAGCGACAAAGTCGACGACATAAGACTGTGGTGTATACGTGTGTATAGCCTTACGTTAGCTACCTTTGGCAATGCATTAATGCTTACAAAAATAACTTTTTTTTGAAAAATGTGTTTATTTGTGAAGATTATCTTGCTGAACCAAACATGTGTAAACCTTTGTTTACCACAGAGCTTATTTTCTTCAGCAATGAAAAGCCAATTGAAAAATTCCATTGGCTTTTTTGGCGAGGGAACCAGAGTGATGCCGACCCTCGGTCAGCCTATAAAAAAGCCCTGTCAGCCCCGCACCTCTCTATTGAGAAGACAATTAAACATAATCATCTTTATAAGGATCAATCCTCTGTGACCATCACATCAGCTAGTAGCATAATGGGGCTGGTAAATGAAATAAACACTACCTGGATGTTTCTATGGGTTTTTTTTATTGTTTATGTTTGATAATTATTTAAAATGCAATATGTCCAACAGCTAAAGGCATTTTTACTTGTGCATTTCAGTATCTGTAACGTGTCTTGAGCTTTTTCTACCAGCACCAGCAGTGCTGTATTAGAACAGGGAAATTCTGCAAGGAGGAACTAGGTAAGTCACTCCGTCATTTAATAACATGGTAAACAGTTGTCACATAAAACAAGGAGTGTGGAGGAGGGACAACAATAGTTCTTTTAGTCAGCAAAACACCCAGTCACCCAGCTCTGGATCTCCCCACCACAGCCTCTTCTGCTTTTCATAAAGGCTTTTGATGTATTTCAATAAACTGTGGGGCTGTCCCACGGGTGCCACCTTCATCAGAACAACCCACTGTGTGTGTATTCATAATCAATCTTTCAATAAGGGGATCCTAGAAAACCAGGCTTCACATTAGAGCAGTATGTATGTGTTTGTGGAGGTGTGTGTGTTGGCGAAACCAAAGTGAAAAGTACTTTATCTTGAAGGGCCTAAAGGTTTCTCTGCTTGTCATTGCGGTGTTTACCACTTTTCCTGTAATCTTTTCAAGGTTTACCAGCATGCATTTCCCTGTTTAAACAAAACAGTGGGCTTGAGTGATAAATACTGCAAGGTCATGGTAGGAAATGACATTTAAAGGACAAGTAGCACCAACAGAGGAAAAACACGACTGAAGGCAATCGAAACAGCTAATAACGCATTGCTTATCTGAACATCGCACTAAACTACAGCTGACTATAAACAGCCGAAGTCTGCAGGCATGTATTTTATGATTGATGACAGATAAGGCTGGTATTTAAAGCTATAAATGTCTGCTCATTTTGTTTGCTCGTGAAACTTTATGGCCTGTATTCATCCACTCCGACATATTCTCACATATAACATCATGTTTTGGTCAAATACAACTATGTAAGATGTTAGATTTTGGGTCATTTTTTAAATTAAGCATTCATTCTCTGTTCCATGAGGTTTCAGCTTATTTGTTGTGCAATAACACACTCTCTACTTTATGTCATGAACTTCTTCTGATTCCCTTGAATCTCTGGACTGCAGAGATTCAAGAGAATTAGAAGAAGGAAGTGAACGGGCAGTGAGCGAGTAAGAAAGTACTGAGCTGGTCTCACAGTATAACTATGAAAATTTCAAGGGAAGTCTATTAGTCAACAGATCCAAATTAGCTCTCCAGCATGTAAACACAATATTTTCAATAAACACCACCACAAACATCCCACACGAGATTGGGAATCAGAGGAACCTCATTGTTTACAGAGGAGTGAAAGATGCTATGAACTGACTCTGACCATGAGTGCATTTATATTAGTTTTATATGTTAGACAAAGTTCAGTTTTCACCAGTAGCAGATATGAATCCAATGGAAAAGTACCCGTGCTCTAGAGTAAGAGCTTCCTGACTGGGGAAGGGCACCCCAATCCCAGCCCCCCGTACACCTCCAGGGTTCAACCAGGAACCCTCTTACTGTGAGGTGACAGTGCTAACCACTGCACAACATGAACTCAATCTGTAGTTCCATCTATTAAAATTGCATGAGTGTAATTGGGCGATTTTGACTGGCCCCAGGACATTTACATTACATTTAAAATCAGCAAAAACAGAACACAACTTGCGATGATACCACTCAAGCCACAATATAGCAAACTGCATAACTTGGTGGAGTGACATACACCCGTCCCTCCTTCCTACCCACCTACTTCGGGCTCCTTTGCCCTGACTAGATCCATGTCTGAACTCGGCCTTGGTTCTGATCTCAACCACACACCTGTAAAGTTTTGTGACCCAGAGGCATAAAGTCGGGTGGCCAGTGGCCCCTTCTCTACCTCATACCCTCCTACTTTCGGCCCCCTTGCTCAGAGCACAACCATCTTCAAACTCAACCTTTATTTTGATCTCAACAACACACCCGTAACATTTCGTGATAGCACCGTGCACAGTTGTGATGCTATGGTGTCAACAAAATCTGCAGACTGTAACAGAACGGCTTCTGTGGTAGTTCCCGCTACAGATAGTGTAACCAGGACCACATTTCGCTATGATGACACACTAACACAGAATCAAGAAGTGAAAACAATACCAGCCGTCATGAAGTTGTTGCAGGTATATTCTAATATCTGACAAGTCGATTTTACTTCAAAAGATCTAGTAAAATGATTGCCTTTAAAAATGTAAGTAAATATAACTATTCATCTTAGCTTATGTTCACTTTATATCTAATTAATTGAAATTAAATTTTAGTCATATTTACTTCATTCTGTGAGGTTGTTGGAACTTTGTTTACACCAAAGTTTTAGCGGCCTCGGTTAACCAAGTTTACTGTGCTATATTTATGTGTATTCTACTAGTTGCAAACTAGTCAGTCATGTTTTTATTTTCTTCTTTCTTCATCATTGGGAAATTCTCTTTGTGATGATAAGTTTTAGTCAGACTAGTTTTACTAAAGTTGCTAACACTTAGAAAGAACAAAATAATTTCACTTGTCAAGATTTGTAGTTATATTTACTTTCCTTTTTCTAGGTCAGTCAGTTTCCAAGATTATTTTAAGTAGGATCAACTCGTCAGATTTTATGGTGTAGAAACAAATTGTTGACAAACTGGTGAAAAACTGAAATGACAGAATAAAGCACCATTGAGATATGACAACAGGGGCCCGAGTTGGTAGGATAAGGGTGTTAACGGAGTTCTGGTTAATGGTGATGTATCCATACTCCTCTACTGTATTCAACCTCATGCAGATTGTTTGGTCTCTAGCAATGTTTTGTGGATCACACAACTAATGTGTGTTCACCATTCACATCACACACACACAAACATACACACAATGGGTTACATAATTATGATCAAGTTGTTGTTCACACAGCGTTAAAAGAGAGTGTCATGGTAACTGCCTTCACGAAACAAAAACTAAAAGGGCTTTCAGTGATACTTCAATAAATCATGTTAATTATCTTCCTTTATTGTTCCTCTATAAAGCTTACAAGTATACAGTGTATCTCTTTGTACGTGTTTACAAGTGTAAATTAACCCTGGAACCCTGAGAGTCGGTTTGGATCGAGTTCAGCTCAGGGAGTCTGTATCAGTCTGTATCAGGCTGTAAAATGTTTTTTTGCACTTTTTCCTGTAAGCAGTCAGCACTCCCACCCTGAGAGTCTGCAGAAATTCCAAGCCAATCTTTGCAGGGACGAAACTCAGCCCTGCATGAAATGTTTTCTGATCTGTTGTGAATTCTTTGTTGTGTTATGAATATTCTTATCTGTGTTGAATATTCATACACGGCTGTTTTGTGTGTGTGTGTGTGTGTGTGTGTGTGTGTGTGTATGTTTGTCTGCTGTCAGTAGAGGTTGTCATTAATTAATCTGTTCCGGGCAGCATGGTAGTTAAAAGTGACTCTAGTGGAATTTATTGCTCTGTATTGTGTCAGCTCAGCCTGTCTTAATCACATGTCGCACGTGTATAAATCACACATCTGTACTGATAGAGTATGACTACACACACACATGCACGCGCACACACACACACACACACACACACACACAGGCTGTCTGCTTTACAACAGCTGAACCTGAGAATGAAACAAAGATCACAGACGGATACAGCCAGAGACAAACACATTGCTCATATAAGTGCATAACCTCTGCACGCACACACGTCTAATATATGCAATCGCACACAGATTCTTGCAGCACATACATTATCACTGGCATATCTGTGTCCACCGTCAACACAATATTCAAGCTCGGGCCCCATGCTGCAGCACACTATGTCACTGTTTTATCTTGCAGTATATTTCATTCGCTGATATCTAAGTTGCACACACAAAACATTAGCATTATGTGGGGTGAGAATATAAATGAACCTTTCATTAACACAAACGAGGGGGATGCTACTGTGGCCACTGAATGAAAGTAATAATTTTAAGTTATTTCTGGTTCCAGACCTCTGAGTCACCGCCAACATCGTCAGTCGCTCTGGTGTTGTGCCCACTGATGGCTCTCAGAGAAACAATTGAACAATCAGTGCTCAATGGGTGGTTTCAAGAATGGTGGTGTCATCTTTGTGCAAAACATCCTGTGTAAATTAATGAAATAAAGCAACAGAAAAATATTGACAAGCTTGGACTAGATCAACACATCTGTAAAAATATTAACTCTTGAACTGACATATTTCTTAAATCAATGTTAACAGTGTTAAAGGAATAGTTTGGACCTTTAAGTGGGGTTGTATGAGGTACTTATCCAAAGTCAGTGTGTTACCTACAGTAAATAGCGAGCAGCACATTCCCAGTTTGGAGAAGAAGGCAGAAGTACTGTCATGGAAGATAAGCAATGTACTGCTGTGGATGGAGGTCAGCAACAAAATGTATTTTAGCCCCTTGAAAAAGTCCTGACTAAAAAAAAAAACAAAATCAGTTTGACTGTACGCTACTTTAGAATATTTTCATTGCTTTACCTTATTATCAGACAGCGATCTCCGGCAGAGAATTTTAGACAAGGCAAGGCAAATGTATTTTTATAGCACATTTCATACACACAGGCAACCCAAAGTGCTTTACAGAGCAATCAAGTCAAAGTTCATTGTAGCCCAATCACAAAGCATGGCCCAAAGGGCTGTATAAATAGTAATTTCAATTCATATTCGATTTGATCTCTTAAGTCCAATGTCACAAACCCTATTTAGCCTCAGAGGGTTTTACAACATACAACATCCCTCTGTCCTTGGACCCTCACATTGTATAAAGAAAAACTCAGGAAGAACAACTGAGGAGAGATCCCTCTTCCAGGACGGACAGACAGCAAATTAAGCCTCTTTATTGCTCTCTTCGAAGCCAAACTCCATACATTAAACTGTGATTTATCATTAATGAACACAGGACCTGCTGGTCTGACACTGCCTTGCTACTTGTGCTGTTTTGTCACTTTAGCGTTTAAAATGGTTATTTCACACAATAACATTAATTAAGGCAGCGGTAGACCAGCAACTCCTGTGTTCAGCAAGTCATAATTACAGTTTTTTTCCAATTCAAAATTTGCTATTGGTCCCTCCACAGCAGTAGCTACATTACTTAGCTTCTGTGGTGGTACTCCATCCTGCTTCTCCAAACTGGGAGCATCCCGACTGACATCTAGTGTATGCAATACACTGACTATGGTTAAGTAAAACCCAATTTCAAAAAATTCAAACTATCCCTTTTAGTTTACTGCTCATGGCATCCATCAATGCACATAAGTTGTTCACTACTGAACATAAAGTGAAACAAAATGGCATTTTAGTCTGATTGTATCCCTGGAGCTGCATGCACATACGTATATAAATAGTTAGGCCCATACTAAGTTCAACTAAACACAAGAAACTTGTGCTCCAGAAAAGGATAATTACTCAATGAAGAACCTAGGATCACTAATCAGCTATTATGGCTTTAATATAAAGGCCAGTGAGCAGTGATAACTAACATGTCTTTGGGGTCATCAGGTGGGAACCTGCTTTCATCAGTGTTTCACTAAAATATGATAACACGTTTTTGCCAGAAATCTTTGACAATAAGTATCAACTTTAGGATTAGTAACACACTTTAAATGTCATGTTACAGCAACTATTTCTCTTCCAGTGAACCTCTCACTGTGCAGCCCCCATGTCACATTGAAAATATCTGTGCTGTTTGACTCTGTGCAATTAAGGGCAAGTGTGACATTACTGCCACCTTCCACCCACTGACACACAACCAAACAGACACACACACAGAGTTGAGGCATTAGCACATTACAGGATGTGTTGCCATGGCAATGCGACAACCCATAATCACACTGCGAGTGTCTCTTGGTGAGTCACCCAGTGTTAATCCATACTCATGTGCTTATTTCTCTTACATTTGCCTTCATGTGTGCAGCAGTGTGGACTTCAGTGTTAACATTTATATCAATTATCATATTCATACTGCTGAATTTAATCAGTGAAGTTTATTGTATTTGGACACCTTATCTCTACTCATTTCATGGATTGGTGAGTGTGTGTCAGTGATGTCTGTGTCCGTGTGTAACAGAGAGAAAATATGGCATAGCTACTTTGTTGAGAAGAGTCCCTAATGTTTTCTCCAGTGACCACCTGCTCCCCTCTTGCTGTGCCTCACTCTTGTTGTCCCCCCCTCCCTTTCTCCATTTCTTTCTCTCTTGCTGATGTATTTTCCAGAAACTAGGTCCTCACTTTTTCATCATGCACATCCTCTCCCTTGCTGAGTCTTGTATAGTCCCAGGTGCAAAGCCAAAAACAGTACTTTGGAAAATCGTGTTTTTGGTTCCACAGTGCGATAAATAAAAAAAAAACAACATTTTTTTGTAAATACAACCCGGTGCATTACTATGTTGCCAGTTTTTTTCATGTCTGTCTCAGATTTAATTAACACCTGGATCAGTTTTCTTTAGCTGCATTCAGATGCTTTTCCAAAGCATGTAAACCTCTAAAATCTGAGAAAATTGGTTTGATTTAGTGAAGGTTTAGTTGATTAGTAAAAGGTGACACGGAAAGGACCTGAAAATTAGCTGGAGGGGATTATTACACATTATCAAAAACAGGGAAAAAAAATATATAGAGAAATATATTTATAATTCTCCTAATTATATATTTAAAATAATGTTAAAGAAAAAAAGAAAAAACATATTTTTTTCCAACACTTTCATGAGGTAATTTTCTTTTTTTTTTTTTCCTCTTGCTTTTGTTTATTACTTTTTCCCCTCCTTACTTTCAGGTCATTTCTACCTAATGTTTTTACCAATTTCTTGCTATCTTGGGGGGCATTTCTTGTTAATATGCTCTTCCTATGTTTTTCTGAAGAAATCAAGCCAATTTGCTCAGGTATCAAAGGGTTAAATAGTAAAGTAATATTACTATGTCAGGCCTTTTGTAACACTCTGAATACAACTAAACCCTGAGTAAGTTGCTGTTTAATCAATGTACAGGTTACTACAGTACAAGGTTGTATAAACAGAGAAAATAAATGTAATACTACTGTTACCATTGTTGTTGTTGTTGTTGTTGTTGTTAATGTTTCATGTTTGAATGCCACTTAAATAGATTTATGAAGTCAGCATTTTTAAAGATTCCTCGTCCATATCTGATCTGTATGCTGTGTCTAATCCTGTGACTTTAATTTGACCAATTCTA
The DNA here is from genome assembly GCF_026936395.1 of Plectropomus leopardus. Classification (NCBI taxonomy): domain Eukaryota; kingdom Metazoa; phylum Chordata; class Actinopteri; order Perciformes; family Serranidae; genus Plectropomus; species Plectropomus leopardus. The sequence continues at coordinate 20,949,710 of NC_142187.1, read as the reverse complement.
ATGTTTCAGTATTAATATTTGTAATGTTTAATTATTCAAAAGAATAATGAGTCTAATATTGAAACTCGCCTGCCTGAGACCAGACCCCCTACAGCCTTCACAGATCACTGTACCCCATACTGTTTCATTATCAGTAAGGGAATGGGGGTATGTGGGTGTGTGTTGCTGGGGTTTATGTTATCTGTGTTTGTGTTTAACACTTCCTGTGTGAATCATGGGCCTCATGCAGAGACGGTGATCTATGACTAGGACTGGTGTGAAGTCTTCACAGCGACTCTCTCAAGCAGCTAAACACCAATACCGGGGGTCTGAGACAGAAATGATAGCTATGTCTTTAAAAGGCATTTCTGGCTCAGCTCCACCTTTCAGATACAGTCAAAGGCATTGCAGCACAGTGAGGAAAACAGTCAGCAAATGGTTAAATGGAATACCTCTGGCAGGTTTGGAAATAGGGATTTTAGACTGTGATTGTGACAGTTATCTTGTGAATGATTCAATCTGGAAAATGTCACTGTAAGCATACACCCTACTCAATATTGAGGACATAGGCAGATATATGTAAATCAGATACAGATTTGTCTCTGTGTGTCAGTGGACAGAATATTGATGCACATAATACAAAAGCATTTGTATTCAAAGTTTTGATTTATGCAGTGTAGGGAAAAGGTGCAGTTGGGGGTTTCAGTTTAATTTCAAAGAAAAATACTCTCACTTAGAATAACTCCTTTCAGAAAATGGCAGATGGTCAAAACCCCAGTCTTATTATACGCTGAATATTGCAAAGTAATTGCAGAGCATGTCAGCTCTGTGCAAATAAACTATTGAAAATATTAATGCAAGCATGCATATTACTTGAATTATTTCAGTCTAAAGGGTTTAGCAACCACAACCGGAAAACTCAAAAAGTAAGCTATCCATCTATTTTCTTTACCTGCTCATTCTGTGCAGGCTGCCAGTCTATCACTGGAAAAGCAAAATGCAAAAGTTCAAACGTTTATGCAAACCTACATTTTTGCAAGTAGTGAAATCATTTCTCATTGCTTTGTATATACTCATTATCCTCTATAGGTACTTCATGTATCTAATTCTAGAAATGGTAAAAGATTTTTTTATTTCAAGATTACATAATGATTATAGTGCACAAAAAACATGCATTTTCTCCTGTGAATAACCACTTGATTTGAAGAGGGTGATGTAAATCGGAATGATACCTTGTCACGATCCAGTACTCACCAGTTCTAAGAAGACGCCCGTGGAAGCGTATTTACAAGTTACGTAAGACGAGGGACGATAATAAAGATGGTTGTGAGTCACATGAAAGTGCTCACTGAGAAAATGACATTCCACTTGACAAGGATGAACACCCACAGCATCTACAAGCAAGTGCTGGTAAAATGTGCCAAAGTGCTCTGACAATATAAAAGTAATTGTGTCCAACTGACAGTAATATTTGTCAGTTATTGGTCCAGAGAGTGGGTTTGTAACTGGCAGAAAAACATTGGTGCTTCTGCTATGGTGCGTCCTGCCACTGCATAACAATAATAAAGTTATTTCAGCGTTTTTAAAATGAACAAAAATTTGAACACTTTTGTTTTAGCATCCATTTTTTCCAGGAATTTTTCACACACACAAAAGACTTTATTTCTCTAAAATTTTGGTCCCAAATACTTCTTCTTTAGCATCCACCAAATCAAGAGGCTGATTAAACAGCATCATTTCTACACAGGTGTGCCATGGGATGGTCATAATAAAATAACCCTCTAAAATGGGAAGTTTTTATCTTGGAAAAAAAACCCAAAACACACATTAGTTGGAATTTCTCCTAAATTTTTGGTTGCAATTTAGTTTAAACTTCTTTTTCAAGATAAAACAGCCACCTGACAGGTGCAGCACATCAAGATGCTGATTAGACAGCATCATTACTACACAGGTGTCTTTTGAGATGGTCACAATAGAAGAACACAATACAATGCCACAGATGCAATGCAACAACGGCGCGTTTAATTGATGGCAATTTGAATGCACAGAGATACCATGATGAGATCAAGAGACCCAGAGACCTTTTCACAGCACATTTTGAAACATCACAGCAGAAAAAGCACACATGTATTTAATAACATTAGTGATAGCTGCATTCCACTTAGGGGAGGTCCTGGTATTGTACATGCTGGCTTACTGGAATAGCTTACTGGGAACGGAGCCATCGTTAACATTATAAATTTCACATGCTCTTGATCTTCATGTACGACAGCATGGTCCAGTTCCTTTCAATATGCAGCCATTTTTTACAGAAGAGGAGTTCCACACTCCACAAGCCACAATCCACAACTCGATCAACTCTGTGTGAAGGAAATGTGTCGTACTGCATGAAGCAAATCATGGTCACAACAGATATTCACTGGTTCTTTGACAAAAACATGTATTTCTGTAGCACCAGTCATGTGAAATCTTAATAAATGTCCTTTTTCAAGCATTAAACTGCACATTTTCGAGTGGCCTTTTATTGTGACCAGAAACACCTTTGTAACAACGATGCTGTTTAATCAGCATGTTGATTTGCACCACCTGTCAGGTGGATGGATTATTTTGCAGTGTTCATTAACATGGATTTTTACAAATTTGGGACCACAGTTTGAGAGAAATAGTCTTTTGTATGCTTAAGAAAAGAAGTGTTGTTATTTATTTATTTTTTTTTGTTCAGTGTATAATGGAGTAATTGTTGCACATAGTGACAGTTTATGCCTGCTTTTACACCATGAGACATGTGCTTATCATGTGACTGGATAAGATCAATGTGGACTAACCAAGATCACACTGAAGCTGTGGTGGATGTCTGTGAATTACACCACTTTTGTATCTCTCAAGAGATTTGCAGATTTAATTTTGTAGAAATAAGCATAACAACAAAACATGAATGACAGAACCAATGAGATTGAATCTGGGAAAAACTTCTTTTTTTAAAAAAAAAAGACTGAAATCCCATACGAAAATAGGAAAGCATAACGAATAAAATATTGAATGTACTGCAAAAACTCAGTGAAAAAGCGATGATGTAAAAGTTTAAAATATGTATCTGAACATCTGCTGCTTTAGTTCTCGGCATCCACCGTTTGTTCATAGAAAAAGACAAAGGGTAAAGGAGGATTATGATCCAGTTGCCATAGCAGCTGTAACTTGGTCAGTGGGATGCTAGTGTGTGTGTGTGTGTGTGTGCAGCATGACTCTACATAATGCATTCAGACCTGCCTGACGTAAGCATTGTACGTAAATGTTGCCATGCACCGTAGCTTAATCAGCACACATGCTTGAACATTATTGAACTCAGTTACCTTTGTGCTTTGAGCTAATTAATAGATGTAACACATCTCACATTGATCATTATTTTGTTTTTTTTGGCATCCAATGAACAGGAAGGGTGAACACATGGTGCACACATTTATCATTAGTCAAGTTCTATGTACCAGAAGAACAGGATGCAATGGTTAACACATTGCAGAGAAGTCATTTATATTTGAGAGTCCATTCTGAGCCCACAGTGACGTATTAGCTGTGGTTGTTTATGTTCCTTAAATAAAAACTTACAGAAGATATTAGAACAGAGAACACATGTTTTAAGAGTCAGCATGCACATATTTTAGATTTAGAGAACAAAAGGGGAAGCTACCGTACAATGAAGTTCAGTTAATTTCATTGCATTGGAGGGATGTCTAATTAATCTCAAACCTGGCGTGGCTTAAGGTTAATTCATTATGAATCACCAATTGTTTTATATTCTGTAACTGTTAGCTATGCATGAGTGAAACTGTTTCTTACATTATGACCTCAATGAAACACAGAGCTAAACTTTTAATCCTTTGTCTTACTTCACTTTTCCTAACTGCATTTAGAAATTCAAAGCAAGAAATTGATTCACCATCTTACTGTATGTTTGGTACAATGTCTAGTTCACTCAGAGTGAGGGTTTCCAAACACACCGATATTATTTAATGAAATACTCCCACGTCACAAAACAAATACATCTCGTCATCAGTTTTTCCTCCTTTAATCTTTTGACCATCCAAGAAGCATTAACTTAATTCATTAGAGACAATAAACTGTCTGGTTTCTTCAAATTTCACTAAGAAGCAAAATCAGCCTTAAAACTTGAAAGGAATAATGATTCAACTTTTTGGCTTGATAATTATCAATGTCAACCAATATTAAAAGATTTTATTGTGATAACCTTTTCAGCCATATCGTCCAGCCCCATGTTACATGATAACTGTCAAAATATTGCCATTATAGTTGTTTTATAAAACTTGCATCCCAAATGTTAACTGGAAAAAACCTTCTGAGTTAAATTCCCAAAGTGCATGTTAATTTAGCAAAGCTATGAGGTCCCCCACCCAGATCAATAACCTTGGAGAGAAACAGGCAAATAATCAATACAAGTTCCAGAGGGAGTACGTCATGCATCTGTTATCAGAGCGAATCTACGCAGGATGAAAATTAGGTTAGAATGAATCATGACTGCCAGCGCGCATTCCTTTACTGGAGACAGTAAGTTTCTCTCCAGTCTGAAATGAATAGATATAATAGTGTCCTTGCATTTCTGACCCAGCAGATACTGAGGCAGAGTGGCCTCTCATTTCTGAATGAATAGATCCTGCCACATAGCATCCTTGTTTTTGTGAATGTGTGCATATTTTCTTGCCCTGGGAGTGCAATCAAAGAAATAGTTTATGCATTTTTGTACCTTGATTTGAACTGAGATCAGCATTTCTTCACACCGAGGTCAATTAAATCGAAATGAATATTTGTGCAGGTCCTTTTGTTAGCCCACATTTGGTGTACAGTTCTGAAAGCTGGTTTGAAAAAAGAAGAAAGCAAGAAAGGAGTGCATAATTGATGGAGTGGGACGGTATGACAGTGTGCATCATGCCTCTCTCAGCACAGAGGATCTGGCTTGCCAACAAGTGAGAGCAGGAGAGAGGAAGACACCGGTATAATGGCTTCCTTTACACACAGCCAGCCGACCGTCCATGCATTCAGACACAGACAGGTAGTTCCCAGAGGTGCTCCTTTGGTGAATAAAAATGGGAGGCCAGGGTGCAGCATTTTCTTTCTGCCTCTCATCGTCAGTCCTCCCTTTGTCTCGCTCTGCATCTCTTCTCCCTCGTCCTCTCTCTGCCTGTCTAATTCCCTCATCTTCATTGCTCATCTTCTTCATTTCCCCCCCCCTTTCCTTTTTAACCTTTATTCCACCCCCAAATTTTCTTTAATTCATGCACCTCTTCTCTCTTCCTCCTTTTCTCCCTCCCCTCCCTTGCTCCTATTTCAAACCAAGCTGGGAATAGAGCGTGGTCTTTTGGAGTAGAAGCTGCAGCAGAATACCAAATAGAGGGCAAGACTGGAGACAGAAAAAAAGACAGGAAGAGAGAGGGAGAGAGCAGCGCAATGATGTCACAGCTCAGACGTGATCTGCGTACATAAAGGGGTTACCACTACACCTGTCATCCTCACTGTCATCATCCTCTGCTTAATGGATCAGTGCATTTTTTATGTGTTTCGTTCATTCATGCTTTAACGTAATGGCTTGCAGAAAATAAAAATGAATGGGAACATGATCAGAATCTGAATCAGAGTCAGAAATACTTTATCGATCCCCGGGGGGAAATTGCGGCTCTTCACAGTCACTCTCTGATGCCAAGCATAGAGAATTATAAAAGGTAGAAATAAGTACCAGCGCAAAGGGTGTAAAAATAAAAAATGAAAATACAGTGAAAAAAAACCAAAACAATTAGCACCAGTATGTGAATGTTTAAAAATTATTATAATTATTATAAGAATTGCTTCATATGCTGGGTGTGTAAATTGTGTACAAAAATAAAGATATATATATATATATATATATATATAGATAGATATACACATACACACACATATATACACACACACACATATATATATATATATATATAGATATATAGATAGATAGATAGATCATGTGTATGATGCAACAATGTACAACACAATATATATTTAAGTACAAGTAACAGTAAGAATATATACAATATATAAATATGTGTAACTTGTTAAATAAAGCCTACATTCAAGAGTTGAGAGAATATTGCACATATGAATAATTGCACAATGAATTGTTGCAGTTGAATTATTGCACTTATTGTCTTTTGGAGTAAAGACAGTGTATTTAAAAACTATTGCACATTTAAATATAATAAATAAATTAAGAAATTATAATTGAAGATGGGTCATTATAATATTATTATTATTATCTGTCTAATGTTTAGTCCTTTTATACACAGAGTATGATTACTGCCAGTTCAGTAACTTTTACTGTTCTCCAGATTACCCAGAATGCACTGCTTCTTCCTCTAAGTAAGCCAAACTCTGACACAATCACACTTACAGGGAGTCTAAATATTTCATATCTTTAATAAAACAAACTCTGTTATGTGAGACCTCTGCAGCTGGTGTGTTTTGCTGCTTTTAGTCACTCCCTGTGAGAACAGTGACTCATTCGAGTCTTTGTGAGATGTTGTGAATTCTTGTGCTCAAATTATGCTTAAAAATGTGGTTTTTTAGAGGCCTGCAGCATAACTGGTGATGAGATGGCCTTATGTATGTGTGATTGTGTCTGTGTGATAAATCAGACAGCTATCAGCTGACATTCCCCAAAGTCTCACATTCAGATAAGGTCTTTCTCATTATTTATGTCTATGGTTATGCACTGAGAAATTTTAAAAGGATGAAATGCTAGTCATTACCAACCAAAGGGCAAGTATAATAAAGTCTGTTTTATGTAAACAGCCTATAGCGGCCGTTTCAATATACCAAAGTTCCTGGGCCACTTAGTCTGCAAGGTGTCTTGGTTTTGACTCGTGTTTCAGCTCCTTTTAGTGTAATTCAAGTATGGCATGGAAAAACCTGAACAAGGTTTATTTGAGAATATAAACAAATACAGCAGACACAGTCCTTCCAAAATTATATCTCCTCTGGACCCCAATCGAATGAGGTCCTATTTCTAAATTATCTCGTTATAACCTATAACCTGAATTACAACAGACCTCCAGCGGAGTTGACAAGGGTCAAAAACTGGTTTGCAGTCAGGAGGGGTGAGTGAAATGTTGACCGAATGGATCCAATTCTTAATGAAACAAGTCATTTCATAGGGGTTGTAACAGTAAAAACAACAGCAAAAAACAAACAAAACAACAGACATCTCTTTCATAATGTAATCCAACTGTAAAAAGTCCTTTTGGGCCCAACTGCATCCCATGATGAGCGCCAAAGTTGTAATTCCACTTTTTGGCCACTATTGACTTCCTTGGGGCTTGAGTTGGAGAGGCTCATTGTGGATGACTAGAGGCTAAGCTAGTTAGCTCAGCTAAGCAAACGGTTAAACTAACAAAGCAGCAACAAACCTTGTAACACTAAAATGGCTTCAAAATGCAAAGATAGCAGAAAGAATATTTGTGGAAAAATAGAGAAGATTGAAGATGAAAGGAGAATATTGACAGCAATGTGCGTCACAGGGTCACCTAGAGGCTGTTTTTTATTAGAGAGGACACATAAGCTGGGCAGCATATGAGGCACACATAGTTTCAATTAAGTTTTAACACATTTTTTTTAATGTCAGTATTTAATACTGAAAACGTCTCAGTGGCTAGCATTGTGTATATGCTTGGCAACCTTAACTCATTTAACATTCACTCAGAAAGCACTGGAGCTGTATTTTCAATAGACTGACCTTTTAACTAGATAGGTTGCTTTGCTTCAAGCTGTAAAGGATTTGGAAACCAGACTAAGCTTAATGAAGGGGGATGCATTGGAGCAGCTCAAGCAGCAGTGCTTACGTGTGCCATGCATTAATATTCATATGACCTCTTCCAGACATCCTTTTAGAGAAGTGTTTATTACGGCTGCAGCAGATAGGCTGAAAGAAAGAAAGATTCTCAAAGAGCAGGCTGCAAGGCAGCAGCAGGAGCAGCAGCTTTGGGGCACGTCGACACTGCAAAGCTTTGTATGGACCTCAGCAGGTGGGATCAACCAGAGCTGCCCGCCTACCCACACCCCCCTTTAACCCTGCTCTGCACAGACACGAGTATATGTGTACACATATTTACTTGGATGCCTGGAAACAAGCTTCAAACAGCTAATTTAGTCATTTGAAACCTGAGCAAATTGGTTCAGATTCTTTCAAAAACGTGGGGAGAGGCAACAAAAAGGAACAAGAAAAAGATCCTTAAAAAGCGCTGAAAATTACCCCACACACACACACACACACACACACACACACACATATATATGTATGTATGTATGTATGTATGTATGTATTATATATAACTTATTATAGGTTATACTTTTCTGCAACTTTATTTTAAATTTAAAAAAAAATCTAATTGTAAATATAGTTTCTGGACATTTTTGCAGATTTTTCCATTTTTTGGGATAATTTTTTAATAATCTTGCCCTCTTTTGTCTTATAACACTAATTTTTAGGTAATTTTCTTGCTCTCTTTTAATAATTTCTTGCAATATGTGGAAGAAAACTAATCTTGCCAAGTTGCTAATTGCCTTTTCCCCGATGTTTTTGAAATAAATGAAACCTATTTGCTTAGTTTTCAAGGGTCATATAGCTTGTAGGAAGCGTCTGAACGCAGCACAACAAAACTGATGTCAATCCAGATTTCAAAGGCTTAAAAAGCCAAGTAAAGAGATAACCAACAGTGGCTGCACGGTAGAAACAGACAATAAGTTGAAGAGACACACAAAAACTCCATCTGCTATGACGAAAGCAGCAAACGCTGACTTGACACATGACCTTAAGCCTCGACGGCTGCCACTTTTTCAGCCCTACAAAACCGTAACCGCTGCTGCTCCTCCTCCTCTCCCTCTTCCCCCTGCTCCTCCTGTCTTTACTAAGTGACTACAGACTCCAGTGATTGCCACTGCTAAAAGCCCCATAAACCCACCAACCGTCTCCTCCTCCTCCACCACCTCCTCCTTTCTGCGGAGTGATCTGGGGCCCCTCGGCTCAGCACAAAGACACGGCTGCTCGTCTGTCAACCGGAGGCACAGGACAGAACGGGGCCCCCACTGACTCCTATTCAGCTCCAGTGAATGACATTATTGAAATCCCAATTCTGACTGTGTGCATGTGTGCAGGCAATAGGCTCACACCTGTCCTCTTAGCGTGCCTGCCCGAAAAGACAAGACAGGATGGGGGGGTTGGATGGGCAGAGGAATGTGTTGATGCACTACCAAACCAGCTGTTTTCAATGAGCAGTTAGCAAAATACCTCTTGTGCTTTTTTGCTTAGAGTGGTGGTTTTGCCTCTATAGTAACACTATTTTCAATGTTCAGATAAGGACATAACACCAAATGATATATTGTTGCAGCAAAATTGGATCTAAAGTGAGTCTAAAAGCACCGTCAGTCTCACTATTCTTGCTCTGAACTTGAGCATGGGTAGACTTTGACAAAGATGAGGCAAGATGTAGCTCAAAACTTGAAATAACCTTCAACATTTTGCCATTGAATTTAAAGGAGCCAATAAAGCAGGCTATACTTGCTAGACCAGCTAACTGAAAATATAAAAACCACATTTTTATTCTGCCTTAAGGTTTGGAGGGCAGCTGTAGGTCAACATTTTACTGCAAGCTGACTACAAGGCCACCTGTTCCTCAGCTGCTATGCTGCTTTTCAGTAGATGAGGAATGTGGTAAAGTGTCTTCTGCTACTGGTCCAATAAATAGTTTCAGCATGTATATGGTGTGAAAATGTTTCTTTGAAGGTATCTGTGGAAAGAAATTGAGTTTTATTGCAGAACTGCAGGATCATGGTTCTGGGAAATACCTTATTTAACCCTTTTCCACCAAAATAATTGTGATTCTTGAACCAGTTCTGCTCAGGATTCTTGGAACCTTGGTGCTATCTAATGAAGCATATCTGCATACAACAATTTGTACAAAATCTTACAAAAAATGCACATACAATGGTTTGTATAACATCTGTATGTATAACATTGGTATGTATAACATCGATATTAAATGGAAATTGTGACGTGAGACTAGATATCAATAGATATCTTATCTATATCATAAAGTGACGTAATTTGCTGAACTTACTAGACTGTGTTAGCTATTCACTTTGTTTTTCTTTGCCCACTTACACATTCTGTCCACATAACTGAGGATTATTTACAAAAAATCTCATTGTGTAAATATTTCGTTAGCTGGTCCCAATATCAATATCAAGATCAAGGTATTTTGTTAAAAATACTGTGATATTGGGTTTTATCCCTATCACCCGGCCCTATATGATATCTAACAAATTAACACCCCATGAATGAGGTACGTACTTAACATAAAGCCACATATAATTTAGGTTAGATTTTGGCAAGTAAAGTAAATGACAAGACACATGGTGACCCTGTAGCTTAAAATAACTCAAAGTCTACCTGGTTTCCCACAGCTCTGATCACTATTTTCCCGGGGGAGGGTCATGTGTTTTGTGACCTATCCACCATGAACACCCTAACAGTGCAGTAAACAGCAGTAAGATGTTGGATCTCATTGATTTAGCTGCAAGCTTTTGTTCTGTTATTACAAATATTTACATTTTATTTAAAAAAAAAAACAAGCATGGTTCAACTATTATAAAGCGCAAACTTTTTTTTTTTTTTTACAAAGATTTCTCACTTGTGTTTTCTTTTGTTGCCCTTTCCATCCCTTTCTTTTCCAACCTGTAAAATATGGCACGCCTACTGATGTCGTCACTTTTCTTAATACATGTGAGGGAAAACGTGCTATTTTTTCCTTCCAGCTGTGACGGTTCAAAATTAGGCGTACGAACTTCAATGGAACCATGTTGGTGGAAAGGGTTGATTGTTGCTTGTGCAGTATAAGGCTGAGTGTGTGGTGCTCTTTTGTGTGTGTGTGTGTGTGTGTGTGTGTGTGTGTGTGTGTGTGTGTGTGTGTGTGTGTGTGTGTGTGTGTGTGTGTGGAGGATATATCAATTGTCACTTTCATCTGTGCTATTAGAGACAAGTCTGTAGTTTCCCATCTGTTGCTTGGTTCTTCAATGCCCAGAGATTTATGTGGCTATTGTCTCTCTATGTTGTGTGCTCATGTGAATCACCGTCCCACCTAACCGACTTTAAAGAGTGAATTTGCTCAACACTGTGGATAAGAAACCACCTGTTTAAATACAAAAAAGCATTCCAGAGGGAAACATTTTCCCCCTGTGTTTTCAATATTAACAGATTCTTCAAAGGCCACACTAATCATGACACATTTCCCGTTTATCTCTGTGTGCTCTGCTGTTGGTAGACTGAGGCTGATATTGATTTCCAGGTTGGGACAAGCCTCAAGGGGTTCACACAGGATCAAGGCCAGTGCTTGTCTGATAGACATCGGGAACACACATCAGACACAGGAATTGACAAAAACGAGTCTGCCTCTCACACTCACGTGGAGCATGTTATCTTTACAAAGTGACTCGAATATCACTGGATATGCACGTATCTTATAGCAAAGGAGCAGCAGCTGCAGTTTGTTGTATTCATCCAATTCATAAACCTGAATCTGAAATGAACTAGACATCGGTTATCGAAGGTTAAGAGGTAAGATTTAAAAAGATGTTTCAGCGGTTTATGATTAACCATTTAACACCTGGACAAAGTGGCATGATCTCTCACAAAAACATGGAAAAAAGGCAATGAATAACTCTATGAGAAATGACCCAAAAATTAGCAAAAGTTTAGTAAAAAAAAAAAAAATTCACAAAAATAACCTGAAATTAGCATATAAAAGAAAAGTAACAGAACAAAAAGAAGGAAATGAAATGGGGGAAAAAGTTAATAATAGTTATTATTAATATTTCGTATATGACCTCATCTTAAATCTAAATTATATTAATTATAAATATAGTTTCTTTATATTTTTTCATAATTATTTTATACGTTTCCAGTGATTCTTTTTTTTTTTTTTAAACAATAATTTTTGTGGAAAGCAACTAAATGCAACATGTCGATCTAGATTTCAAAGGGTTAATGTAAGACATGACTCTTCACTGAAGTTCTACCTATTGGAGCGGGACCGTAGTTGTGTTAATCTAAAGTAATAAACTGCCTTAAATAAACAGGACTAGACCACAGACTGAATATAAAGATGAACAAGGTAATTAAACACTCCGCCTGTGCCTACCTGTCTAACTGAAAACTAGCCGACTCTGCGTCACTCTTCATCCTCTCAGAGAGACTGCATCAGAACTAAACATAAATGTATCCAGTGTCAACTATCGGTGAAAGGTGCAAACAAATACACACATCTTTTTTCTTTTGTCACCTGTGTTCCTGTTAGCTGTCATTAATTATTATTTGAAGTTATGTGTTGAAGCTGCAGCTTTTAATAGCAGGAATGTTGATGTATTGCTGCTGTCACCGTCTCCTGTCTTCTCTCAGAGGCTTTATCAATGTCACCTTTGTCAGTGTTCCAGTACACAACCTTGTAATTTGAATTTCAGCTCTAAACTTGTTTGACCTTCTCTGTCAGTTCAGTCACTGGCATCTTTTTTCTTTTTTTTTTTATTATTATCGTTATAATTATTATGTAACACATCCATTTTATAACATGCTCTTAAATTGAAATCCACTTTCACTCACACCCACAAAACACACACACACCTAGAAAACACATGTAAATTCAGACACTTGCATAATACACACACACATTAGTACAGTAAGTCTTAAACTAATATGAAACACCACTGAAACCACCTCAGGTGTTCATGTGAAACTCCGGCTCCTAACTGTTCAGAAGTGCTGCTGATGAAGTCTACGAGTATGTAAGACTGTGTATGCTTTCAGATACTTCAATTAGTCTGTTTTTGGTCACTTGGGATTGTAAAAACCCTACCTTACTTTTGTAAAGTTCTTATGACTAGTGCAAAAAATGTTCCCAGTGTCCACGCAGACAATACATTGCATTATCCGAGGATCCTGGAATGAGTACATGCATGTATCAGATTGGCCAGAGCAGTATATTGGTGAATGATGACATCTTGCATTGCAGCAAAAGTTGTGCCAAGTTAACCTTTTTTATGTGCAACTGCATGTATTTGATTGGGGCCCCCTTGAGACTCCCACTACATAAACACAGTGGTTTAATTGTAATGAACATTTTTTAAACTGGACTGCAGCATGCGATGCCAGCCCTATCACCACGAAACTGTCAGTAAGTGATGAAGTTACTGAAGTTGCAGCATTGGTCAGTGTGACTGGTGGTGTGATGTTTCTGTTTCCCCGTTGGCCGTTGTTCTTTAAAAAATAATCACAGTGAACAGACTGACAGCCGCTGACAGTCCTATATTGCTGTAACTTTATTCTTCATTCTCCGTAAGCACTGTAACATGGCAGCATGGTGGAAATAGCAAGCTAGACAGCTAACTAGCCATTCGCAGTCGTTATGTCAGTTTTGGACCGAGGAGAGAGAGGGTTCACCTCTTCAGTTTGTTTGAGGGACAGCTGTGTCTGTAAGACACAAGCCTTAGATTTATTTAAATGTTACTAATAGGCTTTGTGTTACAGTGTCAAAACAAGTGCACTGCCATTGACACTGATTGAAACTGAAGTGATTATTACATATTACAATGTTGGATCGGACGGTGTCACAATGACAAAATTCTCCGTTTAGTAATCAGTGGCAATAGGACGATTCACAGCCTTCACCAGTCACAAAATGACGTTCATCACCGGATTCGCTGCAGAGGAGGATGCGTCGATGGATCACACTGTGTGACAGTGTCTAACCTAAAGTGTACTGTTACTCCATTTTAACATGTTTAGGCTACATGAATTTCGGGCTGGACTGCAACAATGTGTTTAAATACACCTCTGGTTCTGAACCTGAGGGTCCTGACCCCACTATGAGTCGCTAAAGCTTCCCAGGGGTTGAGAGGCCTTCTAAATATTAAGGATTGTTTAAAAAAATTACAAATTTAAAAAAAGAGCAGTAGGCCTATCTCTGCATTTTATTAATTTCAATTAAAATAACTAAATGCAACTGCATTTTTTTTTTTTATCTCACGGGGCACAGTGAACACAAGCAGTATTCACAGAGCCTTCACTCTCTTCAGTTTCAGGAAAACTTATATCTGATGCAATATTCACAGAAAATAATCAGCTAAAAATCCATCATCATTGCTAGTCTAACACAAACTTCTTGTAGTTAGACATTTGGTTTACTGTACAGTTTATCAGTCGTTCTCGACTGTTTTTGTTAGGAATTTAACATAATATGAAATATCCCTAAAATATGTCATCAGTTTATTTGTTGATAGTATAGAAGTCCCTGAAGAAAAAAGGTTGAGAACCACTGTACATGGCCTAGTGAAAACTGATTTTAACCTAGTCCTGTTTACACAGTGTTAGTCTGAAAACAGCCTTGTACATCCAGCCTGATGAAAGTCAGGCTGAAGACTAATATTCACATCTTTAGCTTATTTTTTAAAAAAAGGTCCAGAGATGCGGAGCCTCAGAATTTAGTAGAATTTTCTGTGGCTTCAACACTTGTGTAAAAAAGTTGATTAGTGAAGCTTTAGATTAAACTTCCTTTATCAAATGAAAAGAAAAGAAAGACAAGGGTTTTAGGCTAATGCATGTGTCTGTGCATTTTCCTGATTGAAAGCAGCTCACCAAACAACATGAGACGGAAACTTTAAGAATGCAAAGAAAGTGTTGTGGCCTGAGCTATATTTGGAAATGTAAAAACAGAAACAAGGCCACGGAATCTACAGAAATAAACATGTTCGATTTAGTTTTGGTTTTTCTTTTCATACCTGAGAAGCAGTGTTGACCTCACACTGCTATATATTGAGCATCTGGCTCACCAGCACTCAGCTAGTCCCTGCAGTTCAGCAAGTTGTATTTGTGTGGTTTTTAGCTAGAAGACCCCACAAATAACTTGATGAAAAAGTCCACAGAAATTCCTACAATGATGCAGTTTTAGGGACTTTGTAAGGAGCCCATTCTCATACCCAGGGCATTCAATACGGCAGATTGGTCAGTGGCTGTCTGATTCTGACACACAAGGAACCCTTTGGCATCTGAATGAGACTCATCGGAAATTGTAGTGTAAAGAGTTAGAAAGTCCAACATGTTCTCATCCCAAGTCATCACATACTGCAGCTTTCTCAGAGGACCTCTGCATCTAAATATTACGAGTTAGATGTCCTTCTGTGTCTGCTATCTATGTTCTGGGATGCCGCTACCGTGATGTCAACAAAAGCACATGGTGGGATATTGCTGCACAAGGTTATGTTTAGGCAACAACGGCACATGGCAACCAATGTCAGGATGTCAATAAACACACGTGGCAGGCATTGTTAGGTTTAGATGAAGGAGCCACATGGTAAGGTGTAGAGAAAAAAAAAGGATTTTTCCCTACTTTTTTAAAAAATTATTTTGACTTCAAAGCCAGTATTTAAGGAACACATAACACATTGCGTTTACTGTCCTGGTTCCTGACCTCTAAATCATCACCAGCATTTTGGATTTTTCAATGAAATCAAATTGGTAATTCAGTCTGAGTATCAGTCCGGGCCAGATTTCCCATAAACTCTTCAACTGCACTCCAATAAACACAGACTCAAACTTATATTTGTTAACCATCAGAGGTAGGAATCAGTCATATAACAGTGAGTGGTGACATGAACCCAATGCCATATTTTTATATGGTATGTAGTCACTGTCTGTGTCAACCCTCCCTAAAATGCAAGGTCAGCTGAACAGAAGCTGCCCACTCAGACACTCATTCACTAATCCACAGAAGAAAGTGTGAAAACTGGTGCTGACAGCAAAACGCAGAATGCTCCGAAAACAACTTTACTATAATAACTGCAGTTCGGCTGTGGTCTGATTCCAAAAAGGCTTACATTCCTCCGGCTTTGATCTCTCGTTCTCTCTCCCTCTCGCTATCTATCTCTCTTTCAAACATGCACAGACATGTCCAGACTGGCGAGCAGGGAAACTCCTGCACATGTTGGGGAAGTGCTGTGCATCCTGAATTACAGGAGTGACCTGTTTGCACATGACACACAACACTTTGGATTTGGGTTATTGGAGTTACAAGGTTTAAGTCTGATAATCAACACTGCTTTATTTTGAGCTGATGAGGGGGAGGCTAAACTAATCAGGTCAAAACAATACCCTGATTAGAGAGAGAGAGAGAGATGATGATGGGTCAGAGGCAAGCAGATGGACAGACCCACAGAGAGCGGCAGACAAAAGCAGACAGAAACCTTTATGAATATGGATGTGTCTACATGAATGCGAGATTAGGCGCGAGCTGCACGTGTGCTCTTTGTGCCCGTCCATATAAATTTGCTTATGCTTCAATTCTTCCTTCCAGGGAATGTTTGACCTTTGACCGTCTCCCTGCACCCCACACACCCCACCTCACCTCCCTATATCCTGGACAGCTGTCGGCAGGGACCTGGCCAAAGAGAAAGACCCATCTGTCGCCTTCCTTCAAAGGTCAGGGCTCAGGGCTGTGTGTGTGTGTGTGTGTGTGTGTGTGTGTGTGTGTGTGTGTGTGTGTGTGTGTGTGTGTGTGTGTGTGTGTGTGTGTGTGTGTGTGTGTGAGGAAGGAGGGAAGCTTCTTTTCACTCCGTTAATCTCTGCTGTTGTTCTCTCTCGCGCTCTCTGGCACACTTCTAAAGAATATGGCTGCTTTAAATGCAGACGCCCCTCATATCCATGTCTGGTGTGTTTAGTTTGTATATTATGGCCTCGCTTGTTTGAAGGTGAGAGTTCCCTTTATGTGTATGCACATCACGGATCTCATATACTGCCCCTTCATATATTAACAATACAGAGCTGATGCATATCTCTGAGTGAGATAGACAAAAAGCCACTAGAGTGACAATCAGGCAGAGCCGCACTGATGTCAGTTTTTTTCTTTAGTCTTATTTCTTTCTTTTAATAAAGGTACACTAAATGTTCGTTGTGCATCCTTGGCTTTGATCACACTATTTAGATGTGGCACAGTCAAAAGCCTCACTGTTTTTGTTTTGTTTGAGAGTAAATCAAGAATTCATTATGGTAATAAGTGAAAATATGTGATGTAACAGCACAACTATTTTTAACTTGTAGGTTTCATGTTGTTCAGGACATGTTTGGGTTATTCCAGGAAATATTAACAATTAATTTAAAAAAAAATTAAATACCAGCAGCTTTAATCTTCATTTCTAAACTGCAACATTATGTACTTAGTTTGTTCAAAAGCTCTACCACACAGTTAGCAGAGTAAGAAAGGTCCTGATTTTCCCATCTTAAATCTAAAGAGGCCTGACTTTACCACTGAACGTTTTTGATTTGCTCCCCCTGTTGGTTCATATTAAAACAACAATCAATATGACTGTGTGTTGTCAGTCAGATTGAGTTAGCAGAAAGTAGCAGAATATACTGCTTACAGCACAACTGAGACATGCTGAATAAACAAAACGTGTCAGTTTTACAATTAGATTAAGTTTAATTGGAATGACTTAAGATAAATACTTTGATAATACATAAATATGTCCACATGGTTACCCCTAGAGACCAACCAGGGAGCTATTTTTGTCTTTTTACGGGAGCACAAGGGATCTTTATGGGGAGATAGCAGATAAACAGTATATGACACAGAAGCAGTACAAATACCTAACAGCTAGGAACCTAAAGATTTGTTTTAAATGCAGATTAGTACTGTGTGTTAAGTTTTTCCACTTATAAAATTATAATAAACACTGTGTTTTGATTAAGCACCTATTCAAACTTGTTGTGTAGTGTGTTTAAGGGCTTATAACATTATGAAGAAAGTAGGCTGTAGTATGGCCATTCCCATGCTCAATTATGTATGCAGTTTTAGTGTTTTTTTACGCAGAATTGGTGATAGATTTATGCATTTTTGACCACTTGAGATTTAATGAAAAAAAGGTCAATAAACCTCTCCAGAACACAACACAACGACCCTGAACAGCATAAAAAACAATGCTGCAAGTTGTTATCAAAAACATCTCACATTTGAAGAAAATTAAATTTATTCGCAATTGGATGCCGAGCACTTCTGTTCTGGAAACTGCTCAAAACCCCTCTTATTGTCAATATACCTATATAAGCAATACATATTCTGAAAGTCTGAGGTCCCTGTGGTTGTAAAGTTTCATGAGGCTCTGACTGTCCCTTTTCTGATAACCTGTTACATGGTTTTGTAACAATGGATGCCCTGATTTCACCTCCTTCATGCTAACATAAAAAATGAGTGCGCCACAGCCTCCAAAAGACAGTGATGTAGGGCGAGATCACCAGTAGTCGTGCTAAAGGTTAATACATTCTCCATAAATTAGCGTAATTGAGGGGCTATTTATTCACAGCTTATCCCTAATGGAATTATAGGGGTCTTTATTTTTGTCCGTACAACCAAAGTTCTGCTGTTAAATAACCAGAATAATCTTGGGACTTGTGCTATACACACGATAAACTCTCTGCAGAATAGGATCTTCCATTTTAAATCAGCATGAAAACCTCATGCATTATTTTTCTCCAGAAAAGCTGCACGAAATCTCTGAGGAAGTTCAGTTTCTCCAAGTCATAAATTCCCTTTTTATGTCCTAATCTCCATTTCCTTAAGGAGAGAATATTAAATTGGAAATCCCCTCCTCATCCATGCTATTTTACAACATAAGTGTCCAAATATTCCTCTGGAATTACAATATGTGCAACAATATAACAACACAGCGGCTGATTTCAAGGCTCAGATCTTATCAATGCAGCAGATTACACTTTGGATTTCCTCCAAGTTGTGCTGTACAGAGCAGTCAGAAGGCCAATAAAACATTTTGACAGGTAGAAGCAAGTCAAAAGCGTGATAACGTGTGAGAGAGAAAGAATGAGAGATTTAGACCAATGCATTAATGTTATATAAAGGGATTTGGGGAGAAAACAAAGGCTGTCTGTGTGCCATTACTGAGGATCATACACATAATCGACTGTGTCTAGCTCTGTTAGAATACACTGCTGGGACAAAAAGACATGAAATTAGAGCCACATGGGCAACAGGTAAGCAGTTGTATAGTAAGTTAACACACACCATTCATCGTTATTTAATTGTAAGTGTAATTGGTTGTGGGCCAAGCTGTATAAAAAGTTTCCATTTTCTCAGTTGGAAAAAATGCAAAACACATTGTTTTGCTCTCTTTAAATCAAAGAAAGATGGAAACCATAAAATATGTTTATCCTGCTGCCATCTTTGTTTGGGTAAAGAAATGTGTGAAGTGCAATCAGATTAGATTACCCAAGGAAATACAACAACAATGTGTCATTTTTTGGTCATGTGATTAAAACTGAGCTATTACTCCATGACAAGTGAGTTGACTCAAATTAAACTAACTATGGTAGCCATTTAATTTTTATTGTGTCTAGTACAGCACTTCCCAAAACTTTCCTTGAGTAGCCTATGACTTGTCCTGCATGTTTTAAATCTCCCTCTGCTGCAACAGCTGAATTAAATATTCAGCTCGTTATTAAGCAGCTTCAGGGGCTCATAACCAGTTTATCATTTGGATCAGCTGTGTAGGAGCAGTTTTAGAGACATCTAAAACATGCAGGATAAGTGGTACTCAAGGAGAGGTTTTGGAAATGCTGATCTAGTATCTTTTTAAAATCCCTTTAATGGAGCTGTATATCACATTAATAGCAAATCTGTGATTCAGGGTCTGATTCAGGTTGTCTGCACATGGTTCCCAACATGGAGGTAAGCCAGCAGCTAGCATTTAATGTTTCTAACAGCAAGAACAATGGAAACAGGAAACAGTGTTGACTCCTGAAAGAGCTGATGGTGTTAACTTGGGGGGTGGGGTGGGGTTTAGGGTTACCGGAGGGTGGACACTACGCTTCTTGGACGCCGGCATCTCAGTATAACCATCATATAAGCACAATGCAGAATGGTGCTGATTAGGTAGCCAGGGGGATCATGGATGAATGAAGAGAAATGGATACAGGGTTGACGAGACCCAATTGTTTCTTGTGAAAGTTGCTCAGTGGCGCATGAAGCCAAAAATGCTCAACTGCCACGTATAACATTACCCAAATGAACAGCGCTTCTTACACATCATTGGGCCCATAGAGCAAGTGCATGAGAGACTTCTGTTAGCCAAGCTGGCTACTACTACGGTTTATCACTCCGCTAACTTAAATGGGGGTAGAATGATTTAATCGTGCAGCTCTTCTAGACTTTCAATTCTAATGTGATGTTGCATCACTCAAAAAAAATGTATCCATTGATTTAAAGACGTCTTTTTCACAATGTCAGTCTATTGGGAAAGGTCTTTTTAGGCCCAATGGCATCACATGACGGACTCTGCATTTTTAATGTTCCACCACTACAAAAATTGGCTTCAACACACAGGGCTGTTGCTTGGGGCCTAAGTGGGATAAAGACGCATGCAAGTCCCTGAGTGTATTCGCAGCACCATATACCACAACAAAAAACAGATAAGCTTGGATTCCAACACACAAAGAGGTAGCATGACTTCACTCTTTCCCGGCTATATTATTACTCTGCATATCGTGTACAGCTCCTTATACTCTGTTTTGATTGTTTCCATGTGATCAGGTGTCATAACTCACAGGAAAAATACGTTTTGAACAGTGCTTTATAAGCTGACTAATCATTTGGATGTCACTGTAATGGAAAGCTTATATTTGTACTGCACACTGAAAAAAGACCTTCATAATGAAGAGAGTTGCACCATTAGTTTTCATTACAGAGTGTTCTCGTCATCTACTCAGCTGGGGCACAGTAAACACTGTGAGCAAGAGTATGAGGCATACCACAAAAAACATTCATCACTGACACACCCAAGACAGCAACAGGACACGCTGCATGCAGTTGTTACATTACAAAAACTCACAGATTAACACCATTTAAAAAGCAAGAAAAAAAAACATTGCCATTACACAACCACATAAACACTACACTGTATGTGAGAAGAGACGCAGTCGGCATGACCTGTCTGTCACCACCTGTGTCACCACAAAATGTTCCACGTTTGGAGATCAGATGCTCTTTTTTCCCCACACACAGGTCTTTTTCTTATATAACATGTAACTTCACAAAATCAGTATTTGTCATATAATATATATTTAACTGGCCATGCCAGTTTTTGCACATTACATTAGAGCAGATTAACACACTTGTAATGTATTCCTTATACATTTGGTCTTGTATTTTTCATTTTAGAAGGGTAAAAAACCCATAACTTTTCCACATTTTCTAAATGCAGCTCTTACTGGAGCTCCAAGTACGCTGTGTCAATGTGTGGACAAATCCGAAGCTTAACAGGCCTGATGTAACATGTCACAGTGACTAATTCATGATTGGACAAGGGTTATTTAGCGAACGGTCAATTGTCAGCAAAGTTAGAAACTGGGGAGTCATTTCCTTGCTAATGCCTTGAGGTCAAGATGCAGTGGGAAGAAGGTGTACAGGCCTGCAGACGAGGCACGTTGGCACACACATGCTACTCAGAATTGTAGCTGATTCATCTGCAATCTTTCATCTTGGAACAAAAAGGACTCGTAGGGACTAAGTAAGTGCGCGCACACACGCACACACATACATACATACACACACAATCCATTTACCGGAAGTGGTTTTACAGCAGGCTGAGCTGATAAAAAATAAATGAATGCAGTGATGGAGGGAAATAGAAGGAAGGAATAAAAGTGGCAGTAGAATGGGAGAAAGGAGAGAGAAGAAAAGTAAAGGAAAGAATGAGACAGAGAGACAGATGCGAGGGAACTCGCCCAGAGAGAACAGACAGAGGCAGGGGAGAGAGTGATGCAGTCAAGCAGCCGTGGGCGGTTTGCGAAATGCTGGGTGATGGTTTGGGGCAATTGCACTGCGTGTATGAGTGGTTGTGTATGCATCTGTGTGTAGTATCATCTCCTGTGCCTGCGTCATCACCTTGATTAGACTGCAGAAGGGAGAGGCAAGGAAACCCCAGCCCTTTCTTTCCCCTCCCTGTCTTCCTTTCCCTCCTCCACTTTATCTTTCTGTCTGTCTCTTTTTTCTCTTTCTGTCGTCTGACACTCTCACACATTTCACATCTAAGTAAGCGATTCTTGTAAATAGGTGTTTTGCCCTGAGATTATTTTCTCTTGCCCTCTTTTTCATCATTCTTCTATTCTTCTCACTTTCTCTTTCATAAAATACACTCATGTCATACCGTAAGATCGCTAATATAATATGCAAAAAAACCCCCCCAAACAAAATATGCAAAAACACAAGCACCTTGATATACTACGGGGTGTTTGCAGACTGCTGTAAACAGCACAAAGGAAGTCAGTAACAATGTCCCGTGTGACACTGCTGCGGTCAGATGTAGCAACTGTGCGAGGGTGCATGTGTCACATAAAACATGTGTCATTCAAATATTGCGCTGTAAAACTCCCCTGAAGACTGAACTTTGAAAGCCTTTCTAGCAATCATTACCTGATAAAATACCCAGACTGTCTGTCATACAGGTGCCGCACATAAGCTGATCTTTATTACTGTCTGTAAATGGATGTTTACTGAAACTTTGACAAGTTACTGAATGATGGTTTTGTCATATTTACTCATGTGTGCACTAGAATTAGTGTGTAATGACGGTATAGGTGTTTTTTATGTTTAAATTATTTATTGAAAATACTGGACTTCACTTAAACTGTATTAATCGTTTTCTTGGCAACGTGGGAGCAATTCAGCAAGCTGTAAACACAACACTTACGTATTGTCACCTCATAAAGCTGTTGCGGCAAACTTGTAAGAAAACTATTGATCAGCCATGAGTAAACATCAGCATTAATTTGTAAACATACTTCTAACCACCTAACAAATGTAGCAAAAGTCACTCTACTTTTAGCTTGTGGTCTCCACTAACTTCTGAGAGAGACATCTGCTCATTAGTTGATAAATTGTTCACTATATGTTCATTAGCAAGTTGCTAACAAGCTGCAGCCTCCCAGGCAGAAAAATAAAGCCAATGCCTTGAGGCTGGCGCCAAATCTGACCCAATCCCCATAGACCCCCATGTTGAAATTCCCAACTTTACGGCAGAAACAATCATGTTTTCTACATGTTGTTTTTACAGCCTGGTACACAAACAATCTTGGTCTCTATAGCTAGTTTTAACATTCACGACAACTGTACAGGGGGTGAATTTTTATGTAAACCACTACAATACATTTTGTTAATGCTTAAAGTTTTGCATATTTAAGGGCAGGGACAAGCTGTCTGCGAGGCATCCCTACAGTCTGTGAGCCAGATCCACCCCTCACTTTTCCACAGCTCCATCCTCTTATCCAAATTTGCTCCTTTCTGGCTCAAAAACAAAACAAAACAAAAAAAAACCCAACAAAATACCAAACTTGAGGCTTCACAACCAAGCCCCTAGGCACAGCACCAGGCCTTGAAGCCAGTTTTACATAGTGGCCACCAAACATGGAATTAATACTCCCGCGTCCATCACGTTATGCCATGGGGTGCAAGGAAACTTTTCCTCATAGACTTACATTGCAAAAGAGGTATATGTAAATTAGTGGACAAACTGGAAGTTAGCTGTTTGGCTGCGGTAAATCTCTAGTGTGCTTGCTCTGTGGGCACCACGTTAAACAATTAGGGGTAATTAATAATTTTTTTGTCTTCATGCACCACTGATCAACTCTCATAGGAAAAAACAGAGCCCCGCTTCCATCTCTGTATCTAGTTCTCTTTCTATATTCATTTTCAAAACGGGAGTCCATAAATCAATGGGTGATGTCAAAGTGGCTAGGTCCATTATTTTTATACAGTGCTTATTTGCTAACTTTTTTCTGTCTGCTGCTGTGAGGTGCAATGCAGGTGGTGTACAGTGGGTTTATTAGATGTGTTCCTCTGAAAACAGCCAGAACAGAAATTTAAAAAAACAACAGAAATTTAAAAAAAAACATCAGTGAGTGCTCAGAGGGAACCAAAACAGAGTTGCAGGCTGTAAAACCAAAACAATCAGCAGACAGAGGCTAATACACTATGTAGAGCTGAAGGGAACAGAGTTTGACTGTAATTTTTTTGTATTCACAATGAGCGACTTCCATATCGCACAAGGTCATTTGATGATTTGGGAATATGAAAATAGTGATTAGTGCTCCTCAAAATCTGTTCCCTTAAGTCGCAATTTCAGCATTTTAGAATTTCTATAATAATACTGAAGAGAAACAAAATGGTTTTCAAAAGTCTTTTTCTCTGCTGTTTTGTTGTTTGTGAATTTTTACATCAAACAACTGTTCTCTAACTTCTCTAACAGTTCTAAGCTGGAGGGGGGAAAAACAAGTAAATGAATGTGAGAAAAAGTGATAGACAACATAACAGCAAAGATGGGGAGAAAATGTGAAAGTGATGGAACCACTGTATGACCTTTTCACATCCTGTCTGCTCAACCACAGCATTTTATTTCACCTTCAACAAACCAGAGAGGAAACAAACACAACCTTTCTCTGTGGAAAATGTCTGACGTCACAGCCGCGTTTGATTGCTCATCAATCCTTTTTTGTCGTGCTAATTTGTGTAGTGGTGACACTGACTCTCACTTTCAGATTGATGATGCTTGATGAAACACTTCGGTCTGTGGCCGAGCGCTGTTGGTGTAAAACAGGCAAAATAAATCTCCAGTTTGAACGTCATTGTGCCAACCACAATTGTTTATTACTATCTGTGGTTCTCACAACACTTAATGTAATGTGTTAATAAAACTATATTTTGTGGCATTAAGAGTGAACTTTCTTTCCTTCATTCTTTCTTTGTTTCTGTCTTTCTTTCTTTCTTTCTGACTGAGACATATACAGGCAGGACAGAGGAATAAAAGCTGAGGTTGCAGGCAGTCTGTTTAGTTTAGGGCTGCTGGGATGCTGCCAGGCAAATGAGAGAGTAGCAGATGGCTGGAATGTCGAAAATGCCAAAGATCAGAGGCCAGCAGAGACACAATGAGATTAGAAGGGAAGCAGAGAGCAACCGCCCAAAACTGAGCTGTAAACATCCTTGTGAGCTTTGAGGTGTGTTTGTGAGTCTTTGCTAGAAGAGGAGATTTTAAGAGATGTTGCGTGCAAAGATATTTTATGTTGTTGATTTGTGACTTTGATTGTCCCCACACACACATTTTGTCTAGGAGAAAACTTTGAGTGGAGGTGGTTTTCATATAAAGTCAAAGTAGTTTCATCTTTGTGGAATTAAAATGTTAATGTGGCAGATGTCAGATTTATTAGATAAGTGTCATAGAGACAGGGACTCTAATGGTTTCAAAACAGTTTCTTGGTCGCCGGTTCCCAAACTGGGGATCATTAAACTTAAAACTACACACTTAGGCCTCTATCTCAATCCATTTATTTTGTGATTAAAACTAAATAAAATTGTTATTTTTTAAAAGTGTTTATTATTTGAGATAATTATCTTAAAAACAATTTCACCGGATAAGAGCACTACGAAGACCTGAACTGACAGAGACTTCACTCGGCTAAGTTGCCTCATCTTGCAACATGAAAGTGTACAGTCAAAACAAAACAACCAATGAGATAGTCTGAGAGAGCAATGACCAACTGTCAGGGAGAAGAAAAAAAAAATAAAAAGTTTCTAAAATATTAAGGAAACTCAGGGAAACAAATTCATTCAAATTTCTTGTTTAACACAAACTTACTGCAGTTATTGCATCCACTATTTGGGTTAATTGTACAGTTTATCAGCTGTTCTGTCCTGTTATAGTTATGCATTGACTATAGTATGAAATATTAACAAATATGTCACTTTGGCTGGGGTTGTCAGTTTACTCAATGATAGAAACGGAGTCCCTTAATGAAAGGAAATGTGTATGGGATGTAAGCACGTCATACTTGACTACATCCTGTTAGCTAACGTACTAGCATAAATCAGGTAAGCAGATAAAGTCATAATAAACACCGACTCTCACACATGACATGAACAGCAGTCTTCTCGGTGAAAGTCCTGTGTTTATTTGAATCGTCCACCTCCCTACTTATTAGACTTTCTCACTCTTTATACTACCTGTTGTGTGACTTTGCACAGGGAATTCATGTGTCCACCATAACAAAAGATCCTAACTGACCTTCCTATGGTATTCTGCCGGCATATAATTTTAACACATTACATCCTGCCAATGGCATGTTATACAGTGTTATGAGGTTCTGATAATTTAATAGATTTTGGTGAGCCCAGGATGTAGACTCAATCCATTTATCAAAGGTGATGCAATGAAAGGTGAGGTACCAACAACGATACTTTATAGGGGGCCAATTTTGCACATAAACATCTGTTTACAGGTGTTGAAAAGCACTACTGCATCGAAAGCCTTTTGTTGTTCCAGAGGGAACTATGGGAAGTTGGATAAATTGTCTCAAGTGATGTCAATCAAGTCAGCATCAGTTGGGACTGCAAATTTGAAAAAGTTAGAGAGAAGCGAGGTCACCAAACCTCTGTAGCTCATCGTCGCTTGAGGGGAGCAGCTTGAGGCTACATCATTATGTGTTACAGCTGCCGCTATTACAAATAATGACAATGCAGACCAAATTGTCTGCATTGTGAATAATATGGGCACCAGGTTTTGACAAGGAAGGCGAAGATATGGAATAAAAAGTTAACATGTCCTGTTCTGCTGCATCAGTTTTTAAAATCTGTCCATTAATGTTATAGAGAGGCAAAGCTAAATCTGTAGCTTTCCCTTCACAATAGATACTTATGGGACATTTTAATTAAAACAAGAAATAAAAATTTGTCATCGCAGTCTCTCAAAGATACAAGTTTTTCATCAGACAGTAATCACATAATTTCACCCTCGAAAACCTCATTCAAAACAAGAGTCCTGCACAACCTATAAACACACTAAGTTTATTTGTGAGTGAGTGAATTGTTGTAATTACACTCACAGATGCACCAAAGAATTACAGTAACATACAGGCTGATTCTGTAATCAGAAATAGCCACATCACCTTCAAGCTAGTTTGTAAAATGTTGCAGTTTGTTTCTTTTCAAGAAACCCTGCATTTACAAGAAATTATACTCAAGTTACATTATACCCCAAATAGATATGTCAGTAAAAAGAAGCAAGCCCTAAATGTTGTTAAGCCATAGCAACAAGACCATTATATTATGCAACTGAGCATGTGTGTGTGTGTGCGTATGTGTATACAAAGGCCAGTATCATGTGTGTGCATGTTTGAGTGTTGTGCAAATACAGTAAAACATCACATCAATCTTTCTTTTTGCTCAGAATATGATCTGTTTTCTTTTATTATTGAGATGGCGGCAGCACAGAAGAGAAGAGACAAATAACATCAAGACCAAAACTATGAATTTTGTGGTAGCAAAGGCTCAAATACATCTGAAATATTGAGTATGTTTCATCACTCAACTGGCTGAAAGTAGATTTAACAATAAGTTGTTGAGTGTGTTTGCACATCAGGTGTGTGTCTGCATATAAGTGGACACATGTACTGTATCAGCGTACTTGTGTTTGTGCACGTGTCTGTGTCTGTTGAGAAACAGAGAGAGAGTGATGCATTAGAGTAGCAGTGTGAGTGTGCAATGAAGTGACAACACTGCTTTCATTACAGGACTGATGGAGAGGCTTTTACAGTCTCCATTATTTCACCTTGAATTACCTATCAGCAGAGCACAACAAACACAGTCCTGTCTTATATAACAGTCACAAGAAAAGAGTTTCCAATCATCGGTAACTGTGTTTGTGTATCATCATAATGCAGTATTTGCTGATCATTATGCTTCATTATGGAGGTTTGGGATTTAATTAAGGACCCTATTTTTGACCTGGCAGCTTACACAACAACAACAAAAGGAAAGTGTTGGATGTAGTGCACCATGTTTTATGGAGCATTTACAAAATAAAATGATCATTTCAAGCAAAATTATAACAACTATCTTTCTATATATCCATCAAACTTGCGTATCAGACTTCTCAGCCATCTTTTTATACTTGTGTTCTACCCAGCAGGCCACAGGGAAGCAGGTCCTCCCCTGATGGAGTTCAGGAAGAGATGAAAGATTAAAGAGAGAAAAAAATAAACTGAGAAGGGGAGTGTATCTGTGTTGCTCATTAGTTCAAGCCAATGCTGTGAGGATAAGTTTCCCTATACAGTAGCTTAATGTTTAGTCAGTGCATGTTAAAGTTATACTAGCCAGGAATTGTGAGTTACTGTTTGCAAACACAACATTCAAACTTGACCCCTCCTCCCTACACTGCTTGTACATACACTGAAATCTACTGAATATTATAATCCCATTTATGTAATGGGGCTTTGCAGCAAACACTTTGCCTTGTCATAGTAGGAAAAGCACAGGTGTTACTATTAACACTAATGATGGCTCTGTTCTATTCATGTGCTCTGTTGAGATGTATACAGGCAGGAGGGGCGGTGGATTGGTCCAACAAACCCCTGACTTTCACCTGGGAGCCTACTGTTTGCTTCTCTTATGAATTCAGACCGAAACCATGATGGTTTTTTTTTTTTAAAACCTCAACCTTTTTTAAAGCTTATGTTGCGCAAGGACAAAAAACATAAATACAAGGTGATTTACTGAAGTTTATTTTGAAAAAGGCTGCATACATCTAACAAGCAGAAAGATTTATATATGCAACATATCTGTTGTGATATCTGCCAAAAAATGACAGCTGTTCTGTCAGCCATTGTGATGTTATTTTCTGGTTCTATCTTCAGGTTTGTTTTTTGTCGTTGTCATGAATCATTTGTGAGTGTTTGGGGTGGCACCTATCACATCTAACAGCCACCCCGTCCATGTTACACTGACTTAAAATGTGAAAATGTAAATGTTCAAAAATATGAAAAAATGAGTGGATGTAACCAAAGACAGAAAAACAGATGGTGCATTGTGAAAGTAGTACTTTTTGACAGAAGGCTCATTGGCAGACTGAGTATCCCCAGAGCTTTGTTTAAAGGCCTTTAATACAATTGTATAAAGGCATCTAACAAAATAACTGCATGCTATATTATATAATCATATTTTAGAGGAAAATGAATCAAGATGAAGTGGATGTAGGCTAAGATAAGAATGAGAGCACTGTAGCCTCTTTTTTATTTACTTCCTCTACTAAAAACCCTATTGTCACAGTTTCCCAGAAAGCTACAATGTTATCCAACAAAGGATTTGGCTGTAATGTATTCAAGCACCAGATTCGAGATGTCGTAATCTCACAGTTAATGGATAACAAACAACAACTCTGACGTAGTTGGACCAAATCTGCAGCTTTTGTAAGGCACTTAGCATAGTGATATTACAAAGGGAGTGAAGGGGGACATCACAACATTATATTGTTGTAGATGTGTGAACACATATAAGCAGTCTTTATTCCTATCACACTGCTGCAGTCATGGGACGATAGAAAAGAGAGTGTGCTGGAGCGCAACCAGCTGAGTGATCTATCTAACACAACTGTGGCTCTATTGCAGAGTGTGTGTGTGTATCTAACAGAGAGAGAGAGAGAGAGCGATAGAGAGTGTGTATGAAAACCTTTAATGTGGCAGGGCCTACCTTGTACTGAAAAGTACTACTATAGCCACTGTAACACTCCCTGTTCAAGGCGGTAATATCACACAGTAAAGCCGCCTTGCCGTTCTGTATAAAACGCACAGTCTTCAAATGTGAGGACGGAGCAGTCTCGACTTTAAGCCGCCAGTAGTAACAGCAATAGTAACACCGCCGAAACAGTGTCTGTATTAACACATCAGTCAGAAAGATAGGACCATTGCGGGATGGGTGTTATGTTTTCATGGCGTATTATGTGTGTGAACCACCATGTGAGATTTAAATAGCTGTTTGTATTTAGTGGCTAGCACTAAGAAGAAGAAGAGGAGCCATAAATGTCTGCATTTTAGGAAAATAATGAGATTCAGGAGCTCCTTACCCTCCGAGCAGAGGATGAGATCAGCCACAATTTCAGAGAGAAGGACTGTTATTGTCATGTTATGCCATTGTCATTGTTTATAAAGCACTGCCGGCACGTATGTTATATGTCACACTAGAGGCAGACGCTCTTGTGTTTAATGTCATGCATGTCAAGCCATTTTTGGTCCCATGATGCCGGAACCAATTCAAAATAACATACTGGAGCAGCATGATGCCACTGTTGTTTGGTTCTGTGTAAACATACAAAGGAGGCATAAAGAAGGGGCTTAGTAGGGACCTTACAGTGCGATCTCTGTGTAAAAAAGGGCCTATGTTTACCGTGAAACAGGATAATACATAAAATGTGGTACTGAAGATGAGTCAATCGATCTAATAGGTCCAAAACTGTAAAAATAACCGATAATAAAAAAGACTACAGTGAAAGTAATTAAAAACTGTCGATAATAAATCCTGATAAGGGAAAAGTTAAAAGAAACGAGAGACATAGCATACGTGAATTCAAATTAGCACTCCACTGAAAACAATAACGGCAGAAGACGCCGCAGTAAAAACCATGAAGCATTGAAATTCTCTGAAATTTCCAGAGAACACAGCACTGACTTCCTGTTTGCTCTGTACCCTTCTCTGCAGCAGCATCTCCTGCATCCTGTTGTTACAGACTAAACAGAAATTACTTTAATGCTGTTTCTCAGATCAGTATTTAACCATAGGCATTTACTGTGTATTCATTTGTGCATGGTTCTTGGGCTGCGTGTAAGATATAAGTATGTTGTACAAGACTAAGAAAGAGGGTCAAAAAAGAAAAATCCAAGGAAATAATCCCTTAAAGAAGTAAAATACCTTTGAGCAGTGTGTTGGCTAACCAAGCTAGTGATGTAATTGTAATCTTATATTAGAAGAATAAAGCTTTGTTGTTGTCAAGCACAACATGCAATTGTTGGACACAACCCACTCAACAGTATGTTGACATTGTGCATTTCTGCACACCACTTTACATGTCTTTACATTTGACTTTCATGTAATGACAATGTTGTGGTTCACATGTAGTTAGGTTTAGTCACAAAACAACTCAGTCATGGTTAAGAAAAGAATGTGTTTTGGCTTAACACCCTGTTGTTGCTACTGTTGCCACAACCAGCAATGGAAAGGTCATTATGTGTGGTTAAAAAACACAACGGATATGTAACGGTGGTCTGCTGCTTGGCTACTCCGGATACGAAACTAAGCTCATATATACATGATATCTGACTTACATCATTTTAGAAACATTGATATATGTATGACAGGTACAAAACATGTTGGTGAAGATTTGCAATCATTCAGGTCAGCTGGATTAACTGGCTGATGGGAAGTTGCAAACCAGCCAGCTAGAACTGAAGAACCCTCTTTGATGAGACGCGAAATCTTTTAATGAAACTCAAGCGAGTTTAGTTGCCTTTATATAGCACTTTGAAACACAAATGTAACGTATCTGTGGTTTGCAGAAACGTACTATGCCAACTTTTCTGGCAACTGGATTGTTTGGACACTTTGGATCCTGTCACACTGTAAAGAAGCAAATCTACATCAGAGATTTTTAGTTACAAATTCAATTGGACCAGATTCTAAAACTTTCAGCAACCTGTTCAAAACATTTTTTTAGCTTTTGGCAATGACACATTTTAAACATATGTAAATTAATGTAGTAAAAACTAGCAATGTTTTTTGTTTCAATTTTGAAATTTTATATATATATATATATATATATATATATATATATATATATATATTTGGTCATATCTGACACAGGCACTTAAGACAATGCAGGAACAGAAAAAATAACTATTAATGCTAGTAATGCACAGAACAATAACAAGTGGCAATAACAATAACCAGTAACACAATCTATCTCTCTACTAGTACCTCTCTACCAGTATCTCTACCAGAATAACAGTGGCTGTAACTGTCTGCAAATTGGGGAAAAAAATGAGGTCCAGGAGCTCCTCATCCTAAATTGAGGATGAAATCAGCTGCCATATAACACAGATGGTAAATGATTGTTATTGCCACTTTATGCCCTGTTATTGTTTAAAAAGCGCTGCTGTTATATGTCACACAAGAGGCAGACTCTGTTGTGTTAAATGCCATGCCCGTTATGCCTCCTTTGCTTTCGAAATGCCAGCGTGCTACCTAAAATCACACACTGGAGTGGCATGATGCCGCCGCTGTTTGGCTGTGCGTGAAAATGTAAAGGTGGCATAAAGAAGGAACTTCATAGTGACTCTTTAGCACAACCTCTCTGTGAAAAGGGCTATTCTCACCTCAAATTATTTAATTTAAAGTCTGGAATCAGATCTGAAGATTTGATGTATCATGTTCAACTTTGTTTTTCTGCAGTAGATGGAAGAAGATATGAGATTCATTTGACCCGTTGTTATGAGTGACTCACTGTATTTCACTCTTTTTATAGGCACATCTAGTCCTACCAGTCACCTGTAAATCTCTCTGCCTGTTCTGTCTGTACCCACATCTGTTCTTCACTCTATTTCCTGTTCTCGCTTCTTCTCCAATACAGCATTTTCCTCCATTCTGTCACTTATATGTTACATAGCAGTTTGTACTCACTTCATGACATGACTTTCTGATTATCTGTGGACACGACACAGCAAAAAAAACTACAGACCAGTGTCTTTTTTAGATGCATGTCTACCTACAGTTCTGTCTTGGTCACCTGAAAACAAAATGTACGTATTTTGTGAGCACCTGTAAATAAAAAATCCTGCCCAGAAGTAAACTGTGCCTTTCTCCCTCTTTTACTATTTTTGCCTGAAACATCTGCGGCTCTTAGCACTGAGGCCATCTCCATGAGTGTGTATTATAGCTCGCCTGTATGTGGATCCTCGCCTGCTGTGTATCTCACCAGAATAGAACAATGCAAAACTAAAAGTAGGACGTTGACGCAGGATGTGAATAGATTAAAAGCAAAGAGGAAAAGGCAAATTTGACATACCAAAATCCACATTAAAAGAGTCGGAAACAGAGTTACGCATCACTGATTGCATCACCACAAGGCACAGCAAAGAACAGCAGATAAAACTGCAGGCGTAAACGCATCTGGATTTACCAAACTGCCAATTTACCAAAAATAGAACTGCTGCCATTCTAACTTCAGGCACTTTCAAGTTGCCTAGACATACACACATAAAAAAAGTTTTTGATTTAATAAATTCATACTCTCTCAATATTTGAGACATACAGATATTTTTAAAGAGTGCGACAGATGATTCACACATTTTGCATACATTATATCATCTGAGAAAGAGAGTGTTTGTGTTTCCATGTGCACTCCACTTCTGCCTTGTCCTGCAGGGCAACAGCCAGATAATCTCCAGAGTGGGTGACTGACTGAATGCTGCTATTTTAGCTTTGCACTGTCTGTCTATGAATCACTGCGGGGTCAGAGCAGAGGAAAGGAGCGGGGTTATTATAGAGATGGCACAACGACAAAAGTAAATCGACTCTACATTAGCTCTTACTGTGTCAAAATAAGGCAAAAGTGTTTTCAACTCTCAACAGGGAAAGAACATGCAGTTTACACAAGAGGAGACCCTGATGTCACTGTGATAATCTTCTTTTCTCACAACCATAAACGTTATCTACATATGCTGAAAATCTGTTCTGTTTATCCCTCTCCATTAGCTTTTTATAATTAATTGGAAAATTATATTGGAGAAAAGGCAGACATCTCTACAGCTGATATTTCCAGCACTTGGTAACTCACACCAAAACAATCTAGGAAAAGTATTTATTTTTGTTGAGGTGAGCTGTCCCTTTGAGAGTGATGGAAGATTTTTATCCTTCAAAATATAATAATATCAAAAAAAATATCATGTACAAATCATGTACTTTTGTTTTTATATTTCTCAATTTATGTCTGTAAAGAAGAAGCTTTATATCCGCAGTTATTAGAGTCAAAACAGTGAACTGTTGAATATTAATTTCCGGAGAGTGATTTAGCATGCAAGGCAAACTGTATGTAGGCCAGTTGCACCAGCAATATTCATTAGACTCTCATTAAAACACACGAAGAGAACAAGCAGCAGACATAATGAGATAGTGACGGGTGATGTGATGATCTACAGTACATGTTTCAGTGCTGGTGGTTGTTCCCCAGCTGAATCAGGCAGCTCAATAACATCTTACAGTAGATGGTCACAGCTGTGCATTGCTGTCACTGTTTGGCCCTGTCAGGTTCTGGATCACTGGAGCGAATAAAACATTTTTTAGAAACAAGAGCTGCAGAGGAGCAGAGGATGTAAACCAGCCCAAAGAGTCGGGTTTGGCACACAGGAGTATTGTTGGTCACAAATGCGACACGGTATTGTCCTCACATCACCATCACTACCTCACTGTCCCTTCACTCTTCTCATGTGGAAAGCTAATAAACAGTTCAACAGAGAAGGGAGAGAGGCAGAGAGGAGGGGATGGATGGAGAGGATCAAGCAGCACAGCTGCAATTACAAAAGACACCCAGGCCGACAGCGAAATAGCTTGCACAATGCTTCCCCCTGATGGATTAAAAACAACTTGTTCTTCTATAGTCAACATTTACATGATGCATAGAGAAGAAGCCTGAAGCAGTTCCTTTGAAAATAAATCAAACACAAAGTGTGTGTTAGTTTCCTCTCTGTCTTCCTGCTGTGAAGCATTTTACAGCTTGTCTATAACCACTATAAAGTCATGGCCAGAATGCAAAAGAGCATGCACAGCTGTGATTTTGATGATGTTTCCCATTAGTTGTCATTAAATGAATATTTGGAGGAGAACAGCAGCTTGACCTGAATTCTCTGAGATGACACAGTGGATATGACTTGATTCTTAATGTGGTCAGTTGAGGATTCCATAAAAAAAATTAAAAAATTTAAAAAATAAACGTTACACAAATGACTTTTAGTGCCTTTTAGACAACAGAACATATTTTCTTTTCATTATTAATGTTGTAATGCATGATGTATCAAGTTAGGTGTATTCTGGACAGAATAGAATCATTATGTCTAAAATGATTAAAGGTCCAAATTGATTCAGAAGACTTGGGGATTCATAAAAGAAGTGACATTACATTTTGCATGTAATGCTTTTAATGTATTCTTTCATGTCTAGAGAAAACAAAAATCACTGATCAGACTATAGCTTACAGTTTCTCAAAAGACTAGTAATTTTAATTTATTAATTAAAGATGAATGATGTTTCTTGCGTTCACATTTAGGTGAATATTCTCTGGTTTACGTGGTTTAATTTAGTTTTTGAATGTGATTTATTACATTCATGTATTTTTTCGTTTAGAAATGATAGGTAGCCTCAGTATCACTGGCAATTTTCTTTAATGCTGAGAGTTTGGTGATTTAATCGCTGCAGACATAGGAAAATACTGCAATGGCATCGATGACAACCTATACAAGGAACGTAAAAGGGAAGTAACAGCTCAACAGATTTATGACACATGACTATTTGCTCTATTTGAACTTTTATGAAATGACACAACCCTAACAAACAAACCAACCCCCTGGCAACAGGATGCAAAATGAGTCATGGAAATCATTGAAGGGTGACCAAGCCTTTTTAGTCCCTGACCCTGTGCTGGCCTGAGGATTTCTGGATTTAACCAGTTCAGTATCATCTGACTGTTTAAAGTGAACCTTCACCTAAAAAAAACCCCCAAAACCTCAGATTGTTTTTTGTTTCACTTCTTGTATAATTTTGCTTAGATACGTGAATTTAAAGTTTTTCTTTTATCTGTTATTCTACTTATTGTAATGCACAGCTTTAAAAGAAAAAGTCATGTAAAAAGACTATTTAACCACAGAAAACTTGACTTGTGTTAAAGGACAGGTTAAAGTTGTCTCTACTGTGAAGCTGTTTGCTCATGTTTAACTCATCCTCCTGGCCCTGCTTCACCCCAGAGTCCAGTATTTCGCTCCTCACGTCACATTGAAGGTGGCTGCTGGATGCTAAACATAGATCAGAGCGTGACACATGAGGATTTCCCTGACAGCTGAGAAACTTCCTGCAGGTCAGCTGATGTGTGTTATGGCAACCAAGTTGTAAACTTCATGGCACCCTGCTCAAACGTCACAACGCCACACAGAATTCTAAATTATATATAATATGACACATTATTATACTGATGATAAAAATGAGGTGTAACCATTAGGAAACCCAAATCATATCTTAAACTGAATATACTTCAAACAATAACGTCTACATGCAGAAGAACACTGCTGAACTTGGGAACTTTTTAAAGGACTAGTTCAATGCCCAAAATGACCATTATACAAATCAATTACTCACCCATTGTAATGTTGAATTTATGGAGAAAATGTGCTTTTCTTGCATGTCTTCATAGTGAACAAAGAAACCAAAAATTGATAAATTTAAGTCATGGGCCAAGTAAAATTATTGTTTTTGTCAATGTCTGGCTGAGGCTGGGTTTGAAGAGAGCAAGTTTACTTCACAGTCAGTCCCCCATCAGAAAGAGCTGTTTTGATGCACTGAGCATTTAACTGAATAAATGAGACTTGAATAAGACTGTATGAGTTGTATCATAGTTTTTTAAACATATGTTTTGAAAAACTTTTGTTGCTGTAAAGGCGGTCGCCTATAAATTCAATTCATCAAGAATTTTCTCCATTCTTTATTCACCATGGAGGTATGAAAGAAACAGTTATCATCACAATTCAAGGTAAGATGGGGTGAGTAACTGATGTACAAACAGTCACTTGCGGGGTGAAGTATTCTTTTAGTGCTAAAATGGTAAGCAGACTGTGTGTATGGTTTGATACTTTGGCGCCCCATAGTGGTGCATTGAATATTAGACACCATGGCATATAGTAATGCACACTGCATATTGTACAAATCTAATTCAAGAACACTGAGAAGGAATCAATCAATACAACCCTAAGGCTGCAACATTTTTTCAGAGGGGCTGGCTCATTTATAATTTCAGCTCTGAGAATAATTAGAACTATGCTGTCTTCACATACAATTTAAGCATGCATGAAGATGCTGATCCAGTAGAAATGTGTTTGTGATGTAAATGGTTATGACTTTGTATTTTGCTGAGCTGTCTGCTATAATTTTTGGATGGGTGGTGATTGGTCCGGGGGGGGGGCAGGGGTGTAATGTTGGGTGTGTATTGATTGTTACATTGTATTACTGTGTTTCAATGTAATGTGCTAATAAAAATTGGATCACAAAAAAAGTAGCATGCTTCAAAGTTGGTATGATGACAATGATAATGATAACTCATTTTGTGCAGTATCTTTCAAATAGCAAATTAAGTTTCATGCACAAAATGTCAGATATCAGATTAACTTTCAGATTCTATATAAATCTGGACCAGTCCATCCATTCATTAAGCTTCTACTGTATATGTGGTTATAAGGATTCTGTCTCAGCAAGCACTGGGTGCACCTATCCATCACTGGGCCAAAGGCCTTAGCGTGCATATTCTCCACCATTTGCACACGCGCAGACGGACACACTCACACATACACAGACACACACACAAAGGCAAATACAACAGCCGTTAAGGTCTTTTGCAGCTGAATGGCATGTCCTTTACAGAAGGTAAGTGCTTTACATGCTGCCTCAAAGAGTTTTGTGCCACCAACAAAAAGTTTGTATGGTCTATTCAAGCAAGAGCTCCCACACACATACACACATGCAAAAACTCACACAACTTCATAAGCAGACACACATGTACAGACAAACACACACATACACCTCCCTCAAACTGAAAGCCCATGGCTTCTGTTCTTAGAATAAATACTTTGTAGCTGTGCCAACAGACAGCCCCTCTTTCAGACTGTCAGCTGAGCTCTGAAAGAAACCAGTACACAATGACTTAAAAAAAACAACATAATTTTATCAAGTACTGACGTAAAAATCTTCCCCAAAACAAAATCCACATATTTTACATGGGGTACTGAATGGCTCATGTAACAATAACACACTCACACAAGGTCTTACAATACTCAACATGATTTCAAATGTAGATTTTGCTTACACTGTTTATGATTACCATCAGTAGAGGCATCAGTCAGAAAAACGTGGTGTTATGGCCAAACCCAATCACCAGAATGTTGTCATTGTACGTTATATATACGTTCATATATAGTGGATATATTGAAACTTTATGTTTCTTTATGATTCAATTTTATGATATGCTAACGATGTAGTTATATCTTTATGCAAAAAAAAACTCCCTTAAATATGCATAACTGCAAGCCTTAATAAAATTTACACATGACTTTTAAATAAGTTCTTCATCTGTACAGTTGTCATGAAATTTGAAATTATCAATAAAGACCAAAAATGTATTTTTGGCTGTAAACATTTATTTCTGCTATAAATTTGGCCATTTTAACATGGAGGTTTAAAGGGATTTAATATGAGGACCTGCAGTTTTTGACACTTCTGCGTTTGCTTCATTTTTCAGCCCCGGAGGTTCCCCCTTGGTGTCACACCACCCACCATCCCATCCTCCTTCTGGTGACAAACTCAGCTCACTAAACTGCATCATACATTTGAAACATACAAATATAAGATATCTGTGGATTTCAGAAAGCAGAAACAGTGTCAACGTCTTATTCTGGCGATCAGGCTCTATGACCATCAAAAAACAAATGCTAGTGTAACCGAATTTACTGAACATGTTATATATTTTTTTTTATCTTATTAGCACCAATAACTGTGCTCGGCTTGACGTGTGCTTAAGTTATGTGAACAGAGAAGTTGTATGTCCGCTGTCTTGCCATATTACTGTCAATTAAAGAAGATTAAAACAAGAGAAATTGTAGCCCGCTTATTACTCACACACCAAGAGGACTGAAGAACGCTACTGAAGAAGAAATTAGGGTTACAAAAGCAATACTGAAAAACATATAGATATATCTGTTATGGTAAAAGTTTGTTTTCGGTCAAACAAATAAGCAGTTAAATTCTTGAAAGAAAATCAATGTGTTCTTTTAATAGCTCTGCTTATTTGCCACTACACATTACAATCCACACACACACACACACACACACACACACACACACACACACACACACACACACAAGGCACTCACAAAGAGGGAAGTGAACGCTTGCTGAAAGCTAAATTGAAACATCTTGCAGTCATGATGCCATGACTTGCCATTGTTTCTGGGCCCAAAGAGTTGTAGCAGGAGAATAGGAGAAGCAAGAGGAGATGAAGGAACAAGGGGAGAAAGGAGGACCTTGCCACCCATTGGCAGGAGAAAGCGAGAGGAGTCTGATATTAGGCGGTCTGTTTTGAAAACTGGTGGACACCCCTTTGCATACACACTCTCTCTCTCTCTCTCTCTCTCTCTCCCTCATTCCCTCTTGCTCGCTCACCCTCCTTGCACCCTGAGCCTCTCCCCCCTCCCTCCTCCTTCCTCCTGCATCCCCCCTCCCTGGGAAAACAGGGACAACAAATTAGCCTTCTTTTCTCGGCAAGGCCTGGGGAGGAGGACACTTGGACAGCCCTCAGAGTGTCTGCCTGGAGTTCCCATGGACCCCTCTTGCCCCTTCCCCTTTCAGCCGGCGAGGAAGCAGTCATTGTGCCAGCACCTGTCTCTGAGGAAATTGGTAAAAGTGATGGCTTTGTTAGCCGTCTCCATGACAACCAGGAGAAAAGAGCGGGGCCAGCGAGCAGGGATTGGGGTAGAGATTGGGGGGAGTGAGGAGAGAAAGAGTGGGAGAGGGGAGGGAGTTCAGGAGTTTGACAATGGAGTAGCAGTTGCATCGCTTTGGCTTTGCCAGAAATCTACGTGAGGAGGCTGTGACTTGCTGTGCGTGTGTGTTCAGGAGGTTGAGTATTGTGTGTGTGTGTGTGTGTGTGTGTGTGTGTGTGTGTGTGTGTGTGTGTGTGTGTGTGTGTGTGTGTGTGTGTGTAGACCTTGTAAGTAGCAACCAGTGTAGGAATCTCTACCAACCACCTCTCTCTTCCTCCCTCTCCCTCATCCCTGTGGGTGACACTATGACATCCACCAGTGAAGCAGGGAGGGAGTGTGAATGGGTTGAAAGCAACAAGGTCAGTCACATCATGTCCAGAGAATATCTCCCCCTCCGAGCAGACAGCACACACTTTTAATAATTACGCGGCAAGTTTCCTCACTGCAGCCCAGTTCAAACATTCAGAGGTAAATGGGACATACATGGGGAATTGGCAAGTAGTGTGAATAATAATGACATTTTTGCAGAGCCCGATTGGAGCTATAAGGAATTACGGTAAAACCCGGTGTTTTGCAAAATGATTCCAACAAGATTCACTGAAGGATTTTGTTGTTTTATGCTCTAAAAGAAAAGCAACTCCCTCTATTTTTTCAATTTATCACACGCTTTACGGAGTGCTGAAGATGCAAAAAGAGGCTGATGCAGTCATCATCAATTTAAAATCCTCTCCTTGTGGAGCTGCATCACTGCTTTAACTAAGGACTTTTTTTTAAATGTCTTTATTACAACATTAAAAAATTCTGTCCTGTAGTGCTCACAAGATGGCTGAAATGACCTGACAGAAAGTAATTTGATTTAATATAAGTCATATTATGACTTATGCTGCCAATAAAAACACTTTAGTTATGTAAAGTATTAGCATCATTTTGCCCCACACAATCATGTCCATTGAAAACAGAGTAATATCATATCTGTGTTTTTAGTCATGCACCATCAAGTTAACAGCATTACTTCCAACACACCAGCAGATGGTGCTCATTCACTTGCTCTCGCAAAGGCCGAATATCCTCAGAGGCCAACAGCAGAGTATTAATTCCACATTTGTAACAGTATGACCAAAGGACTAATCAATGACTGATTTATTCACGGTGTTGCACTGAGAAAATGTATAAGATTAAAGACCTTTTACACAAATAGTGAGTGGAATGGGAGACAAAGAGTAGTGTCCAATGCAGGCAAAATGTATACAAAGCATTATTTTAATTGTTCATTGATATGTCGAGCTTCAAGCTCTAAAAAGGTCCCTTCCATCTACTTTATTCAGACATACTACACAGAGTGCTGTGCATAGAAGTATTCACCTGTGGTCTTAAGTAAAGCCTGTTCCATTAAGGTCCAGTGAGTAAGATTTATGGGGATTTTGTGACATCTAGTGGTGAGGATTTCACATTGCAACCAGCTGAAAGCTGAAATTTCTCCTGGTTAGAATTCCTTCACGTCATTGTTTTGGGGGTTTTTACCTGAAGCCGAATTATCCACAGAGGCCCCTTCTTGCCAACACAAACTGACATGGTGGTTTGAACCAGTAAAGACACAGAGTACAGCAGTGTCACGTAAAAAAACAATGTTTTTTTCCAATGCTCTTGTCGCAGAGGGGCTGCTCTGATGGCCGATGCAAACATGTGATTAACCCTGTCTAGAGCCAGTTTTTGGGGGGTTTTTTTTCCGTTCTGAGCTATGGTCGAAAGATTGTGGTGATACATGATCTCCATAGACAAGGCCCCACTCCCTATGTACATACAGATGCGGACATATTTGTCCCTTCCATGAAAATAGAAGATCCCACAATTTTCTCTGAAATAACTTGACACTGACAAAAGTAATTGGCATCCATTACTGCTAATTCCATATTTAATAAAAATAGACATTTATTTAAATACTTTACTCTGTGACATACCAAAGGAACACAGATATACGTGAGACAAATGCTTTTAACTCGATCAGTTTTCAGGAGGAATGAAACATTGTTTCAATGAGTTGTAAGGGTACCAACAAATATGTCCACATCTGTATAAACGGCTCATTCTAATGTACTAAAAACACAATGGTTCTTATTTTTAGGTGATTATACACTAGAGAATATATATACTTTTTTTAGGCAAGGCAAGGCAAAGCAAGGTAGCTGTATTTGTATAGCACATTTCATAAAACAGGACAATCCAAAGTGTTTTACAGAGCAGGAAAATATAAAACATAA
The DNA here is from genome assembly GCF_026936395.1 of Plectropomus leopardus. Classification (NCBI taxonomy): domain Eukaryota; kingdom Metazoa; phylum Chordata; class Actinopteri; order Perciformes; family Serranidae; genus Plectropomus; species Plectropomus leopardus. The sequence continues at coordinate 20,907,728 of NC_142187.1, read as the reverse complement.
CAAAGAAAACAGATTTGCAACAAAAGAATAAAGAAATAAGATAAGACAGGTAAAATGAACTACTAAATGATTTACGATTTCTAAATAAAAATCATAAAAAAATAGCAAAAGTGTGGACCAGAGGTGCAAAGATGAAAAGATTATTTAAAATGATTAAAAATTAAGTTTAAAAATAAGTTTGCATTACCCAGTGGAGTAGGCAGTGTAAAAAAAGAACATTTTTAGGTTTTACTGAAAAGTGGTCAGAGTCCGAGCTTGTCTAACATCTTCTGGGAGGTTATTCCAAGTTTTTACTGCACAATAACAAAACTATTGTATTATACTATTCCAATACTGGCAATAAACCCCACGAAATCCTACACACTGGACCTTTAAAACACACTGAAATTGTCAAATAAGTATTTTCATCTTGTCATTTCATTTTATATGTAAGACCACATAAGAAGGTTGTGTATCTGTGTGTGTGTGTATGACCACATTTAAAGATATGATTGATGATACCTCCTATGTTCAAAAAGGCTCCATATCAAGATGAGAGAAGAAATAACTATATTAGTGGTCAAAGACAGGAAACTGCTGTCACTCACAAAAACCACAATAGCGATTTTGAATCCCACCACATGAATGAAGCTCTGAGGCTACTACTCTTCAAGTGTCTCATATATGCTAATATCCCACAGAGGCAGTAATATTATAGCTCTCTGTGGTGTTGGGTAGCAGAGAATAAGAACACAGTCAGAAGAGTAAAGTTTCATATGATTCTGTCAAGGTGATAAAATTTAATTTTGTGGCCATGACTGAGAGGACATCAGGGTGATTTCAGATAATTCACAAGATGCATTTGTCTCATTGTACATCTGGCTTTTTGAGTCAAATATGGTCCAACAGCCTTGATGGGCATGTATAACCTCTATCATCATATTACTTACTCAATATGACATCACATTTTTTGTTACATTACAGTTTGTTAATCTATATCCCTCCAATTGCACCTGTCATTTTCAATTTTAAATAACCTACTACAATGATGGAAAATGGCTTTACAATAAAATGTTCTCTTTATAAACGACTTTAACAGACACCCATGATGATCTACAGAACTACTCATATTCCTCTTGGTTATGCTGGAGCACTGCAGGTTTGGAAACCTGCATGCATGTGTGGGAAATGCACTGGGTTGTGTGCCAGGTATTTTAGAAAAAAAATTATATACAGTTTTATCACAGAGACACAGTTAAAGTCAAAAACAATATTGAACTTGCATTGTCAAACCTAATATCTTTTGAAATTGGGGAACGCCCAGGAGTTCATACAATTCATTTAAGGGGTGACAAGAGAATTAAGGGACAAGAAAAAATCTTCTACACAAAATTATCTATATTTTTTCTCTTTTTTTGCATGTGGAGTATTAGATATATTCACCTCACAGGGCTTCTGAAGAAACAACTTTTGGTTGGATTACTCACAAGTCATGTTTGCTCCTAACGGTGAAGTCTGCAACTCTGGAGAAAGATTGTTGATATTTGAACACAACACATACAAACAAATACACCCCACCCATTATTGCTCCTTCAAGTACTCTGCTAATATCTCTAACGTTATTATCATCATGGCTGGGCAGTAATGAAATACAAGCAATGGCGTTACGCACTGAAAATACAAAATATGAGTAACTGTATTCTGTAAGTAGTTATGTCTCCAGTTAAGCAAACAGCTGATAAGTATGTGGATTGTATATATGAAACAACAGAAGTACAACAGTAATTTACTAACAACTGGCCCCCATGCAGGCTATTATGACGGTCCCTTGGGCTCGTTAATTACGAAGTACATGCGCACACACATACACACACCTAGATAAGCTCACACAATTGGACGTATATATACAGTACCACCAAATTCATTCAATTCAGTTCAATTTAATTTTTTGGGCAATTTGTTTTGCAGCAAATGTAAAAACATAATAGAACACATACACCACAAACAATATGACACAGAAGCATACAACAATAGACATTAATCTGTACACAGGGTGACTTGCACCTATGCCCATTCACGCTCAACAGGAGCAGATTAATAAATTTCCACCATAAATTCATTGGGCCAATATAGTGAGCATAAAATATGACAACATCTTCTAATTTCTTTCTGTGTAGACATTGCCACTGTGATTAATATTTATATTTTGGACCCCCTTTCTTTTTTCCACGCACTCTTGATGCCAAAGGAGGATGGGAAGGATAAGGGGTGGGTATACTATTGTTTTTCTATAATATGAATATATCTGTAAATTACAGCTGTCTGTCCATTTGTATGTGTGTCTGCATTGGCAAACATGTTAAATAAAGAACATTATGACAACATCATAACCATATTGTGTATGTGGTATATAACACCTTCATCAGGTCATGACAGTCACAATAATGCAGCATAGGAACCATTACCATAGAGGCCGATGCTGCAATGTTGCTCACAAGTACATTAGTCCATTTGCTGTCATCCAATCATTGTCAGCAACATCAACATCATTAATAATATGAGTACATTATGTACTGTTGCTGTCACCCTATCATCATCATCATCATCATAATCATCAACCTCATCGGTACTACAAATACAATATGTACTGTTACTGTCACCCCATCATCATCATCATCAACACCATCTGTACTATAAGTGCAATATGTACTATTACTCTCACCCCATCTTCATCATCATCATCATCATCATCATCATCATCATGATCGGTACTACAAGTACAATATGAACTGTTACTGTCACCATGTGACCATCATCACGTTGTGTTGGATTTTACAGTGGGAGTGTGTTACTGGTATGGTAGGTTATATGTAGAGCACAGAGTTCATAGAGAAAGTGATCAGAAGCATGGATAGTACTGACAGCTAAAGTTCACCAACGTGACAACAAGCAACTGAGAGCAGAGGAGATGAACATTTAACTGTCTTCTGAAATGACCGCGGACTTTTTCAGGCATTAGTACACCAACCTCACAACAACTGCACTCCTCGACATAAAGGCAAAAGGATATAGTAAATAAGCGAGACTCTTTACAAACAAACAACACCATGTCCCGAAAAATGCCCAGCTTCAGCGGCACGCGCACAGTTTACCCCCAAAGTACACACGCACGCACACGCAATGAAACAGGTGCTCGGCGGCGACCTGACTCAGAAATAACTACAACTAACTTTGAAACGGGGGCACGGCGGCCCAACACATACCCCAAATCCCCTTCAAAAGACACTTGTACTCACCAGTGGGAATGACGCTGTCTCTGCCTGGTTAGGCCTGCAACCGAAAATACGTAAATATAACGGTTACCTTATGCTAGGAGTAGCCAGCTACTAGGCAATTAATTAACTTAGAATAATAATTTATAGGCTGCTTATCCACCTGGTAGAGACATTAAATTACTGGTACGCTACAACTTCGCCTAAATAACGTATGCATCGTCTTAAAATGTGCTTCGTATTAAAATTTACCTGCGTCACCATTATTTAGACCGACGTTATCTAGCTTGCTGCTAACGTTAGCTTACCTGCTACATATTTGTTGACTCACCTCAGAGGGCAGCCGAGGGTTTGTCCGTGAGCTGGCGACTGTTTGTAAAAAAAAAATAATCCAATGTAGAGAGCTTTGGGACCTCGCCCTGTTCTTTTTTTCCCTTTATTTTGTGTTTAAGTGGTAGACTGCTTGCTTGGCTTGCCTAGTTACGCTTACCTCGTCTTTGCGCTTCACCTAGCCGGGAGACCTGTCGTCTTGTCACGTGATCAAATAGAGACTTACGATTGGACAACAACATACACATACTCAGCAATCACTGCAGCCTATATGGAAAAAAAATACAAAAGAAAATAAGAAAATATTTAATTTCTTTAAATAGTTTGTGATGCTTGTTGATATTATAGTATATGTAGAATAAGCATTTAATTTTCTTATAGTTTAATTGGTACTGATTTTTTAACCAAGATAATGCTCATTTGAGGATATATGTAACAAATCATGTCAGCAATGACATTACTTTATTTATTACGTACAAAAGTTTCTTATTGTTCTATCATAAGAGACTGGCCAAGAAGCATTTTTGATGAAGAAAGGTATATTTGGTGAATTTAGATTGGTCAGAGAGCAAGGCTTGCTTGCTGTTTGGACATGGTGTAAAATTCATATGAGGCATGCATTTCCCATGATTTTTTTTTTTAAATGACATGCACTTTTTTTTAAGCCTTTTCGAGTAATTTTGACCCTTAAAGTGCTTTCACACTGCGAGTCACATTCACCCATTCATACACACATTCACACAGAGGTGGCCGACTCAGTTTTACACCATTTACATGCACTCACACACTGCTGGAACAGCCATCAGGGGTAACTGGGGGCTCAGTATCTTGCCCACAGATACTTTGGCATGTTGACTGGAGATCAGGGATCTAACAGTCAACCTTCCGATTAGAAGACGACCCACTCTACCTCTGAGCCACAGCCACATAAAAGCATGTTTAGTGCACTTGCCACACAGCGATGGCAGAGGAGATGCTCAGCCAGGACACTGTGTTTTGGGCATTGAAACATAAGACCCAGACAAAAGCACTCAGCAAAAGGATTTTGAAGTATTCAAAAAGTAATCCAGATTATTTAAAATATTTTACTTTGAGTTATCTGATGGAATATGATATAAACTACAGGGCATGTATTTAGCAATCTGTGGTGGAATATGTTTATAAATAAGCCTTCCAACACTGATTACTATCATGGTGTAGCTCACAAATACAACAGTCAGCTTGTGGATTGCAGGGAGATATTATACAAAAGTTGTATTGGATTAAAATCGCAAACTGCACCCTTATGGCCATAACCTGGGATTTGGGGTCACAGGTGGACGATGCCTTATTTTTAAAGGTCACAAGTCAAAAATCTGGGGACCACTGTTCTACAGTGTGTGTTTAAAAAACAGCAGGCTCACTCATCAGTGCTCTTTCATAGGTGAAAAATGTGTCAACATTGCCTCTTGACAGGGACAGGTTTGCCATCTTCACAAAAAATGTTACTATTAGATCACTAGAGTATGATTGTCACACTTGTCACTTCATTATGCACAGTACGTCTATCTGATAACGCCATGACTTTAAGAAACAGCAAGAGAATTTTGTTCTTTATGTGTTGCAGCATCTCATTTCATCTCCTCCAGAGCAGAAAATGAAATTTGATGGGTAACATTGAAAATTATTGGCCCTGTGTATTATTACTCCTGTCCTACTGCTCTGTATGAGTGTCATTCCAAACAGAATCTGTGAATATTGCCATATGGGAACAAAGTGAATGCAATGGGTTTACGAACACCTCTAAAAGTGTCTTCGCTCCTGTCCAGGGTCTTAGATTTATCTCCTCTCCAATGTAAGGCTGCAATACTGTCACTGAAACAAAATACCCTCAACATCTGGAGGAGGTGTGTGTGTGTGTGTGTGTGTGTGTGTGTGTGCGCGCGCACATATGGGTGTGGGCTAACACATTAAGAAATTCTGAAATCAAGTCACATGTTTTTCACCCATTAGCGCAAACATGGTCAAACTTTTTTTGTCATAGTTTTTTTTTTCTAACATCCGGGTCTGAAAAGTGAAGCCAATGTGGAATGCCTTTAATATGCGTTCTCTCTACTGGCCAGCAGGGGGAGACTCCATTGTTTGCAAAAAGAAGTCCAATTGTATAGAAGATCATGAGAAAATGCCCCTACTTCTCATTTAATTTATTACTTATGCAAATATTTACCCAGTAGGTTAACGATCTCAATTGCTACTCTCAAGTCTTCTTCAACACAGCATGATGTTCATGTTGTAAATTATGGTCCCATTTAGAGTAAAATAGAAAATATAGCAAGGTATGTTTTTTTTAGGGTCGGACTGCCTTGTGATCAGATCCACCCTGCACTCCTCTATAGCTTTGGCCCCCTGTCCAAATATGGTCACTTCCAGTCTAGTCTTGTTTTTGTCAAATAGAGCGAAGTATTGAGTCCTAAAATGCTGAAGTCCGTTAGCCTTTTAGCACTACCAGTTCCCTCATCTTAAAGTCTATGGGTTTTTTGAATGGGTTTATATGGGTTTTTAAAACCTGATCAAAAAATATTATAAACAGAGAAATCTACAAGTTCAAATGCGAGTCTGTTAAGATATAAAGGTGGACTAGTGGGTTTTGTCGTCCCATTTAGCCACTTGTTAACAATCGCCTTTTTTAAGACGAGTAAAACCTTAGAAGTTCAAAACTCTCTAAAACATATTTTATGTTGCAGAACAAAACATCTCAATATGTTTGCCTGTGTTAACCACAGACCTTATTTAGAGCATTTTTAAAACCCATTAAAAAAAACCCATAGACTTTAAGACCAGGGAACCGGAAGTGCTAAAAGGCTAACGGATTTCCGCGTTTTAGGACTCATTACTTCACTACTCTATACAGGATCTATAGCTCTGCTCTGTCAGTGCTTTTGGCATAAGTGTGTGACGCCAGAAGGCAACTTTTGCGTGCGCATTGAATACTGGACCAGAGCCCTAAAAGAGACATCACTATTCTAGTACACTACGCTGGACATAGGCGACGGCAGGGTGGAGCTTGGTTGGGCTACAAAGCCCTACCAGAAATAATCTTATCCCTAAAATTGAACAACCAATAAAAGTACCATATCAGCTCCTTTAATTTTCATCTACGTTTACCTGTGCACCGTGCTCTCCCACTTACAAGGTCCAATAGCGCCTCCGCATCCTTACAGCGTAATGCGGTGTTCAGTGATGGCGACAGCTTCACACATCAAACTGATCCCAGTTCAGGAGTAGAATCTCGCCCTTAATTCATTAAATTTCCAGGTTGGTCATCAACGTAAGGTTATCACTGACCTGAGATCAGCGGGAAAGCTTGCGTCAACGACGTCACTCGCGTGCGCCTCTACCAGCTAACATTTACCGCTAACGTAAAGTTAGCTAGTAGCTAACCGAATTTAAGCTGGGGAAATTAAAATGTCAAAATGGACCGTTTAATTTTAAAACACGGACAGAAAATGTGCCGGCCATGTTGGATAACTTTTCAACTACACCTGAGGAGGAACAGGACAGAGAGGAGCCCACTTCCTCCACCTTACAGACCGAGTGAGTTTAAAGATATTTACATTTCTTTATAAATATTTATCTCTCTCGCTTTCTTTATCGCTCTCTCATGTGTGTGTGTGTGTGTGTGTGTGTGTGTGTGTGTGTGTGTGTGTGTGAAGTGTGAGGTTGGTCTAAGGGCCTGTTTGTGCTTAATTCCCCGCAGAGTACAAAGTTGTGACTGACAAAGTTGTGTGATGTTGTATGTTGATTGCCATGGTAAGTAGTGATACTGAGATTGCTGAATCTCCGATGCTGAGCTCGCTACTGGTTATTACTTTGGTTTCCAAAGAAAAAAGTGTGTGTGTGTGTGTGTGTGTGTGGTGGGGGGGTGCCACTAGACGGCAATACCTGTGACCAATCACACCTGAAGCACTTTTTGCATTTACTAAGGGTTTTTTCCTTGTACGTCGCTTTGGATAAAAACGTCTGCCGAGTAGACCGTCCGTGTTGGTGTTGCCTGTGAAAAAGGAGTCAGTGCAATCGTCCTTTGGTTATCATCTGAACTTGTGTATTATTTCTGGTTGTTGAAGGGGGGCGTATTACTTAAATTCTGACATTGGTTTGAGCCCCACTATGGATTAGCTGTCTGGACAGAACTGTTTTTATATGCCAGGAGAAAGGTGGATGGCAGTTGCCATGTCCAACTTATACCCGCACCAGTGGCATCACTTGAGATCGCGGCTGGTCAGAACCTGTCATGCATGTGAAATGCATCAGGATGGTGTCAGGTTGTAGTGCTGCCAGTAACAACAATAAATGTGATAAAATGATAAGTAGTGCGAGTGCAATACAGGACAAGCAGGAGGGGTGGTGTTTGGATCCGACATTCCCAGACTTTAATGCAGGAGTGTAGTGTTTGCTCCTGTTTGAACGTGATGTTTTTTTCTGCACCTTACCATGTGCCTCCTTCCCCTAAACCTAAACATCAGTGACTTTGTTGCTTAAACCTAACCATCTGTGCTGTTCTCGTCTAACCACAACCATGTGACACATCATCCCACCATGTGCATTTGTTGACAACACAGTAGCTGCATCCTGGAGCACAAACAGCAGACACAGAAGGATACCTAACCATGCCTAGCACTGACTCATTATATTTAGAGGCAGAAGCCCACTGACAAATCTGCACATGTGACAAGTTGGGATGAGAACATGTTGTCACATCTGGCTCCAAAAAAACAAGATGGCCATGGCCAAAGTCAAGACTTCAAAACAGCTGTCCACAAACAGTAGGTGACATTGGAAGGTCACAGTGGCTGTGCCCATTTCTTTCTTACAGTATGTTCTCCAGACCACAACCTGAACAAAGTCTGAGAGGCCTACTGTTCCTTTTTTTCAGTAAGAGGTGAATAACCAAAAAGTAACTGTTATCATATGTAACAAAGTCAATTATACATCAGCATCATGAGTGACAGAGTAGTACATCTGTTAGTAATATGTGGTATAATAATTACCAAAAAATCAGTGTAAATAATTATATCCTGACATGTTAGGCCTCCAGAGTCAATATGTGGAACTTCTGAGATTCAGCTGCTGTACCCTTATGTTAACTTCTGGGGGTCCCCACTATATATTGCAAATACTTAGCGGGTTTACACGTGTTTAAAAAACTCACATGAATGCACTAATTTTGGTGAGATAGTGATATGTGTGTCCCACCTATACCTCTATCCTTTTGCTGATGTCCTCCATGGCAATGCTAAGTGACAGTGTGGTCACAGAAATTTACATGTTTTAGCTTTTCTGTCAAACTACAGTAACTAAGTCTAAAAGTTTACCTGCTAGACTAAACTCATCATGTAACTTAGGATTTTTTTTTTATCAAACTCTAGCTGAAAAAGTGCTAAAATTATTGGTCGTTGACATTTGATTGTCACTTTTTGAGATTCTGTTTGTTTCCGTCTCTGAAGTTAATGAGTCCAGATGGACTTCCTGTTTGATTGAAGACAACGAAGTGTCCTGTAGATCTTTCCTCATGAATTCAAATACATACTGTATGTTTCTATGGATCAATGGTCAGCTCTGCTGGTTTCCAGCTGAAGGACTGGGGTTCACTCCCTGCATTATTTTATAGTTTTTCTGTAAACTTTAAGTTGAAGGATTTTCTTATGGAAAGTTCAAAAGGTGTGATAACAAGACGAGTTTAAACAGCTTTTCTTCAAAATGGTGATGCATGACATGATGTTCAATGGGGACAGTTTGATGGTGTCCTGGATTCCTAGCCAATTATTATGAGCATTTAGTGTTTCCTACAGAATAAGAATATATTTGTGATGGTAGGAGTTTGGGTCATTTGCGTCTTGGTGTGATCGCCCCCTCATTCTTTCTGCTTCTACTACTGGTAGTATATTTTTTGATTGACTTTGACTTTGATTCTTAAGTTAATTTCAGCATGTAGGATGACAACCAATGGGGGGGTGTATAATTGAACCGTTATGTTGCATTTAAAAATTAACAGTGTTTGTTGCTGTAAGTTTTGATACATTTAGATATTCAGCTCTGAACATTGAAAGCTTCTTGACAACAAATTGACCTTCACCTGCTGATGAAGACAAAGGCTGCATAACGAGTCCTCAAACTGACATATTTATCAACTTTTCAGTCTTAAAAATGAACCCTCGAGCTTTCATTTCACTTCAGTAACTGCAGTTATTCCAAATAAGTGTCACATAAAAATAAACACTGGAAACTGGCTGTATAGGCATATAATCAATGGTGCGTGTGAGGATGTGTGGCTCCACTGGGGCCTTCATCATATAATGTTGGTAAAATTTAAGTGTCCCAATGTATATTTGTCCAAATCTCACCATACTTTTACACTAATTTCATGGCAAATGTGAACACGTGGAGTTCTTTTAATGTAAAACTAGTCACACACCTTTGAAATTCATGTCATCTAAAGCACCATAGTATGAACTGACTGTCAGCAGGAGTTGGAGGGGATGGTGGACCTGCCAAGCTGCAGAGCCAAAAGTTGGAGACCAACAAATAACAAAACTGAGGAGATGACACATTGCTGAATCAGCGAAGATTGTGCCACCAAAACCGGATATTGTAAGCCAAAACAAGATCTTTTCCAAACCATAACCAGTTGGGTTTTGTGGCTAAACATAACCACACATTAACTGCAGTATTTTTGAACTATAAAAACAATTTAAATGCATCTGCTACATATTAATGTTCAAAGGTAACGCTCTATAAACCAGTTAGTTTAGAATAAGAATATCATCTTTTTATCATATCATTGTGCCCTCTTTGTTGTAGTTTTTAGTGCATTTGTGTGCTTCTCTCATCATTCTGTACCATCTCCATTGATTGTGCAGACTTTTTCTTTTCTGCTGAATATTCTTTATCACTCTTAATTTTTACTCAACGTATTTGACTTTTTTCATCAAACACATGCCTCACCAAACGACCTCCTGTGTTGGCTTCAGCATTTGTATCAATGTCACTGTGTTCCCAAACAGCTTGGATCCGGTAAATCTTCCCAGACTGTTTTTAAAATTTTTTTTTATCTCTTTCTCCCTTTTTCAAAACAAAAACATTTTAAAAGCATGGTTGTTCCTCAGTTCATCGTCCCCTTGCTCTCTCCCTCTCACTTGCACACACACACACACACACACACACACACACACACACACACACACACACAAACACAGCTCACACGCCAGCAGACAAACACCTTAACCCCAGACCTAGGTGCAGACAGGACCACACATACTGTCTCACACACAAAATGTTTGGAATGCCATAAACATTTATTTCAGTTGAAAAGACGATTTTTTTTCGTGTGTGTGTGTGTGCACTCGTGCGTGTATGTGTATGTGTGTGCATGCTCTCTGTTTTTGCTGAAAGAGAAGGAAAGTTTAACTGCACGTCTAGGCCACCAGATAGAAAGAGATCAAACATGACCAAATATTTTGGGTGTGTTGTCCATAAAATGGGACAGGTTTATACATAAAAAGAGCTAAACCCATTGCTAAATCATCGCTTACCATGAACCATTTCCAAAGAGAGAAGTGATTTTGCAAATCATTCTGACTTTGTGCTTTTAGTCTCTTTTGGAGTTTGCCATTACAGAAAATGAGTATATTTTGAAATATAAAAGGGTTTCTCTCTGCATTTCTAGAAATGTTAAAACCCTAATCCTAACAGCTTTTAATCTGTTGTATTTCTAGTTTAGTTTATTTCTTTATTTAAGTGGGCCACACACAACACAGCTGTTGAACCAGAGATAACTATATAGCTAATTTGTATATGTGGTCCCCGAGCAGGAAAAAATTAAAAGAGTACTATACAGACAGTATGATACAAACAATTAAAAACAAGACAAATTGCAAACAAAACAGTTTACAAATTTAGTACACATTACATCATATTTGAAACATCATACAAAATATACATTATAAAGTCTCAGAGTTGATTCCATATAAAGGTTGAGATCTTGAGTTGTTAATATCCCAGGTAAGGTTCTGTAAGCTAATTTCCTTTGTAATTCATTATAATTTTTCCAAAATTCTCCAAAAGCACTTGTAAAATAAAGCCTGGAGATGTAATTTCCACCAAAAATAGACATGCTTAATGTAATGTCTGCTATAACTATTGATTTATACAAAGACTGTCTGTGTCTGTGTGTGTCTTTCTGTGGCCACATTATGTCTTATAGACTGTCCACTGACTGGGAGGTCTCTGAACCACACAGGGCAAACATGTAGACACACACACACACACACACACTGAAGACAGGGAAACTGCTGTTAAAAATGCATGGTCAAACCACAAAGGGATTACTTTCTCTGACTTGGATCTTTTTCTTTCTTCCCTCTGTCGTTCATCTTTTCACGTTCCTAATGTTCTGTATATTTGTCGGTCCCTTCTACAAACTTTTTACATTGTGAAATAAATCAACAAAGCAACAGCACTTACCTTTGCAACACAAAGTCATGTTGGCACAATACTGAAATTTCGAAATTTGGTACAATACCTCGAAAAATATCAGTTTTCAATACCATTTTAGATAGCAGGGGGAAAGTAACACTGAGAGCATACAATTTGAAATGTTTATTAAGCGATAAATATAACAAACTTATAACATGACAACAGCAACTTTCTTTCCTGCAAGAAAGTGCAGCTGGTACTGGTGTTTCAATACTGCAGAAAATGAGTATTAAAAACCATTTCACATATTCAGAATCAATAAATCTATATTTTTGACTACACTAAAAACTATAAAGGGTGCTATTTCACACCCGACATACGCCATAGAGGCTGAAAATAAGGTGGCAACGTCTTCAGTAACACCTGTTTCTGGAGAAAGAAAAAGCAAAAATATACTATTTTTGACACCACAAGCTTAACTCTGTTGACAAGAACCACGACTCCATTCGAAACACCTGCTGTGGAATATACAAATATGCAGTCTTTGGACGTATAAGATGACACCAACTATTTACTGAAAAAAAAAACATTTTTGGGCCAATACAACACACACAGTTAGAAAGTTAGTTGGACACAGATTTAGAATGGACAGACAAGCAGAGGAAAGTACCAGCGCCTTGGAGCAGGGAGTTGCCCAGCTTTTCCCACTCTGGCTCTTCAAAACTCAGCCCAGATATTTCCTGGTTCTGACACCGGCTTGGCTCTCAGATCCCTCCTGCTGCATGTGGAGAGAAACAAGAGAAGAATTACTCCGACTGTGTTCAAGTGAAAGAGAATGAATTTCAAGGTCTGGTGACGCAGACTGTTGAACTTTTGGATGAAAAAAAAGCATTTATTTGTTAAAGTCCTTGGAAAACATGCTTCATATATCACAGTTGTTTGGGTTGATGACACTTGATGTTTTGCAGCTGGTTTCAAGAAGTGATGGTGAACTAATTTATTCAGTTTTGGGGTGTTTTGTTCCAATAAGACAATGACCCGTATCTTGTTGAAAACTTACATAACAAGAGTCTTAGTAAACAGTGAAGGCATTCACTGTAATTAAAAGCAGGTACCAGATTATTTATGGTAACCAGGGAGGGGGAAAATGAACAAGAAATCAGTTTTTACAATAAAAATATCTGGAGCATTGTTAAGCAGGAGTGTAGAGAAGACATCTTTATCTGTGACGTGTGTGTGTGTGTGTGTGTTAATCTCTGACATTAGGTGAACGGGCCTGTTTTGGTTTCCACGGCAGCGGTGAGGGCCCCACAGTGCACTGGCCCTGGAAGTGGCGCAAACACAAACCACAGTATGTCTGTGTGTGTGTGTGCGTGCCAGTGTATGTGTGAGACCACAATCGAGTGTGTATGTGCTGCAGTGCCCACCGCTAAACTTGGAGGGAGGCTTCACACACACACACGCCCATGCATGCACGCTCACACACACTCTCTCGCCTCGGCTGTGCTCTCTCCCTGGGTGGTCCGTGCTGCAAATGTTTATGATCTAAACCAAGCTAATCCAACTGGCTTGTTTCAGTGAATTGAGAATGATTTACAAGACGCAGCGACGGGGCCAAGGAAGGAGGAGGAAATCAGAGGAAATCTTAGGGCTCCATTTCAAGTCACTCTGCGTCTCGACCTGCACACTTGGCTCTGCTCTCATGCCTACCTCCATCTGTTTCTATCTCAGAGCTGTGGTATTCTGTGTTTGTGTCTTTTTCATTTGCCCCAAACTCACCGCTTAGATGGATGTCTTTATTTGACAAATTAGCCGGGCTTTGACGATATGCAAAATACAAGGGATCAGTGGATTTTCAATTGCCTGTGAAGGCTCTTGCCCTCTTTTTCTAATTTCCCACAGAAAAGAGAGACAGAAAATCTTGATAACAATCTGTTCCATGTTTCACACACACTTCTTCGCCTATAATGAACACCCTATATGCAGAAAAAGATGACTGAATAGCATTGTCTTTCCAAGGAAAAGAGGATATGCCTATAGCAACATGTGCTGTATAGCCTCTTCTTTCTTGAGAGTAAAAGACACTGTCATCCACCTTTTGTATCATTTACAGACATGTCTTGTCATGGGGCCTCCAGTGACACCAGCAAACTGTTGCCCACTTCTCCGGTTTAGTAATATGGAACGTCTTGCACACATTAGCACTCTGTGGTAAACCAGTTAAGCAGTGATCTCTGTGAGTGTCAGTGGTTTTGGCTGACATTTACTGGAGCGTCGCTTTCTTTTCTTTTTTTTGCCAGATCCCCTTTTTTATGAAGAGAGACGGATGCCACCTGCACACTGACAACACCTTGTAAACTGGGCGGGTAAAGACCAGAAACAGGAAAGCATAAAGGATCTTTTATAGCTTGCAATATTTGTCAGATAGGTGATTTCATCTGGCTTTTGGTTACAAGTATAATTTTTTTATATACAGTTTTTTCAAAAATGCCATCAGTAGTAACTTCGTGGCAACATTTTTCATATTGCAGTACTGTAGTTGCATTAGTAGTACCTACAGCATCACAATTATACATTACATGGTTTGATTTGGGTTTCACAGTAAGTTACTGTGTTTACTCTTCCTTGAGTCAGGTTTGCATCTGTTGCCGATGACTAAAAGCTCCACCGTCCAAAAATGAACACAGTAATAAATAAGTTCAAAAATAATTATTTAGATACAAGTCAAAATGATCCAAACAATGTCAGTGGGTGTGCAAACATGAAATGTCAGTGATTTTGGTGTTTCAAACAAAAAGTAGGACATTTAATGTTACTGCTTCAGCACATAAAGGTCCTTTTGCCAGCCATTTGTTTATGTCTTTAGAGACCATAAAAGAGCTTCAAGTCTGACAAAATAGTTTGGATATTTTAACTTGGGCTTGGACACCACATATTTTAACTAAATGCCTGCATTACAAAATGTAGGTGTGGGTTTTGAAGGACGTGTGTATTCAGGATGAGGTCTAATGTAAAACATCTCTTGGTTGCATTGTGGAAAATATAGGCTGCAATGTCTTATGAGCTCGACCCTGGACATTTTGGCCTCTGCTACTTCAATTTTGACCATGCTTTTTCCAACCCCAACACTTATGGAAAATGCAATCCTACATTGCTGGACTACCTCTATAAAATGTAACACTAGCACTTTTGATAGAAGTGCTCAGTGGTGTAGTATTTGATGAGGTGGGTGTACTACTAGGTAGCTGGGTAGGTTACTGAGGAGGAAGTGGGTGTACTTTTCTACATACTATATATAATGCCTTTTTGGCTGATAAGTGGGTATACTGTAAATGACCAGAAAAAGAGGTGCACCCTTTGTACTCGCATATAGGCCTACCATCCACTACACCACTGGATGTGCATCTACGTTGTTTTGGTGTAAGTTGCCATGTGTTGGAGATATCGGCTGTAGAGATAGATGTAGATATCGGTCTTCCTTCTCTCCAATATATTGGAACTAGATGGTACTCGTCTTGTGGTGCTCAAAGCGCTAGAAAAAAATTATTTGAGAAACTCAAAAGCAATGTCTTTTAACAGAACTATTGACTCAGTTACTCAAGATAATCCACAGACCCTGTTGTGAGCAGTTTCATGAGGAACTGTTTTCTCTCTACCAAAATACACCCGCCAACTGTACCATGGCACAGAAAGCAGCGTGCATCTTCTCATGGTGCTGCTGGAGCACCATGAGAAGAGGCCTCAGAGTTTCAACTATTTTTGATACAAACTTTAGTCTTTTAACCATTAGAATTTGAATTTATTTTATTTGATAGGGATGATACAATTTAAGGCTAATGTATTGCACAAAGAGTGTATAGCTTGTTAATTTTCAACTCTTGTTGGGCTTTTACATATAGGACTACGGTGTTATTAAAATATTTAGTTTCAAGCACCATAAAACCACAATACACTATAAATAAGGGAGGCACAATAAAATACATATACCACAGAACACATACTATAGTACAAATAACACAGTACATACATTTATTCAATTTATTCAGCCAAGTTTACTGAAATTATGGTACCAAAACCAAACTTTCATTCTAGGCTTTTTGAGACCTCCCTCCCATTTGGGCCCTGGGTAATCAGTCTTTCGCTACCCTTTGACTGCTCCTCTCCCAGCTGTTTCCCTCCTCCTCACCTCTGCTCTTTTCTCCTCATTACTTAAAAGACCCCTTTTCCAGGACCCTGTCTTTCTAACCTATTTTCACTTCCTCTCTCTCTTCTTCTTCCAACAGTTCAACCCACCAGGCTTTCCTCCATCCCTTATTATCTTATTTCATGATTCTGGCAGTCAGGCTACAACAGACAAGCTTGTTTGTCTCCTTCTCTTTATTTTCTGTCTCCCTCTTCCCTCCTTTCTCTCGCTCTTCTGGTTTCGCGCAAGCAGCAACGAGCAGTCAAGCTCATCTCCTGGCCAGAGCAAACAAAACCAAAGCCACATTCCCCGAGCTCAATTTGCTGTTACGTCTCAGCTCTGTGAATTGGGAGTTTTCAAGCTTGAAGTCTGGAGGAGTAGCTGGGTGGCTTCTGGCTGCTAATCGGCTCACACCACTTTTTGTGTGTGTGAACCCAAGGAATTACTTCTACTGTGGTCAAGAGGACAAAAAAAATGCATGTGTATTTAAAGCTCTTTTTATGTTTCATAGTTATTCAGCTGCAGATAGAAACTGAAAAAAGTATTAAAAATGTGACATATAAAAATGTATGTTTAAACATCGACAGTAACAATTCATGATACTCTCTTTTCTTTTGCTTGAGTCAGTTATCACCTTTTTTTGTTATTACTATGGTTACATCGTTGGGTGGTTTTGTAAGTTGATGATGAGTCCTCCATGTAGTGAATGATCACAGTGGTGATTATAACCATTAAAGATGTGGTTGGGTGGTGATGGCTGGTTGTGGATGAGCTGGATTTTATGTGATGCTACATTGTGTTTTATGTGACCTTGTTTGTATTGAGCATTTCTAGCATCAAGAAAAAGCTTGTTTAATGTAACATTATTGTGGGTTTTGGGCCCTTTCTTCGTATCTGCAACTGATGATAATAATAATTGACACTAAAATGTCAAATGAGAAATATTAACAGTATTTCATCAACACTGATGTAAAAATATATTCAGCTCCTATATGAACAGTTGGCTATACATTTACATATGCAAATAAATAAATGCAAATCTGGTCAAATAAACTGGTACATGCCTACCTCATGATCTATGAATCAATAACACTTTAAACCGTTTTTGTACCTCTGGTGTCTGTTTCTAATGTTATGTGTCTCTATTGTGTGTGTTGTAAGCAGTACTTTGGTGCAGTTTTGATGTACTTGAGCATTTATTCTTGAGGGTCATGTCTCTATTTCACTGCATTTGGGCAAACATTGGACTTTTTACTTCATTGCACTTATTAAATATATAAATGTTATGGACTTGTTGCAGTAGTTTATAATGCAAGGGGCAATTTGTTTGAATACATTAACATGAAGATACATAAACAGATTTTATATATATATATATATATATATATATATACTGTATATACACTAAGGAGTTCAGTGGAATAAAGGAATCTATAAACAGAGTAAAGGTATTACATCTTTAATTAAGATATAACATAAAATTGACAGGGGCCATTCTGCCAAATGAGTACTTTTACTTTTGATACTTTAATTATATTTTCTTGCTAACACTTTTAGACTTTTAAGCAAAGATTTAAATGCAGGAACTTAAGGCTACTTATAATTGGGTATTTTAATAGTGTGTATTATTACAATTTTGAAAAGAAAAAAAAGATTCTTCCTCCATCACTGGTTTTAAGCAAGCTCAAAATCACATTTTTAATACTATAGAAAATCAAGTTGTTGCCAACTGTATTTTAAAATGCGAATGGTCAACAAAAACTAACGACTTTATGCTACACATCTCCTCTGCTCTTCTCCTCTCTGTAGGAACCACTCTACGGAGGAAGTAGTTTCCCACACGGACGTATTTCACTGAAAGCACCCAAGTGTCATCATACGATGCTAACCCTTAGCTTCTTTTGCGAAACCTCTGTCAAATAATATAACGACTTATTTAACTTCTGCCACCAGCGCTCGTCCGAGTTTGTTTTTGCTTTTCAAAGGACGTGTCCAGCTGCTTGTGAGCTGTCTTTGAAGCGGCGGTATCGTTTGCTGCTCTCTGCTAATCGTTAGCTAAGTGCTAACAACACTGACTGCAACCAACTTCAACACGCTTCTGCCGCTGCTGTCATTTCAAGTGGCAGCGGATCAACAGGGATCAGTGACAGGTACATTTAGACATATTTTCAACCATTGAGCGAGCCAGCATGTCAATTTTACCCTCTTGATAGTGTTGTAGGTAATGTTGATAGCGCTTGTTGACCGTATTATGCCGGTGTAACGTTACTGCTAACGTTAGTTGTGTCATTTAAGTGTCTGTGTTGGTGACCTGTCTAATGACCATGCTCACACAATGCAGTGCAACGTCCAGTACACTGGTGTCACATTGAAAGTATGTTAACATTACAGTAATTAAAGTCATTGGCGTGACCACATGTTGGGTTTCAAACCTGCACACGTACTTCTTGCCTAAAATACACGCACATACGTTTAAAGAAATTTTAAAATAGGCGACTTGTAAAGGGGTGTATCCATATATTTTTGTGTATTTAGTATTTAGATAGTCCTCTGTGTGAATGCACAGGGGGGAAAACACTGTACTCAACAAAAGGCAAAACGACAGTTGAGGCGCATGTAACTAAAGTCCTTGTTTAACAAGTAAAAACAAACAGTTTGCACACCTAAATAATGAGAATACTCTTTTAGTGTTCAGGACAGGAAGTGAAATATGCAGATATTTTGGCTATGCCTTCCTCAGTGTGCAAGCTTTAGTGTTGAGTCACCAACAATGAATTATCCAGGTCATTACCAACAGCTGTATTAGGTCAAGTCAAGTCTAACACTGAACACTTCTCCTTTTCCAATTCATTCACCTGACAGGTGTGGCAGATTAGCATGCTGATTAAACAATGTCAACCAGGGTCTTCACTTCACAGAAGTTTGTTATCTTGACTGACTTGTGCGATGAGACCAATTGGATGTAAAACCAGGGAAACGTCTTATGGTAGTAAAGTGAACATTAATTTCAGGGGTAACAGCTCTGGTGGAAAATCCTACAGTCCTTCCTCAAAACACGGGACACCCGTGGCATTGTGTTGTGTGATAAGATGACACATTTTAGAGCTGTCTTTTATTGTGACCACCCCAACACATACCTGTGTAATAATGATGCTGTTTAATCAGCATCTTGACATGACACACCTGTAGGTGGATGGATTAATTTGGAAAAGGAGAAGTTATCACTAACACATATTTTAACAAATTTGTGATCAAAAATTTGACAGAAATATATCTATTGAGTGCATAAAGACTCTTAGATCTTTAACTTCAACATATGAAAAATGTGAGCAAAAACTAAAGTGTTGGATTTAAATTTGTGTAAAGTATAGTTAACCTCAGAGCTGCTTCGTTAAAAGTCTCACAAGGCCACAACCAAGGTGTGCACACATACACAAACTAGCTATATTCATATTACACAACCACATCCCTAGCAACACTTATCCACATACAAGCGTCTATATGTATACACATTAGCACATATTTATCTGAGTTGTGGTTAAGTTTTCAGTGTATATGAATATGTCTCTGTTTGTCCTTTTTTGGTAGCCGTCCCCAGCAGACATTATGGAGCTCCAGGCAGTGTTGATGGCGGCTGGTGGGGGTTCACGTATGACTGATCTGACTTACAACACCCCCAAACCAATGTTGCCTGTGGGAAACAAGCCCCTCATGTGGTACCCACTGAACTTGCTGGAGAGGGTGGGCTTTGAAGGTGAGAGCTCAAGTACTACTTCTACTACTACAGCAACTACATCTAATACCCCAATTACTGCTACACCTACCTAAATTACTGCTGCTGTGTATGATGACTATTATTAATGTTTTCAGCACATCTAACTATGCTGTCGTTAGCATTAAACATTTCACTAGGCTAGGCAAAGAAAATACATTCGAAATTATGCATCCTAATTAGTCCTCCTCTCGGGACTGTGCTTGATTGACAACTCCTTTACTTTCCTTCTAGTGTTGTTGCACCCTTTAGGGCAGCAAACCTCCTGTTATCTTCTCTGCTTCAACCTGAGGGGAGGTCTAATCAGCCAAAGTGATTGAAAACAACTGTGTGGCTGTGCCCAGCCTTTAAACCAGTTGAAACAAGTCTTTCGTTCTCGGTTGTTACACAATGAGTGTGGTATTGGATGGCTAAAATATTCATTTTAAAAATACAATGCTCTGTCAGCCAGGGCTGACAATAATAACAATAATAATAATAAACTTTATTTGTAAGGCATTTTTCAAGCAATTGCACAAAATGCTTTCCAAGATGAGGAAATGTATGCAGATAATACTTACACCAACAAATAAAGAGACATACATATATGTATGCATACTTACATATACACATATCTGCCAATGCATACACATGCACAAAATAACTCAGAAGAAATAATAATAACTACATAAATGATAAGTGGTACTGTCACATTTTCTCGTCAGAGCTTCACATCAGTTGATGATTGTGGCCTCATTTGAGCTGTTAGCCATCCAATCAGACTGAGTGTCAGTGACGGGAGGGAGTGTTATAGGAGTGCACTGGCATCCTTGGTTAGTTTCCACATAAAATGTAAAGAAGCAGAAATACAGCCAGCACTTCTAGCGTAAGTTTATGATGCTCACGTGGAAAACCTGGAACAAAAAGTGTGCAAACTTCATTTTGGCATTAATGTGGGGAGGGGAACTTAAATAGAAAAGGCAAAGTTTCACTCAAACACAAGGACTATGAGTGTTTTCATTTTAAATATATGTACTTTGTAGGTAAAATAATTAGTTTAAAAAATCCAATTAAAATGTACTGTACGTCCCTCAAACATATACCCATTTTGGAGAGCAAATTTAACTGAGATACCTCAATTAAAAACAGATGTTTTTGCATTTATAATTTCTCTATAATAAAACACAGACAGGTAGAAAGAAAGTATCAAACAAATTTAAGAAATTCATATAAACGTGATTGAAAATTAAATATCAATCACAGCTGACATTCATTGTGGCTAATAAACTCAAAGAGCAACAAATAAATAAAATACAAACTACAGTTCTACTGACAGTACCTAATTGATTGTGATGGGTGAGTTTCAGAGTTTAATATTGCAGGTGGGTCACATTTCCTCTACGTGCCTGGGCAAGTTTTAAACACCAGCAGTTGTTGACCAGCTCCTGATCTTATACTGAAAGAAGGACTACAAAATTTGGACTCTATTTAATGGGATGGGAAATTAGTCAAATTCATCACAAGTAATAAAATGTACTTAAATAAAAATGAAAAAAGTTACTTAGGAACGTGTTACACCTTCTTTAAAGCTGTTATTTTTTTGTATAACAAAACCAATTTGTAATTGTTTCTTCCATTCATGGTCAGAAGTAGTTGAGCTGTTTGGTACCGAGAAAAAAGACAAATACCTTTCCAAATTGCCCTCAGCAACATTGCTCCTTTCACTGCATAAAACATATTGAGTTTACGACTGTGCTGCTTTTTCGTACTTTCACCAGCTTGTCATCACATCATCAGACATTGTCAGGTGCACATTTCCTGTCTAGATTTACAGCCCAGATTTTTGCCTCTTGTGCTGCAGCACGCAGTAGGTCCAGAAACTCTGGGCTTATAAAGGGATTTGTTGCAGTATGCTGTTCTTGCCAGTAAACAGAGCTGTTTGTTATAAAAGCTTGTAGGTCCTCACTAGCCTAAATAAAACTAGCTTTCTATACATAATCATCCTGTGTGGCCAGCCATTTACTGTGTGCAGCCATCTAGCCAAAGCCCTGCAATTTGGTTTTACTAGGCTGACACAGCTAGAGTGAACAAATGCCCGGTAGAAAACATTTTATGCAGACAAGGCCAATTAAACCAGTCGGACTCTGCAATGTTCTGCATTCATAAAGTGGTCTGTTAATGTTATAACCAACTTTATTAAAAAAGGGAGCAGCCTTTAGCCTGATTTCATGCCCTTTTTGGGGGGATCAATTACTGACCATCTGTTACGTTGAATTCATAAAGAAAACGTTTTTCTTCTATGACTCCACGGTGAACAGAGAATCTGAAAAGGCAAAGGTTCTTCATGAATTAAAGTACATGGGGTCCTCATTTAACAACAACAAAACTATATCAAAACATCAGTTTACAAAGTCTCTCGCAACTCAGTATAATCCAAGTCTCACTTATGTAGCTGCATGCTCAGTACTTTCTAAGCACATGCATACAAGTAGCAAACCCTGGGCTGGTGTGTGTACGAGCTCTGAAAGAAAGTTTTCTAAAAGTTTTAGCAAAAATGCGTTTTGGAAGCACTGAGTATACGACTGGATTTTTTTTGTTTTTCAAAATCCTTTTATTTGCCATGTAGTGCACACACGTGGAGACAATATGGAGATACTAACAAATCCAAAAAAAAGCAAAAAAAATAGAACATTATAGAATTATAGAACATATGCTGCTGATTTACAAAACATAAAAGGACAGATAAGTAAAGGACAGCTTGTGAAGAAAAGAAAAAAGAAGAAAAAATAGAAATGAAATAATTTCAAAAGGAAAAAATCAATTCATATGTAGAAGAT
This sequence comes from Plectropomus leopardus, assembly GCF_026936395.1. NCBI lineage: Eukaryota > Metazoa > Chordata > Actinopteri > Perciformes > Serranidae > Plectropomus > Plectropomus leopardus. Next base: position 20,884,925 of record NC_142187.1, on the reverse strand, counting down.
GACATCCCACTACTTGATATAGAAGGCTTTGATTATTTTGCAATAATCTTGTGAGAGTTTTTAAAGTGAAGTGTTGATATAGTTTTACTGCTGTGAAATGAGAACCTTGTTTACTTACATTCATGAAGAAAGTTCACCTTTTGTGGAGTTGCTACTCACTGTGAAGTCACAAAAAAGTTCTTTCAGTACTTGGCTTCACAATGGGCTCCATTTTTTGCTGTAAGAATATGTGTACATTTTAAGGGATTTCAATGGGGAAATTATAATTTTTATGAGAAATGATACATAACTTATTAACCATAAAGGGGTCATGTGCAACATATAGAGCATTGCAGCTAAGAGTCATCTTGACATTTTTGCAGCTTTCTACTGTATATAATACTTATTTTCTGTGACCTGCGTTTTCAGAGGTGATTGTGATCACCACCAAAGAGGTCCATAAGATGATGAGCACAGACCCTAAAATGAAGGTGGACGTTAAGATGAAACTGGATGTAGTTTGTATCCAGGAAGACGGAGACATGGGCACCGCAGACGCTCTCAGACACATCCAGCAGAAGATCAAGGTGTGTGTATCTTTGTACTATATTTAAATGTACACAGCGGGGGGTGGGGGGGGGGTTGACTTAACTACTTTGGGGTGTTGCCAAGGTCCTGCCAGTCAAATTTAAGTCCGTTCTCCAGAATTTCAAGGCTCATTTTCCCTCCGGATGTTTCAGATTTGCAGTGGAAAGTTTGGATACTGGCTTGTACTCATTATATCTACAGATAGCAATAATTCGAGAAAATTAATCAATTCAAGAATGACATAAACTGACATACAAACTATTTTTCTCCCTTTATTGCTTAGGTTCACCCTTCAATAAGCCCACTGCCCCTTTGTAATGGTCCACCAAGCTTTCAGATTTTAGCATGGAGCCCACTGTCACTAATACTAACTGCACTCCCTGAAGACACATTTTATAATTGTTGGAAAAAAGAAAAAGCAATTTCGGAGACAGAGGGATCTACAATATGTTTTTGAAGGTAATATACACAAACTCACTCCGCAGCAAAAACAGGTTAAAAAGAAAGATAGAAACAAAAGTCTAATGCCATAAATCACAATGTAAAAGCGCCGATCAAGACAGAAGACTATGAAATTAAGGCGAGTAACTAGTATCATTATTTCACTTCCCCCAGGCACAACACTTTTTTAATGATTAGCTCAAAATCCACAAAACCTCAGAATAATGTGCTTTAGGCTGCAAGCTAAATAACCTAAGAACTTGGCCAGAAATTGGAGTAAATGCATTTTTCTTCAGGGTTCCTGCAGTTCCTTAAAAAGTCTTAAAAGGCATTGAGTTCAATTCATTCATCTAAAAATAAGGCCGTAATTGGCATTCAAATGTCTCAAATTAATTTCTCAAAAGTTTTAGAAATGCTGACACATTGCAGGTGGGATTTTTTTTCATCTTTTTTTCTGACATTACATTGAAAAACCCCATAGTAATTGGGTAACATTAAAAAAGAAATTACAAAATGCCTCTTGAATTTACATTATCCAAGAGTCCTGTTTTCTGTTACAATAAATATTTGACAAAGAAAATAAAATTTCCCCTAGCTTAAGTTACCTACCTTAAGTAATAAATGTTAGTACATGTTTTTTTTTGCTTTAGTATTGGCTACTATAAAATTGGTCTTAAATTTCTTTCCAAGTGGCATTTAAAAAGTCTTAAATCCAAATTTTCTGAAGCTGTAGGAGCCCTATTTTTTATTGGTTGGTTGGTTTTCATGTTGGTTAATATACATTGCACCTTAACGTAAGCTTTGTTACTTTAAATGGAAGACAAATTCTGTTTTTCTACTTATCATCTTGGTAAGTGCACCAAGATTCCAAAAGTTTGTATGGTTTGTTGATAATTTTTTAATCATTACGACCTTATTTTGAGCAAGAAAAAATGTGATTTTAGTTGTTTATAATGAACAGCTTAGTTGTTTATAATGAACAGCTTGCTTTATTATGTGTTGGAAGGGGAGAGCCCAACATTTTATCATACACTTGCCAATACCAATAACCAGCGTTCTGTAGGCCAGTTTTTGGTAATAAAAGGGATTTTTTCAATTTCAACCCCATTGAAAAATGGGGTAGAGAAGGAAAATGACAAAAACTGAGGGGGAGGTTTAGGTGGGCGTTGTGTGTACTGCTGGGTGACCACTGATCCGTGCCTTTCCCTCCCCCGAATGGTCAAGGCTGCTGAAGTGCCTCATTTCACCTTTTTAGAATACACACACAAACACACACACAGGGACACGCATTTACACATGCCGACATGGCATCCATGACCCTCAACCCCAATTTCCAGACCCCCCTCTGTATCCTGCCTGCTGATCCCTCCATCTCTCCCCTCATCCGATTCTCTCTAAACAGATGAGGTCATGGTTAAGACTCAAACTCCCTGTGCTGCCAGTTTACCCAGTGCACCATTTATTCTCATCCTGGAGTCATGCACATCTGTGCAACATTTGTGTTTGGGTATGTTGGGGTATATGTCGTCCCTCAGTATATGCCACGGCTCTGACTGACCCCCTGAGACTATGAAGACATGTTTGTATGAGGTTTCGTGCAGTTTAGAAATGTTGATTTATTTCTAAAGCAATCACTCTTGTTTATTGTTTGATCATCAGTGCTCGCATAGAGCTGGCTTAGTTTTGTTAATTTTATAGAGATCTTTTCTTTATAGTATAATTACTGCATTCTGTCAATTTTTTTCTACAATTTGAGGAGTGTCAGGAAATATTGATTTACTTAAGAGTCATTGTTATCTTCAATGATTCTGATTCAATTTACAAATAGCCCCCAAAAATGTACTTGAAATACACAGTATAAAGGAAACAACAAGTTCACAGAACTGCTATGTAGAAGGAAAAATTAATTCAACCTGCTCAGTAATCAATGAAGTCAAGCTTTTGGATGCTTTTTCTCTATATAATCTCCTGGGAAATGAGCTTGACATGACTCACTCAATATGCAAGCTTTTAGGGGTAGTTTCAGACTCTTACTGCAGTGCAATGTGCACAAAAACAGTAAAGGCCAGTTTATACCTCTGTGTTAAATCCACACTGCAGCCCACGACATAGCCTGCAATCTAGCCTGTCAGGCACCTCCCCAGACATCGTCATGGCAGTTCAGACCTGTTAAATTTTGCTATATGAAAACAATTTCCTTAACTGGAAGTGAAGCTGTTATATGCTTTTATTTTTTAGATAAGTAACAATAAATTGAATAAATAATAAAGCTGCCACAGTATTGCATTTGAAATATCGTGGTTTCATATGAGTAGAGGAAAAATCTGTTAGCCCCCAGGCTAATTAATGCAGAGTAAGATGCCATAGGCCTTTGCTAATAACATTAGTATGTAAAATGTGTCTAGCAATAGACAAATGTTTTGTCTGTGAGCCTTGTGAGGATAATGAAGCTACATTTTGTACTTCTGTTAAACGGTGTTGTCTTTAGCAGTTTTAAGTGTGTTAGTTGAGTGAGTCATACTTAACTGCACTTAACAGAAACACATCACAGTAAAACCCCACAACTAACTAGCAACTTGGAGGTGTAATTGCAGAGACACACCACCACCAACGCTAACACTGCTGCAGGCCACTTGCATCGAGCCTACATACTACTATAAATAAGCCTTAAGGATTTACTATACAGCAATGTAAAGCATAAGCTAAATTATGATGATCAAGTTCTTTGTCCGACTCAAGCACGGACAAAGAAACACAAAGAATAGCAGTGGGGACAAGTGTTTAATTTAAGTAAGTAAAGTTAACTTCACTCATTTAAAAACAATAAGTACATCTCTTTACATTCATCTGAAAAAAAACTGTGAATTTTGGCTAAAAGCTCAATTTTAAATCATATTTTGATCCCAAAAAAGAAAAAACGAATCCTAAAATTCCCAAGGATTCCCACTCCCACAGTCTCAGTTGACAAATCCCTCAAATGTGCTTCCAGATATCTTCTCTATTTAGAGCGCACCACATCAAACATGCATTTGAAGACATAAGTGTCCTGCCACGGCAGCTCATTACATTCTTCACAACAAAACCAGTCGGCTTTGCTTTTGAAAACAGATTTCTCAGAGACTTAAAATGCCGAATTTGTTGTGACAAGTGAGTTTAATGTTTTTTCCTCTGGCATTTGAATGAGTCTGTACAGATTCTTATTATTCTCTTTGCTCATGTGCTTTTCTTTTTCTTTTTTTTTTTTTTTACAGATGCATAACACACACACACACACACACACACACACACACACACACACACTTAAAGAGGACTAGCTCCAGCATGCTCCCATTGAGAATAGTCAAGTCCCTAATCCTTTGAGCAGCCAGCTAGATTAGAGGCATTGAGTTACACACACTCGCACACTGGAGGGTGATGAGTGAGGAACTGTAACCATGGCCTGCCAAATCCCAGCACAGAGATCACTCAAACTGTCAAACTGATGCATGAGTACAGTATAGACACACACACTCACTCATCTCTTTACACAAGCACCCTCCCATGAGGGGATTTGGTGTAACCTATCAAACAAAATACTTACAGGAATCAGTGTACACTGCAGCTGAGCAGAGTGGGTCATTCCTCTTGATTATTGAAAAGAGAGATTACAAGGTGCATATTTTATTTTGTTCGCTCTTCAAACAGCAAAGTCACACAAAAGTGGAGGGATGTGCCCAATTATTACTCAGGTCTTTCACAATAAGCCAAACTAGTGAAAGGAGTACTTTACATGCACTTTTTGCTTTGTATGCTTAAAGCCTCTTTGACGTTTGTATTGTTGTTTAGGCTTAATAAGCTGGCAGAATGAGCGTATGCCGACTAAGAGAACTGTATATACACTGGAGTTGCTGATACAAAGGTTCACCTTTAGTCTACATGTGTTAGTCAGCTTGTAAGACTCGAGACAAAAGGTGAAGAGAGAGAGCAGGGTGAGAGATGGAGCTGAGGCTTTTCATTCAAGAGGGACACCGCAAACACACAAGACTTGTTTTCTTTGTTTCTTTTCAATCTGTCAACCATCTTGCTGTCCACATTTTCCTCCTTCCTGTGCACACAATAATTTAAGTTTCCTTCTCTAAAATATTTTATGTTAAGCCAAGGTAGAAATGTCACGTATACCATTACTTTGGTGCCAAAATTCTGAAAGCGTGGCAGTACTCTTGTCTTTCTTCAGTACTGTTCTTTAAATACAGTTATTCTGGACCTGACGGGAAACCACATACCTACAAGTGTTATAGTGTAGCTGCTGTGACAGCTCTGCCTCGACTCCTCTTGAAGAAAAGCCTTTTTTTTCATGAGGACAGCAGATTTTTTATAATTCTTTGCAATGGGAGCGTTATGTATTGACATTATGTTGCAGCAGCGTGACGAGTTGCGTAGCGGCTACTCTGCACTGAGCACTGCATGTTTAACGTTTTTATTCCTCCGTGCCAGTGATAGCCAAGGCCAGGCAACAACAACCATGGAGCAGAAATATGTTAATATATTGTAGGCTACATATGGATTTATTAAAATGCCATGAACCCACATAAACTATTACTCTGCTGTCGTCCTGGATCATCAGGGATTAACAGTAACGTTTAAAATTAATTGTTTAACTGTATAATTTTTAATCTGTTTTTACTGTTGTATCAAAAAGGGTATCAAGAATTGTAGATTTTCACTAGTATTGATGTCAACTACTGAATTTCTGGGGTAGTGACATGCCCAAGCCAAGGTTTGGGCCCAGGATCAGATGATAGTAGAAATGCTGTCATTTGGTATTTGCTTGGAATATAAAAAAATAAGAAGATTATATAGATGTATGAGTGCTATCTTGGACCATGGTATTTTCCAAAATGTCCACTCCAGACTTTGTTAAAATGAGCTTATAAATAGGGAGCACTTTGTCACATTTTTTTTATACAAGAGAATAGGCTACAGTGAATTTACTTATCTACATCAGCCAGTCATTAAAAATTTGAAAAAAAAAAACCCCGAAACCCTCAAATCCACGAGACGACAGATTTGGAAGTTGATTAACATGGCGATTAGTACTAGTCATGCTTTTCTTGTCAACACCTAGAACATTTCTTAATAGTCTTTAATTTGAGCATTTTTTGATAAGTATAAATGATGGAAAATATCTAGGGGACAGAACATTTTTCAGAGCTTAAAAATTCTTAGAAAGGAGTGACAAAAAAACAATATTTGATAATAGCAAAGAGTTCTTTATCAGGCAAGCCCAAAAACAAACAAAAAAAAAAAGAAACATTACCATAAATACAAAGTTTCAAAGTCTTGTTAAAGTAGGTCAAGATTGTGTAAGCTTTAATTTTGGACCGCTGGGACAAGTGTGTGTCCATGTGTGTGTTTTTGTGTGCATCAGTGTGTGTGGTCCTGACCTGTCCAGAGATCCTGGCTGTTGAAAGGCCAAAGTGTCTCTGACTCTCCAGCTGACTCCACTCTGCTGTCGCCTGAGTGTGTGTGTCTGTGTGTGGGGATCGTGCAGGCGCATGTGTCTATGTGTGCGGCGCGCATACTTGTGTGCTCTGTTTCCGAACATGTGTTGGAGCTCGCCTGTGTGTGATAGAGGGAGGAGAGAGTTGAAAGGTCTCCCGGGTCTCAGTGTCAGTAGATCTCCTGCAGACGCGTCCAGCTTCGCCGTGGCAGCTTCCTGTCGCCAGGTCCAGACCAGGTTATGGTGGGAGTTACCTTTAGGTCAACTACATGACCTCTGACCCCACTGATACAGCACTCTACACATGCACATTCACACACACACACACACACACACACACACACACACACAGAACTCTTAGCTCTCTCACGTTGAAAATCAAGTGAATTCTTTAATGCTTTTTAGTTTCCACAACCTCATTTTCAAGTGTTTCCATTACAAAAGCATGTTAAAGTATGCTATGTAAACTCCTGCTTCCTCTCAAATTTCATTGTTAGCAATTAAAAATGTAATGACAGAAAAAGACTAGAGGGGCACTTGGTGAGCTCAGACCTTTGCTAAGGCCTAATGCCTTCAAATGTTAAAGGTACAATAGACAACACTCAGAACATTAATTAAGCAGCAAACTTCCTTTATTTTTGCCCTCAATGACCAGCTAATCATTGCCACTCTGACCTGCACATTACCCAGACTGAGTGTGAACAGGAGAGCAGTCACATTGTTAGCTCTGTTGCTGTTGTTAGCACTATTAGGCTGCGAGCACCGCTGATAATGCCGTCACAACCAACCGTGGCAGGACAGCCTCGTTCATTCCTGAAAGTTGTTCAGTGGCGCATGAAGCGAAAATGGTCTAACTGCCGCATATAAAAAACCCAAATGATCCGGGGATGATCGGCACTACTTCTGCACTACACATAGAGCATGTGCACTCGAGACTTACTGCAGCTGACTTACAGTTTAGTATTCCTCTGACTTGAATCGCGATAAAACTATTTAATTGTATGACTCTTCTAGACTTCCCAAATGTTATTGGACCAAATGGATCAATGCTGCCCCCTCCTCTCACACTCTTTCTTTTCCCTCTTCCCTCCATCAGACAGAGTAAAGATGTCTCTGTCATTTAGGCGCTAATGGTGGGATTAGTTCCCTCGCTGACAGCCTTCATCACTGGACGGACAGATGGATACCGCACACACAGACACACAAATGTGGGCGCACCCCCGTATAAACACACATAGACGCATGAAGACGTAATGTCCATGGAGGCCAGTTAATAGGATTGATGTCTGTTTTGTGCTCTGTGTCGTTGGTGGTAGAGTAAGTGATATGTCTATGGAATTCACAAGCTGTATATTGATATACAGTTTAAAGACTAGATTAGTTTACGTATTATTACATAGCTGGAATGCTGAAAATAGTTTGAGTTTATGATGGAAATAATCTCTGGAAGGTGAAATGGTAGAAGATTATTCTTCATCTATCCTTCTTTAACAAACGATGGGGGGGGTGAGTAGGAGTGTGTTTTGTCAGTTTTGGAAATCAAGCGCCAAGATTGTTGTTTTCTTTGAGTCATTATGATGTTAGAGTGGTGCTGGTTTTGGATCAGTTCATAGGAAGGTGCTAAAAGCCAGCCAGTATTGCTCGTTGTCCTGGGTAAAAGAGGGAGGTAGGAAGTTATTTATGTGATATTGTTTCAGTCTCTGCCAGAAAAATGACAGAAAAATGAGCCAAGCCTGGTTACAAACATATATCTGGATATTTGTTAAGTTAAAGGGGGGCTTGATTTATTTTACACGCTTATTTTTTCTGAGATTTGATAGCTCACACAGGCTGGAAAGTAAACATGTCAGATATGTCATCCGTCAAGCACTTAAGTGGTCATTTAAATTAGAACTAATGCAAAACAGTTGAACAGAATCTGAAACACATCGAGCGAATAGGTTTACAGCAGAAATGCCAGCTACTGTTTTATCTTTACAGTACCCTGAGCTGGTTTTCTGTTGTTTAAAACTTTATTTATTTTGTAAGCATACTTTGTTAAATCTTAACCACTATCAAAATATGTAATGCAACCCTTTACCACATAAAGTTCAGTCTAGTCACAACTTTTCTTATTTAGTCATCTATATGCATTTGTTAATGTTTAGCAAAATGTATGCAGCTAAATGATGTCAAGGGAACTTTAATTATACAGTCTTAATTGTACAATATTAAGTGCAATAAATTCACTGTGCAATATTCTCAACTGATACATATTTAATTCTATTACTTCAACCCTATGCTATAATATTATAATAATACTATACTATTATTTAACACACTGTAGAATAATGCACATATTTCTTGTTTTTCTACTTATATATAGGAATATTTTCATAAACTTGGGTTATATTTTGGAGCAGAATGCTCGTTTAAAAAAAAATCTTTTTCTACTTTTCTATCATTTCTCAGGCTAACATTAATCAATCAATCAATCACTCAGTCAGTCAGTTAATCAATCTTAAATATCAATGTACAGCTGTACAAGGAAATTGTGCTACATAGAGTATATGACAACTTCACAGACAAGCAATAGTGTAACAGTACATATTGCACACAGTCATTATAGTATTGCATATATTTAGGATATTGTTATTGCACATATCTTTCGCAAAGCGCGGTCCTAGTTACTGTATTGTGTCCCAGTTTCCCCCCAGGGTTCAATAAAGAATTTCTGACTATGATTTCTGATATACTGATATAATAAAGCACTCCTTCTAAGAACAGACTTGAATCAGCAGAGGATAAATACACACACGCTTGTAACAAAAACAGTGAAATAAAGTAGGATTTATGACTTACTGCCATTAGAGTTTAAGTCACTTTAATGCAGGAGTGTGTGTATACAAGAAACATTAAACTTGGAAAAGCTTACTGTCGACCAAGAAGTATTTCTTCATGCACCTCTTTCTCTCCCTCTCCTTCTCTGTCTATATGTCGGTTTCAAAATCCTGCTTAGTGAGCCAATTTTTGTTGTGAATTTTGAAAATAACACAGTCAAAGCTCTCGTGTCCTGAGGTGTTTGTGTGGAGCGTTGTCGCCATATATTGTATATTTATGTGTAGTCTACATGCATGCCAAGATGACTGTTGTGAGTGAGGAAAACTCGCTTTATAAACATGAGTCACCCGTCAAACTATATTTTGTGCAGTTCTGTGCGCTTTTGTGTGGATGTAGGGGTGATATTCAATATTTTTAAAATCACAACAGGTGGGAAGATTTTATTCCAAAATGTAGTGTGAGCCAGGAAGCCTCTTTTTAAGGCCTAAAATATCTTTAAGTAGTGAAGCAGTCACAGTCCAACACACTCATTTTTTACTATCACACAGTGAAATAAAGAGGCTGGTGTGGACATCAGTCTTACTTTATTCTCTTTTCTTCCTACCTCCCTCTTCAGACGGACGTCCTGGTGGTGAGCTGTGACCTGATCACAGACGTGGCGCTTCACGAGGTGGTTGATCTGTTCAGAGCCCACAATGCAACACTGGCCATGCTAATGAGCAAAGCCCATGAATTCACAGAGACAGTCCCAGGCCAGAAGGGCAAGAAAAAGACAGGTAACAGGAAAAACTGCTGTAAAGACTACTGTAGATATGACGTGTGTGACATGATTTGGATATGATGTATGATTGGTCTTCATATATACGTTTTTAATTAATTACCTTCATGCTTGTAGCTATACCGGTCCAAAGAATTAATGGCCACTCTCCACACTGATGTTTAGAGAAGATTTATTTGCTCTCCTCTTTGTTTGTGAAAAATTCTGTCTTCTACAGTCAGACGTTATAAATGTGTAAATGTGGCACTTGTTGTTAGCCTGTATTGTTTTGTGTTAACATTTAATATTGTGAATTTCTTCTTAGCTGAACAGAGAGACTTTGTGGGAGTGGATCAGTCAGGGAAGAGGCTGCTGTTCATGGCCAACGAGGCAGATCTGGAGGACGGGCTTTCAATTAGGAAGTCTATCCTGAGGAAGTAAGTAATTTTAAATTGCACGAATGGTAGGTTTCTCCAAATCTAATCCAAATCTCTTATCTTATCTCTAGCAATATATATCATTGCAAATAGGGCTGGTTTAATTTGTCCATATTTTGAGATGATAATAGTAGTAGTAATAATTAAGACACTTTATTTATATAGTGTCTTTCATGGAGGGGATGTATTTCAATGTGCTTTACAATGAGGAGAAGAAACAAGTGAATGAAAACAGGTACATTAAAACAAGGGCAAATACTGCACAATAAAACCAAGAAATCACATAAACAATGAACAAAGAAGCAGCACATAGTGAGAATAGATGAGCTTAAAATGATAAAATATGAGAGATCAATACAAGGAAGACATGACGGATAACAACATCGATGACTGTTAACAATAACATGTTAAAGGTAAGAATAATACAAAAGAACGTGAGAATTAGTTAAAGGCAATGCTTAATAAATACGTTATCAATAGTCACTGAGCTTGCATCCCTTAGAGTCTTGGGTGGTGGATTCCGTAATTTTGGTGCATAATGAAAAAAAGGCTGAGCTGCCCGATATCCGTCTCAGCATTGAAAAATAACATTTAAATGATGACAACAGTGTTGTTTTAGGGACTGTTTCTTCATTAGAAATTAGTTCGAGTGAAACTCGTGAGGCCTGTGGACTCCTGTAGCGCAACTGTGTGGAATATTCATGGCTAAATATTGCTGAGTTGGAAAATATTTTTGGTAATACTATGACGGAAGAAAGTATTTTTGGTAATTAGGTGAACTGACCCTTTAATGGTGAGGGCTCAGACTGGTAAATATGTCCTGTACATCTGGAGTTTCTGGTAAGCTTTAGGAGAGCAGATGTTTTGGTTTCTAATCAGAGTCGGTGTGTTTTAGGCTTTCGGTTGTGTGTGGGATCTTTTGTAACAGGAAAAGTACTCTAGGTAGGTTTTCGTTTCTGAGTCCTGAAATGCATGTATGTGTGAGAGCGGGTGTTTTGGGAGCTCGTAAATACTTCATGGAGCCAAAGCCACTGTAAATTCTGGCCAATAAGAGGGGGGCCAGAGCAGCTGCTTGCATGCTTCCCTGCACAGAGAAACCTTCAGCCACACACACACACACACACACACACACACACACACACACAGATATGCTTATATGAACACACAGAAAAAATACGTAACATGACCTTGAGGTGGACGTTGATGGAGAGAAAACACTCACACATTGTCATCAGTGTTATGGAAACACGAGCTCACAGCTAAACATTTATGGTTTACATTGAAGGGCTTATAACGTTTAAATCACCTCTGATCATTTATACACACACGTCACATAACAACACGAAACAGATTTAACATATCTCTCCACATACTGTATTTACTGCTGAGTTAATATTAGAATAAATTCCTGAGTTCTGGATTTTTATAAGTCACCACTGGGCAGTTTTACAGGATCTGACTGTTTTGCACATCAGTACCATCCAGTCAAAGGTCACTCTGTCATGGCACGTCATACACACACTGCAGGTGCCTTCCTCGTAATATGTATTTTATGTGCACATACTGCCTCATTCATTTGCCTCAAACATTTGCGCTCACTAAGTTAATCCTGATTTTGTTTGCAAAAAAAAAGGAAATTTCGAAGACATTTTTTGCTTCGTATTTCACTTTATTTTGTCAGCCCTGTGTGCCTAATTTTGTGGTACTATAAAGGAAATCTCAAAAGACAAACAGTAAATTTAGGTATTTTTCAACCTGGGCCCCCTTTTCCCATGTTTTTGTGTCTTAATGACTAAAGGGAAAAATAATTTTTGAGATGAATCTAATATTGAGCAGGAGTGCTGCAGCCAGCAGCTGCAAAACAGGCTGCAATGTAACCACTTGGGGCATGTGTGCACCATATCCACTAAAAGTGCTTATTTTTGCCATTGATAGGCTCATATTATTGTTCTGTGTCTTTTAATTTATGGAAAAGATCCCTACAGACTTAAACCTTTTTGTTAAAGAATAAGATCCTTTTTGATTAATCAGAAACAGCCCCAAATTTGTTATTGCTGAATCCACTAGACTCCATTTTAATAAAAAGCACTTAAATTATTGCGAAACTTTGTTTATTCATTTAAAGTCAACAGAAACAAAATTATCTAACAGAAACCATCCTTGTTCATCCTTCCACCGTTTCAACAGTTGCCAACTCCAGTTTGGTTGACATAAACCTTATATTCACTCAGTTAGAGGTGAAAATATTCTCGCTCTGTACGCTCAAAAATGACTGTTTACTTGTAGGGAGTCTGGTGAGTTTGCAGATAGCGATTTCAGGGCTGTGTCTTGTTAAACAAAAAGGATTTCATTCTTTAACAAAAATATCTTTCTCTGTAGGGATCCTTTCCCTAATGTTGTCAGACATTTAGTATAATAATCTGAGCCTGTTAAAGACAAAAACAAGGAATTTTAGTGGCGATAAATTGATGGTGTTAACATGCCCAAGTGGTTACATTGCAGCCTGTTTTGCCACTGCTGGCTACAGCGCTCTCACTCAGTACTGGACCAGTTACCAAAATTGTTGTCTCCATTAGTCGCTTGGTTACAAAAACATGAGAAAATACTGTCCAGGCTGAAAAATACAGAATTTACTCTTTAAGTTTTAAATGAAACTACTTTTTTTTTCTTCTTTTTTTTAACCTCAGTATTTTTTTATTTCATGCTGCCAGAGCATTCACAGCAGAGACTCTTGACAGGGTTTGTAAATCCACTATTGAAACTTCAAAATGCGTTATCCTTTTAAAAAAGTTGCTCAGTTAAAAGTCGTAGTCTGTCTCACTCCATCCGTCACTCTGTTCTTCCATCCATACGATCATCCATCTATTCTTTCATCCTTGTTCAACATCCGCCCTGTGTAATTTTTTTTCATCCTCCTTCTCTACGCTTTCCACATGGTTGAGGTGTGTCAGCTCAAAACATTCTGCACATGTGAGATTGTTTGACCTGGAAATTGCTTAAACGGTGTGAAAGGACTCCAGCAGAGCTTCCCCTCGTACATTACAGCTCCACCTGTCAGAGTCTTTTGGAGGCAGGCCTGCAGGAGTGGTTCACTGCTTGTTAATAGGCCAATTCAAAATCAAAATTGTTGGAAACATGAGTTCATAGTTCATGTTTGGGTAGTTTTATTTATAACAGCTAGTATGAAATGCATTTATACTTTACTAATACTTCTGCATCAAGTGCTTTTACTAACATAATAATGTGGTCCCTGGTGATATATTTCTTTTGTGTTAAGTTCAAATCATAATAAAAACAACCAAGCGGGGAAGCTGAGAGAGCTCAGATCACAGTTTTGAGAAGCACATGTTCACCGCACTGCCTTTTAAGATATTGGACCTGGAGTTTGTTTGCATCTGTTAGCAATGATGGCACCAGACAGAGGGCCTAAAACCCACCCAATCAGCACAAATACCACATGCTGTGCCTTCCAAAAATTAAATAACTTCCATTTCAGTTCAACAAACGGGCATGATTACATTAATACAAGAACACGTAAAGGAAGCACATTTACAACTATTTTACAGCATGAATTATGATAATGCAGTACTCTATGTACTGTAGTTAGTGTAACAACTGCCATCAATTTATTATACTAATGTTACTATAGACTGGAAGCCATAAAACAAGAGTCAGTGTTTATTATATTTTGTTTATATGCTCATATATGAGTTCTTTTGTGCTTCTGCTTTATTTGTTTTATGGATATTTGTGTATTCACTGGCTCTGACAGTTTCTTGAAAATGTCAGAATCTCTGAATCATTTGGCTTAAAAGCTAAAATCTAATTGCTGGCATCCGTGTTAGCCTGGTTTTCATTTTCCTTTTTCTTTAGCCTTTCGTCAACATTTTTGATATTTAAAAACATTAACTTTATGACCAAGACAATCAATCAGTTAGTAAAAAAAAAAAAAGCAGTTGGTATTTTGCTTTTTATTAATTCATTAGTTTCCATTTATCAAGCAAAAAAGCAAATGCATGCTGGTTACAGCTTCTTAAATGTGATGTTTTGCTGGCTTTACATCGTTGTAAAATCAATGTATATGTATTTCTGATCATTTGTTTGACAAAAATGCAATTTGAAGACCTGACCTTGTGCTTTGGAAAACATTTTTTGACGTTTTATAAACTAAATAGGGTGCGTCTATGATCTCACATGCCAACTTACTTTTTGTCAGGCGTCAAGAGCAACCTTACTACACCAGCAGGTCCATGTGCACTTCAGGCGTGTAACACAGATTCAAATATGTGAGTCAGCTCAATTAAGAAAGCATCTATTAGAGTAGTATTAAGGGAATCACACACATTTCATTTTGGAGGCAATACTTGCATGCCCTGAATAAGTCGTAAGCCCTTCAGCCCTGTTGGCTCTGGAGTGGAAACCTGACTAATGAGGGTATTAACAGTCATTCTGCTGCGTCTGAGTCATCGTCCGCTGTGGGGTTTTAGTTGTAACTAAATAAGACATTATGCTGTGTGTGTTTGTGAGCGGGAGAGTTGTGACTCCTCTCTCCCACTGAGGACTTTAGTGGTACTTTAGTAGTCCGTCATTAATCCAACGGTTGAGTCATCCTTGCCTGCAGAGGCACTAAATTCCTGCTCGCCTTGACACTGAGCTCTACAGCACTCGCAGCAACCAGAAGTCACATGATGCTGCTGTTAGGAAAAGCGAGATGTTTATGCTCGTTTGGGAAATGCAAGATGTTTGTTGTAGTTGGAATCCACAAAACACGTAAACCAATAAAGTGGCATGTGGCCAGTGCTCAGTAATTTGAATCAGAGGGACTTGCAACCCCCTAAAAATGGAAAAGAATGTTTTATGTTGCAAATACTCAGTGTGAATACTTTTGTGGTTTTCAAAATCCCATCTGATCTGGTTTTGTCATTTGATACAGACAATTTAGTCTAAGGCTGACATGAAGAGGATCTGGATTTTAGGGTTTAAAGAAAAACAGTATGTTAGTTTATTATCTGGGTAATGTCAATTTTTAAATAGAAATATATTAAATGAAGTGACAAATTGCATTTTCAGTTGTGTTCCTTTCTTGTTGGTTTAGCCTCATAAAAAAAATATAAGTTGCCTACTGTTTTGTTTTGATTTCGCTAGTACAGAGTAATTTGTGCTGACTTGATATTCCTGTTAAATAATAAGTTTTAGGTTGTCTAAAGATTATATTCAATTCACCTTTTGGGCTCTAATTCTATGTCATTGCAAGAAGGAGTGCAAGGAGGGCCAGTGCCGGTGTTTTCCAGACCTTGAATTATGTGTTTTAATACCCTGTGTGTAAGGCATGGCTCCAACAGGAGGTCAATCATAGTATTTTGGAGAAAATTGGGTCTTTTTTTGGCACGTCTGTTGAATTTAAGTATTGAATGAGTAATTTGACTTCCTAAGTTCAGCTCTGTTCACCGCACCCTCCTAGGTACCTTACACTTTGTCCAAAACATTTCCTACAAGTGAGCAGCAACTATACTTTGAGACTCCCTCATTGTCTTCCTGCATGTGACCCAGCAATTTTCACTCTACTAAAAGTAAGTTCTCCACCATTATAAAAACAGGCTTTAAAGTACTGTAAAATCAAACCATTTTTGCTATTGGTTTGCATTTTTTTTTCTGCATCAAAAACTCAAAGTGATAGTTGCAGTTGCAGTTCCTGCAGTGTTTTAACAAATAAAAATATTTTATGAAATATAATACAGTTAAAACCTCTTTTGATGATCATGTCTGTCTGGGTAAAATTGCTCACAATATGTGGGGGTTATTATAACCAATACGTGTGTATTTGTTTGTTTTTTGTATTTTCTGTATTTGTCATGCTGATACCATCTAATTGACATCTATATCCAAGCCCCATGGTTCTTTTGAAAGGTGCTATATAAATTCAAGCAATAATAATAATAATAATAATAATCCTTATTCTTATTATATGTTTAATACTTTATTTTTAATTAATGAAATGGTCAGCTTCGCTATTTGCTGAATTATATTGACTGTTTCAAAAACAGTGAAGCAGTTTTATTTTATACCACGAGCGTGGAAAACCTGGAAAAGTCATGGAATTTCACATTTTCATTTTCCAGACCAGTTTTGGAAAAGTCATGAATTTTATAATGGGCCCTTGAAAAGCCATTGAAAAGTTTTGAAATTCTGTATGTGAAAATGTTTGGCAACCCTGTATAGAGGCACAGCATGATGGGGCATTATCAAACTACTTGATGGGGGCGGCTTTAACCACAGGTGCTTTTCCAGTTCACATTCATTTTCTATTTCCATTATGAGCAGCCATAAGCTTCGACAAGCAGGGGGTTTACTTTGAGGTGAGGTATCAAGGGAGTAAAGTAAAAAAAAAAAAATTAAAAAGTGAAAAATCACCATAGTTTTCTCTGCGACGGCCTTGGCCAAGGTATTATATTTTTGTGTTGTCCATCCGTCCGTCCTATGATTGTGAATGCAATATTTTAAGAATGCCTCGAGGGAATTTCTTCAAATTTGATTCAAATGTTGAATTGGACTCAAAGATGAGCTGATTAATTTTGGTGTTCAAAGGTTACTGTGAACTTGCATCTATCTCTATCTCTTCCGACGCGATTTGACAAAAACAGAAGCGACTCTTAACCGTAAACAGTCATCTACTGGCTGTATTGATAATGAGATTTGTCTGGTTAAGGTTAGTAGAACAGCATGTTGCAATTTTGGGAAATGTTGTTTTTGTAGTTTTACATGTTGGGCAAAATAAACGTAAACAGCCAAGTAAGTCATAATCAAGTGTTGATGTAGGAGGGGGGAAAAAGTCAGACAACGGGCTAGAGTTTCTTTGATAATCACCAGTTGAGTAATGTTTGTACCCAGAATAATCTGAATGGAGCTGAAGTTAGTTTGAAGATGTTGAACAGCTGGATCATCAGTGTCTGAATGGCAGAACTACTTGACTGCGAGACGTCACCCTGCTGTAAAACATGTTTTTGTTACCTGTTCTTCACCACTTTTCCTTCCCGGTGCTCTCTCCTGCCCACCAGCAGGTGCCAAACAGTGATGTCACATGCTGGGTGTTCCCATAAATTCCCCTTTAAGCCCACAATACACACACCTGGGGAATGTTGTATGAATAAATACATTTGACAAACACCCACAGAGCGTGTCTGTGTGTGCATGCACATGTGTTTTTATGCTCTTTAATAAAATAGCTTAACACACATGGACACACACACACACACAGAGTTTGATTTATGGCTTTCAGCATCTGGTTGTAAAATATGTGTGACCAAGAAATCCTCCCTGAGTCACTCTAGTTATACTGCAAGCCTGGTGAAGAGAGTGAGGGTTGAAAGAAGAGCGCTAAATAATTGTAGAAAACAGTTTTTGATCAAAGAGAGTTGAAGGAAATGAGTGGTGGAGGTAGAAGTACAGAAAGAAGTGTGAGAAGTAGTGTGTTCGCTTTTCATTTTTTCCTATGCTGTTTTCGGTATCAGTTTCAGCACACAGTGCAGTAAAAAGTTACGACAAACTTTACTCATCAGAGTAAATGGGCATGTGTGTCCAAACGTTTGACTGTTTCTGTATTATATTTGATTATTTGATGAATTCTTTTTTTTTCTTTCTTTCTTTCAAGTTTTTTTTTTTTTTGGCACTGATGGTCCCATTACTGGTACTTCAGGTATTGGTGACCAGCCAGTTTGGTTAACCAGCGCTGGTGGCCAACAGTAAGAGGAACGTTAGAGGAACCAGTTTGATTTTCAATCATTTTCTGTAAATCAACAGTATGCATGTACAGACGGGTAAAAAATAAGATAAAACCCTTAATTAAAAGTGAAGAAACATAAGAATGAAGATGCTTCTATTCAGGGCATGATGAGACAAATGGTCTGTATCACATGCTGTGTACTTTTTTTTTTTTTTTTACCAACCTAGTTAAACACCAGAGAGATTTGAGAAAACTGTGAGACAGTTCTCTTTACCATCATAATTAAAATACTAAATTAAGGAAGACTTATGTTCGAGTTCCACACATCTTTACAATCAGTGCCAGGATGCTGTAACTGTTCTGCCACCATATTACTAAAACACATTATGTAGATTTTTCCATTAATTCATCAGACAATTGCATTTTATTCTGTTTTTCTTGCATTTTTTTCTCATGCAAAATCACATTTTTGACTCAAATCTTAGCATGATTAGGAGTGAACGATATTTGATTTTTTTGCCGATATCCAATATAACAATATAATATACTCATTTGGCCGCTAACTGATGCCAATATTGGCATATCCACCTTTTTCCCCACCTAATTTTAATGATCATCAGGTCTCTTCTGTAGTGGAATAAACATTGTATTATGCATACTCTTATCATGATGGCCCACCAGCAGATGGAGACATTAAATATTATGCTTTTTAATTTATTCATTGTGCAAAACAAGAGAAATACTTGAACTTAGGGTTGATGTTTTGTACATGTTCACTTTGTCATGATATTGATATTTAAAATGAAAATGATATTTCATTTTAAAGCCAATATCTGCCAATGCCGATGATGTGCTGTTGTTATTATGCATCCCTAACCATGATAAGATAGTAGCCACAGTTGTTCTGTTAGGCTTGATGCAGCCATGAGGCTTGCGAAGTGATGTCATGCTATCAGATAGGACCCTTCGTGGGTGTCACATGTGATTGATGATGAGTTTTGATGAGTTTTCTCCTGACATTGCACATTCAACTTCTTCTAACCACGCAGGCGTGGATGGTCCACATTAATGGATTCTTCTGAGAAATCATTATGTAGATGTGAGGTTTTGATACACGTACTCTTCCAGGGTGCCAGCAGGTCCTTAAAGTCCTAAAATGTCTTTGGATTTGTCTTTTTTAAGTGTTTTTTTTAGTCACATGAGAATTTCTAGTTTGAGACTTTGACAAATGTATGTGCACAATGTCCCTATTGTTGCCCCCTCTAAACATTTAGATCAATTTAGATTAAAATTTATTAATTGATTTATTTTATTTAAGCATAAAGGCATACACTATTATTGTTGTCATTTTACCTTAGTTCATTTTGAACTGACATTATCACTTTTGTGCTGTATTTCCACCGCAGGTTTGGTCTTTAATTTCATTTAAAGTGGTAATAAAAAGGTCTCAACAAGTCTTAGCTTGTTATACCTGTAAACAACTCGCCTACAGATAGGAAGAATATCGTTTTGTCATGAGGAGAAACTCTCAAAGATGTTTTTCATTATGATTCTGTGTGGGATCATGTCTGTGGGACAGTCTATGCAGTGAGTATAACTGAGGGTTTACTGTGCACGAGTACTTTGATGACACCCACAAAACCCATTTTTAGTGCTGGTCTTATTGGCAGAGGAGTATTTTTAGTTTTGGCGACCACCCAGATTGACTGTTATAAATAAAGAAAATTAGATTTTTTTTCCCAGGCTGCCATCATTGATTTCAACATGAAATTATAAACTGGCTCGTTCCTATCTGAACATCACTGTGAACAGTGAACATGATGTCTGCTTTTAATTTGGTCAAAGTTGCGTTATTGTTTTGTGGTAACGAGACACAGACTTTTCAAATCAATCTGCTTTTAAGACTAAAAATCTAAATCACAGGAGCATGCTTTGAAAAATGGTTAGCAGTAATGGAAGGTATATGTGATTTGTAGTAAATGGGCTAAAACATGTAAAAGCAGTGGTATGATCCTTTCAGGAACAATGCACCCTGCTGCTTTTACTGTGCAATGACTGAAGGGCAGAGGAAGAGGAGGAGAGGTAGTCGGGGAGGATGAAGGGGTGAGGGTGGATTTGTTTATTAAAACCGGGAGGATGAAATGGTTTTCTTTGGCTCTCTCTTCGTAAATGTCACATGTTCAAACTCTGTCTGTGTGTGAATGAGTGAATGCATGAGTGGGTGAGTGTGTGTCTGCATGCATAACCCCCCCGCAGTCAACATAAACCTGTCTCACTTGCAGCTGTCACATGGCGGCAGCTCTGCAGGGCAACATCTACGGTAGCTGACACAGGACAATAGACAGATATCACTATTCTCTGACTTTTATGTGAGCCCGTGGCAGTGTCTGGTTTTCATCACATGTTCCTGGCATATGTGCAAAGGGGAGGTCAATTAAAAGGGCTTTCAGTAAATGAGAAGCAAACATAAAGCATAAAAACAGCAGGTGATGAAAAGAATCAAAGCAAAATGTCCTCAAAGTAGCAGCCAAGGTTAAACTGGTTGCCATGAAATTGGTGCATGTATGGTGTGTGGTGAGATTCTACAAAAGCATACTCGGATTAATTTTTTTTTTTTTTTACCTTGTGTGTAAAATGACTGAGATATGCTTGTAATAGGTGCATATTTCAACCACTACCCCTTGTAACTCTGTTCTATGGGACAAGATGGCACTTGAAAACAAGGGGTAGAGGGAAAAAAATTAGATCCGTGTGAGTTTTGTCAAAATGGGATAACATGATTAAGATGTAAAAAGTCAAATTTTGATACAATTTTCCTCTCTTGACTATGTCTGTCTCTCTTTTACCTGCAGACATCCCAAGATGCACATCAAAACCGGACTCGTGGATGCTCATCTCTACTGTGTGAAAAAAGCAGTGGTGGACTTTCTCGCAGACAACAAGTGAGTGAATATAGGAATTAACATAAAATTACACAGATGTCTATTCAACTTTGATAAGATATTTTTTCCAAAATCACTTAAAAAATGACCAGTGTACGTCTGCAGTGTGAGCAGCATGGATATTAAGTACATGCGTAAACTTGAGCATGCACTCACACAGTCAAACGGACATTCACATTTGCTGCTTAATCTGTAGCAAGTGTTAAACATGGTTCCATGGTGTGTAAGGCTTTGAAAGGTACTGTTAGCAGGGTATTCTAGCGAGGTGTTAATTTGTTTTACTATGTGCCACTGAGGCAGGCTGTTAGGCCTTTAGCCTCTGAAGTGAAACAGTGTCACGGGAGCCCTCTGGAGCCGCCCGGGCACGACATGCATGGTTAGACTGGTCAGAAAAATCAAAGGATCTATATGATATGAGGGTTGTATTAAAATGTTTTGCACTTGAAATAGCTGTTCATGATGACATAGTGGTGTTAGGTAGGGGTACAACAATGCAGTCACCTCACGATTCACTTAAATTCTCAAAAGGCCCCATGGTTTGATGCACTTACATAAGTTAACAAAGTATTAATTAAATATGTAATAGAAAATTAATTCCTCCTCTAGTATATAATGTCCAAAAACAGTGTTTCATTTATATGTTTATTTCTCATCGATTTTCTCGAAAAATGCATAGATTGGCTCGTTTTAGCTTAAGCTTAAGAATATAAAATGCGTAGACACAAATGTCCTCACAAAATAAAGAACAAACATTGGAATGCTGTCTCTTGCAACACTTAATTTCCAAAGTAAAAATACTAATGTTATATTTAGAGGTGGCAAAAAAAAAATAAAAATAAATTAATTAATTAATAAATTTGGAAAAAGGAGTTTAAGGTGGGTTTGGAAATCAGACAAATCCAGTAATGAAAGCCAAAAAATGACTTTGAATGCAGCATACTCATCATGGGACTCCCAAAAAACATGGTATTTCCCCCAGCTGGTTGTGGTTTTGCAGGACGCAGCACTAAACGTTTTGGAAAGATCCATGACCGTCTCAGTGCTCTGTGTGCATGGTCATACTTTGTAACCTTTGTGCACCTTTGTAAGAGTGCCCAAAATTTATCCAATCAATTATCACAGTGTGTTTTGTTGAAAATAAGAAGTTGGACTGAGCGGCAAAGTAAAAGCTAGTTTTGTTTCTAAAGCTTTTGCAAATTAGACTGAATGATACACAAGTATGAATGCATACAGGATATATTATTCATGTTTAACTATAATTTGTTTATTTGGTCTTACACCTATGCACATGGAACTTGATAGTCCGTCTTTGTGGCCTGTTCGGGCTGAGCTACAGGTAGTTAATTACAAAATGACTGATAGAAGAATTCAGACCCACCCAACTCAACCCCACCCATCTGAGTAGATTTTTGTTGGACATAATTCAGTGTCAATATATTTTATCACTATTTTGTTGTATGTATTTTCAAGTTTGTGAATGTTATGATGGTCAGTTTGAGAATCTATTAGCAGCCTGGTTAGTTAGGCGTGAGGTCTACAGTAGGTTTAATCTTGGGGTTATGGCAAAGATTAGGTTAATAAACAACTTTTTGGGTTAGATTTTTTTTTTTAGAATATCCAAAAAAGTGATGAGACAACCCAACACGAGCTGATGAGAAAATGCATCTGTGTTATATAAGGCACCGCCCTTGTCTGAATTACCAAGTTTTACATTACATTTACACATTGTGATACATTTTTGTATCACAAAATGTTGTGCCACTGTTACATTAAATAGTTGATTGTCAAAAACGGTCCTGATCAGGTCTTCCTGTTCTGCCTTCCAGACAATGTTTTGTCAGAGGAGTCTTACCTATTCATCCTGACCATTGATAATGTGAAGTTTTTGGCGAACTGTCCACACTTTAAGAGATCTGAGGTAGCACATTAGAAGACTGCTGACAAAAATATCAGACATTTTTGATAAGGACGGGACTCGATCCAGAAGCATTCCAGACAAAGTTGCGAGCTCAGGAACGGCATGGCGCCGAGCTTCTCAAAACGGGGTTGTGATGAGACTTTGCCAACATGTGTGTTCTGAACAGTTTTTGGAAATGGTCCCATTGAAAAGAGGGTACTTGGCTAAAGGTTGGATTTTGGAAATCAGTCACTGTCCAGTTTTAAATTTTAACAATATTAGATCGCGTGCTTAGTTTTAGTTGACACATACATAAATCCAAAGCCAAGCCAAGAAACACAAATCTCCTCACCCCTGCTGAATATTTGTCGTCAAGGCAAAGAGGTACACAAGAACATTTGCCTCAGAGATGTAGATATAAATCTTACGTCATTACATCACTAACGTACCCTCTGCCACCGCCATTTATCATCTCTGTTGTTAGATGACTCATTTCTTTCTTCAGCTCTTTTCTTGGACTTTCTTTTAACAGCTCCTCTCTCTTTCTTCCTTTCTCCGCCGCGCTCTTTCTGTGTCTCTTGCTCAAGGAGAGAAATGGACAGAGTAACTGTTGTTTTTCTCCTGTCATTCAGATGGAAATTCTAATCTCCCTTTAAAAGAAAGTAAGAGAGGGCAAGTGAATGAGGGGGGTGTGGGGTGGTGGAGAGGAACACTGAGCACAGTGCAAAGAGGAAAAAGAAATTAAGATGGGGAAGTTACCTCCGAGTTTACACAGAGGGAGACTTGAAGTCATCATAAAAAGCTGAGGTGCTAATTGTCATGACCTAGTTTTTTTTCTTAAATAAGATGTATGTTCAGTAGCAATAACTAGATTAAACATTATTCACTGCATTTGTTAACATTCATTTTTTTATTACTTTATTTTGCCTTTACCAACAGTCCAGTTACAGTTCTGATATTTGATTGTCTGTTTGCATTTACTAAAAATCCCTAAGTTTTAACAATTGCTACTGTAAACTAATATAGACCTACTTATATTGTGGCCTGGATACATGCTCAACTCCAACTGATGTGATGGGTGTTCATTAATCTTACAGAAAGTCTGATGTTACTCTATGAATTATTATGTTACCAAGACATCAGTGTCCTGAGGATTTTACGCGTAGTGCATAAACTTAAACTGGGGTAGCTAAAGGGAATAATCTCTTTATTTGTTTTAGGATTTCTCTTTCTACACATTATTGTAAGTTTCTGGCACAACCTTGGCCTTTTTTCTCTCTGTTGATAAAGAATCCAATATTGAGCACAAATGACAGCAAAGCAAGAGAAAATGAAACGGAAAAATTGTGTAGGGTCCTAGCAAACGTGTTGACAAACTCAGCTGTCTCTATATTTTTGATTCCCATTACCTTAAGGATACAGGAAGTAGCTCCTTCACAAACATATTTCCTTACTTGCTGATTTAGTATTTCACTAATACTCTTTTTTTCACCAAAATTAGTGCGTGTATGTAAGTTTTTTTAAATGCGGGAAAAAAAACAGAAAAAATAGGCTATAGACTTCTTTTCCATTGCCAGAAGACCAACAGACAAGAATGCACTTGTGTTTATTTTTTACTGGTGTGTCACGGACAGGCTGGAATACAGGTCAGTAAACAGAAGAAAGCAGCATGGAGGTCAGTGTAAATCTTACAGTGGTTAGTTCTTATTTTATAACGCTTACTTACCCAAAGTGTCTCTCAAACTCAGCTAAATGCTGACTAAAGTTTGAGCAAGGTTCAAGCACTGATACTCGTGACTACTGCAGAGTCGTTTTTCTCAGAGGTGATTGCTGAATGTGATCTTTTCCATTCCATACAAAAACCAGGTGTTAGTGGGTGCTTGTGTTTTTTTTGTCCAGTGGGAAAGGGGCTTAAGAGTTACACTTAATTCACAAAGTGATGATTAGGAAGCGTACCATTATCCAACGACAGCACGTTAAACCAGGATCATAGACTTTCTGCTTTTGTGTGACACTGATGATTTTGTAGAGTGCTGATCATCATGTTGGAAATCATATTTATTTTTTCCTCTTCTCGTGCCGTAGGTCCATTTCTTCATTCCGGGGTGAGTTGGTACCATATTTGGTGAGGAAGCAGTTTTCCAAAACAACCATCAGTCCGAAAATCAAAGACGACACAGAGGATCAGAACCAGAAAATGACTGATGGCTCTACGAACAATGGTGAGTGTATGCACTGACACATCACAACTTCATACATCAAAATCAACAGCTGTGTAACCTATTAAGAATAGCCCTGGGATTTATTAATCAGCCATCAGCCATCCATTTTTCTGTAAAAGAAGACTGACTAACAAGCTGACAAAAAAGGACAACTGTGCGTAACCTAGTTCATTTTAACTCTGCCTGCCTCTCTTCTGTCTCTCTTTATTGTCCAGAGCTCCTTATCTCATCACGAGACGAGCCTCTCCTCCAGCTGGCCCAGGAGCGCTCCTGTTGGAACGACCACCGCGGTGACATGAGCGAGGCTTACCACGGAGGAAAGCTCCGCTGCTATGTTCACATCGTTGACCAGGGTCTTTGCTACCGCGTCAACACTTTAGCTGCTTACATAGAAGCAAACCGACTGGTGAGTCTGACGTTGGCCTGCTCCCTCGAGGGTTTTTGTTAAATATGCATTTTCAGATGTGCATGTTCTGTACATACAAGGTGAAGTTTTGTTTGATTGTTTGTTTTCAAATTTTATAAGTATTAGAACTGCAAAGATTAGTTGATTAATATTCAACAGTTTGGTAACTGATCACTTGTTTCAAGCAAAAATACTAAACATCTTTTTGCAGTCTCTTTAATGTGATAGTTTGCTGTTTGTTTGTTTTTTCATGTGTTACAGTGAATTGAACGCTGTGAAGTTTGGGCCTGATAGTTGGTCCAAAAAAGCTAACTGCAGACATCACTGTGGGCTCAACAAATTGACATTTGTGCCACACGGTGCAACCATAAACAGCCACTCCAAGAGCCAGAGTGGACTCTTGCACAAATGGGATCATTAATAAATTCCGGGCGCTTTTGGCATACAGGCTACGATTCGGTTCAGAG
The DNA here is from genome assembly GCF_026936395.1 of Plectropomus leopardus. Classification (NCBI taxonomy): domain Eukaryota; kingdom Metazoa; phylum Chordata; class Actinopteri; order Perciformes; family Serranidae; genus Plectropomus; species Plectropomus leopardus. The sequence continues at coordinate 20,858,770 of NC_142187.1, read as the reverse complement.
CACCACACTCTTAGAGGAGCAGAGAGTACTCCAGAGATAGAGCAACAGAAAGCCAAGCACAGCGGAAGTGAAACTTAACTGGTTATTAAATCATATATAAATAGAACAGTCTAACTCTAAAAAATTGACAAGAACACAACCTGATTAAAGCCTGAGGGAATATCGAGAAATTATGGTCTGCCCGCACCTGGTGGGTCAGGTTGGGCCTAATCGGGTTTGTGCAAAGAATAAAAGCTCCATTTTTTTTAATTTCGTAGACTAGATGAATAATTGAGAAAATAATCAGCAGATGAATCAAGAATGAAAAATTATCATAAGCTGCAGAAGCCTTATTGCAGAGTTGCATTCTTTTTTGAAAGTTGCATACATGGCCCAATTACCCATTCCTCTTGGGCAGTCATTAAAGTTATTTAATCATCTTTGCATTATTTTTACCTCACTGTGTTCTCTCTGTTAGGCCCCAAAGCTGGTTGAGGAGCCGGCAGTCCACCCGTCTGCTGTCATTTCTGAGAGATGTCAGGTAAGTTTCATGCAGTAGAAATACCATTATAGCCATTGTCATATTTGTTGTTATCTTACATTCTCCTCTTGATCAGTAGTATGAGTAATTGTCCTGATATACAGCTAGGCTTACAGTGGTATGCTGTTACCAAGGTTTACTGTGATATGAAAATTAATGGTACCTTTACAATTGCTTATCTTAAAAAATGAATGTACGGAGACCTTTATATTATTTTAGTTATTTTCAAAAGGGAGAATTTTTAAACATACTCCCATTAAAAAAATCTCAATTATAGTAAAAAAAAAAAGTGTATTCAACCAAAAATAACCATTCTGTTTTTCATTCCTTTAAGGGTCATTTTGACTGGTAAAAATAATAATTCTGTGATACCACAACATTTTTGAAGACAGTTATCATACCAGGAAACTCTCATACTCTTGCAGCCCTTATTAACCTTGTGTTTGCTCTGCCCTCAGATGGGATCGGACAGCATCATCGGAGCACAGTGCCAGGTAGCAGATAAGACTTCCATAAAGAGGTCCACCATTGGAAACTCCACCACGGTAAAAGAGAAGGTCAAAGTCACCAACTCTATCATCATGCACGGGGTTACCATCGAGGAGGGGTGAGAACAAACACATCTGTACACACACACACACACACACACACACACACACACACACGTACACACTCGTTGATAACACACACACACACACACACACACACACACACTCGTACACACTCGTTGATAACATGTACTTGGAAGTGCTTTTTCAAACACATTAATTTAGGCTGAAACCTTCGAGGCATGTTTATGAATTTAAGTCTTAATCTTCATAGTAAGCTTTTGTAAGGGATAAGTCAGTACATGCATACTATGTGACAAAGCAGCAGAATTTAGTAAACAAAGATTTCAAAATGAGATGAGTGATTTTATGTTGCCAGGAAAAACTATCCCAAAAGACACTTAACTTTTTCCCTCTCATCTTTCAACACTGTTTGGTTTTCACATATTAAAGCAGTGGTATGCCTTCATTCACTGCGTGTCTTTCCATTGAATTTTCTGCTATGTGCAAACGTGTGTGTCTGTCTGTCTGTCTAAGGCAGATGCTTGTGGATGTGTGTCTGTTGATGGGAGGTGTAACAGGTTTTGTTTTCCAAGCTCTGTGGGGTCAAACAGGGAGCGCTGAGTTAACAATGCATCTATTGCTGTGCAACCAGCCAGAGATCAGCTCCAAACAAACAAAAATCTGTTGAACTGAAACACACAACATCCATATATTTCATTCAGTCGCTAATTTACTCGCCTATACCAAGATTCCCACTGCGTATGGAATTTCACGTCACTCACTTCCTTGTGATTGTGATATGGTTGGTGGGGAAGGGGGGGGGGGTAGTTTGGTAGAAATGAAATAGCTCCTACATAAAATTGCTCACAACAACGTCTGTGGATCATCTTGAGTAACCAGTTCATGATCCTGGGAAAGAGGCATCGATGTCGGGTTTTTAGAATTCATTTTTTGGTGCTTTGAGAACCACAAACTGAGAGCCATCTAGTTCTGTTATATTCCAGGGAAGGTACACTTGGCAACTCACACCAAAACATTGCAGACTGATAAATATCACTACAAGTGAGAGTAAAAATATGAAATTTTTAATTTTGGTTGGGAACTGTCCCTTTAAAGTTGGCTCTCTGATATTTACAGTGAAATATTTGAACCCTAGACACTTTTTAAGGCTGCACTATTCCATCAAATGGGCTCAAGAGGTGTTTTACTTCATTTTCTTCGAAATCCGCAGTGAAAACATAGACTGTATAAAAAATGAACGTAGCTACCGTGATATCAACCATTGGTTTGTGGACTGCCATTTTGAAGTTTCAAGTTCATCAGTTTGGCTGTAGCCATCTTGTGTTTTTTTGGAGCCACAAGTGACCATATATAATTATTTTTCAACCTTGGAGGTATTACCTCAGGGAAGGAGTTTCAATTCCAAATTTGGTGTGAAAACTGTGGAGGACCATGCAAGACGTGGCAGATACTGTATTTGCCACATCATGATTTCACGCGGGCAAACAGGCCCAGTATGAACAGTGATGCATCAGTACACCACACAGTTTCCCTCTGAATAAATAAAGTTCTATCTTGTCCTATTGCCAATCACGATTTTCGAAATGTAGCAAGTAGTTAAAGTGGTCAAAATTGACTGCTTTGTTGCAACAAAAGAAGACGTGCACAGAGAGCGCCAGTAGCCACTGTAGAATTAGCATGTAGATTGATCTGCTCTGTGTCTAAGCCAGAAACCCCGGTGGAAACAGACTCATCTTGGCCTCAAGTCTGGATTTTAATGCACTCATTCACTGGCTCCTTTTCTTTTATCTCAATTTCTTACTCCTCCCTCTCTTTTCTCTCCTTCAAGGCCTCAATGCTATCTCTCTCCTCTCTCTCTCTCTCTCTCTCACTCTCTCTTTCTGTCTTTCTCCATCTCTTCTTAAGCCTTTCAGGGACCCCAGCCAGCCAGCATGGGGACCCTCATCATGCCCATGTAGGTGCACGCACAAAGGCATGAAAGAACGAGAGAGATGGGAGAAGGGAAGAAAGAAGCGAGGGGAAAGCAAGCCAGCACGCAAGAAAGAAATTGCAATTCTTTCTTTTCTTTTTTTTTTTTTTTGAGGACATAAGAAGGAAGGAGAAAGAAGGAAAGAAAGAGCCAGTGTGAGGGGATTAGCAGACCCCGGCCATGTCGCAGAAACCCCTCGCATTTCTGGTTTCTTTGTTTGGAGCTGACCAGAACTTGTTGACAAAGCGCTGCGTGTTTGGGAAGGGGGATAGTAAGGGTCAACTTTACAGGGGGGTTGGCACAGGAGGTGGGGGTTGACGTGTGTGTGTGTGTGTGTGTGTGTGTGTGTGTGTGTGTGAGGGAGGATGGGGGGGTCATGGCAAAGAGGAGCCCTGGTGTTAGTAATTAGTGGTGTTTCAGCTCCGAAGCTTCTTTGGTGGTCTCTCTCTCTCTCTCCCTCTCTCTCTAATGTTACAAAACTCTGAATCTTGTAATCTCCCATCACCAACTACCACCACCGCCACCTCCTAGGTAGTCGCTCGCACACACATCCACACACTCCTTTCTCCCTCTCCCTGCAGGCCTAACCACCTGAATAGAATGGGCCAATACAAACCTGTCTGTGTGTGAGGTGCGGAGGGCCAAGTGTGTGTGCGTCACTGCCTGGGCAAGACCAACATGTGTTCTCCACCAGGCTCCCCAAGCTACTGAAACGCACATTCTCTAACCCACGCACTCACACATACACGCCCTCCACGGTTAGCCGACACAGGACACACAAGACTGTCTGTGTCTCCCCTCCAAGAATTTTATGGTGATGGTTTGGCTGAATGTGAGCGTGCATGGTGGGTTGGCACTGCCAGCTCAGGTGGGACTGCAGCACGGAGCCAACAATGTCTAAACACACACACACACACACACGTGTGCACACAGCGTGGGCGGCTGTTGTTCTTTAATATATATGCTAATTTCAAGTCATTAAGTTCAGTTGATTGGATATGTTTGGGTCTTCGGAGCAGGTGGGAGGATCCCCGATGGGGCTGAATGTTCCTACTGTCACTTTGACCTCCTGTATGGCACTCGCTCCACGACTCTGCGAGTGGAGAAGCTTAACAGCCAACAGTGGAGGGCTGTGGCTGTACTGGGCAGCTCCCAGTATGAATGTTCCAAACTGTGTTTTTGTGCCTGTGTGTGTGTGTGTTTACATAAGGTACAAGGAAGAAAACAGAGTGTGAACCATAAACATGTTCGAATCTCCAGCGGGTCCAAAGTGCAAACAGCAGAGTTGGAAAATAATGTGTTAACACCACCAAATGTATCCCAGCAAAATATTAATCTTTAATTACTCAGAGTATGCAAACGATCAGAAATGAGTCACTGGTTCACCACTTTCAGGCTCGTATAAAGTATTTCAAGGTTAGCAGATATTGTTGAGTGGCTGTTTCATTATTGTTTCATCTGTTGGGTTTTTTTTTATTTTGTAACAAAGTTTAAACAAACACTGAACATTAAACCTTCATGAAGAGTGTGTTTATTGCAGGTCTGTTATATTAGACGGCGTTATTTTTTAGCTTGGTATCCCTATAAACTGCCATGTAAGCAATGTTGTCATGATACCAGAATTGAAAATTTTGACAAGTTTTGTCAAAAATATAATAACATATAATGCATCCTGAATATTTGAAACGATTTTGATACCCGTTTTCCACCATATTGTTTCCCTGGGACCAGCTGCACTTTCTCGCTCTCTCATTTATTTATTTCAGTCATTCTGCTGTTCTCTGCTACTTACCAAGGAAAGAAAAATCGATGTCATCATGGTATAGCCTTGTAGCATTCATCTTTTAATAATACTGAAAGTACTGTAGTATGCCCTCAATGGCAGTTTCCCTCATGGAATAAAAAATGGTGTAGAATATCGATATTTTTCAAGGTATTTTCTCAAAGTTAGAAATTTGAGTATAATGATACAATACTAGTATAAAAAAGAGGAGAATGCTGTAACAGCCTCAGGCTGAACACCAGTTGATTTTCTTCCCCAAAATTATAAAGTATCAGTACTTTTGGCAACCTACATGGGACTGTACACAGCATGTAATATAGTCTATAGAACAGCTGTGCCCTATTTTTTTTCACTTGTGATGCCTCAAATTAAGCAATATCTTCTTGTGCGACCACATCACTTCTTATGGCCAAAATGTGGAAATGAGCTATGAGCAGTTCCCGCTATGAATGATTTTTTCCCCTCAGATTATTTTATTGGAAGTCCTAAAGAGATATGAACTATTCTACAGGGAAGAAAAAGTTGTAAAACAAACAAAATAAGCATGTAACACAAATATAATTATTTTTTTTGACTCCCTTTTATTATCCTGTGACCCCAAAGATTTATCTCGCAGAGTCCTGACACACAGGTTGGGTACCATTGCTTTAGAAAATATAGAAAAAATGTGATTAATGTGATTTGTGTGTGTGCTTTCCAGGTGTAATATCCAGGGCAGCGTGATCTGCAGTAATGCTGTCATCGGGCGAGGAGCCGACCTCAAGTACTGTCTGGTGGGAAATGGACAACGGATCGAACCAGAGGGTGAGGAGCATTAACACACACACACACACAAAAAAAAAAATAACTGCCCTAAAATATTTAATTCAGTTAATTTCTTCTTACAGTAACTGTCAGCACATGATGCATCGCTCAACAAACTCTCATTACCTAAAGAAGCTGAAAGGACATTTTAGGCATTTGAATAGAGCAAAATAAATTAAATCAACTGGACACTGAAAGAATGGAGAGAAAAAAACAAAGTAACACCTTACATTACAGCACCATTCAGTGCAACAACTTAACAAATAAACACTATCTGTTAAAGCCCCCGGCACTTCGCGGCTGACTCAGATAAGGTGTTAATGTATGTGTGTGGTATCTGTGTGTAAGTGCCAAGTGTTGAAGCCAACAAGGAAAGTTTCTTAATTCTGGAGACTGTGTGATAGAGAGATTTGTCAGAGAGATTTTTTTTATTTCTTTAATCCTCTTGTCCCCAAAGCTAGCTGTCTGTGCGTGCGCGCGCGTGTGTGTGTGTGTGTGTGTGTGTGTGTGTGTGTGTGTGTGTGTGTGTGTGTGTGTGTGTGTGTGTGTGTGTGTGTGTGTGTGTGTGTGTCACATTGATGGAGAGGTTAGAGAGCAGGGCCAGAACAGGACCACCCGGAATTCAACAGCAGCAGCCTCCAGCCACATCCAACACACACACACACACACACACACACATATAGAGAAAGAGAGAGCAGGCTCGGCTTCCAGACTGAGCAGCCTAATTGAGTGAACAACAGGGTGCTCTAAGTAACAACAGTGTGTATTTGAGCTAAACTCGCCTTAAAAATGTTTTGAGAGTTTTTGGAGCATCCAGTGAGCAATCGCTACATCAAAACTGATCTCACTTAAGCTTTTTTTTTTTTTTTTTTTTTTTTTTTTGGCAAATGTTTTCACATCGGACGGGAATGAGCTGCTAACATTATGTTATTGAACACTGGAAACTTGGACCCCTGATTGCATAACTGTTTTGCATACACTTTATAGCCAAGGTTCAATCACACAATTGCAAAGCTCCAGCCTGAACTCAACTTCAACTTTATTATCCTGAAGGACATTTGATATGCAGCAGGCATCAAAACACAAAAAATACATTAAGGACAACATCAGAAATAAGTACAGAATTTTTCCAGCTCAAGTGAAAACAAAGATACTACTCAAGTCAAACAAAGACTGAACCAGAAATGGAAACGTTTTGAAAAACCGCACCGTAAATAAATGCATCGTCAAGTCAATTAAAGCGCTACACAGTGGCAAAGGATAAAATTCATAGTAATAAATAATCAAGGGAGGATGAATAGATGAATAAAAAAGAAATAAAAAATCAAAGCATGCCTTGTTCTTGCCTCTGTGTCTCTGATGGACAAAAAGTCTCTAGAAATATTTCTCACAGACACATTGAAGCCCTTTTTACACAGAGATTCAGCAACAGGGTTGCTACAAATTACATTCTTTATGCCACCTTTGCTGTTTTAAACAACACCAAATAATGGCGGCATCATTCCGCTCCAGTTTGTGATTTTAGATAGCATGTCGCCATCCCATAAACAAAAGCGGCATGACAAATGTGACATCTTACAGCCTCAGTGTAGGCCTCTAATATGACATACAGCATACACATTAACAGCACTTTATAAACAATAACAATGGCATAACATGGAAAAAACATTATTTACTATCCCTGTCATATGATCTCGTCCTCTGCTCAGAGGGTAAGGAGCTCCCGGACCTCGTTGTTACTGACATGTTTGGTTGCTGTTCGTTTCTTTGAGTTTGCTGCTAACTGCTATAAGCTGCTAAGCTTTTAAATCTCCTGTGGTGGATCACACACATAACATGTCTTCAAAACATCACGCACGTATGGTCCATGGTCCGGTCCTGTCTGTTGTCCCTCTAGCAAAGACATCATCAGCTCTGTTTCCTACCTCCATTGCTCGCTTATAAGCGAGACAACTTTGTCTTCTCATTGCACGATTGTACCCTTTGTAAAGAACATTGAGGTGGAATAACGGCGAGAAATTCCCACCTTGAAAATGCAGTGTAAAAGGGGCTGCAGACACACTGTTGTTTTTGTTACCGTTTTTGTCTTTGATTATTATTTTATAATATGCTTTTTTAAAAGGGATCTGCTGTTATATAGTTGCCTAAAATTTATTTACATACCTTAAAAACCTTGAATTTTCCCCTCAGAGGGCTTTATAGTTTGTACAGCGAAACAGCAGTCTCTTATTCTTAATGTGGATTCAGGAAACAAAAGAGGGGAGAAACCTCAGGAAGAGCAATAGAAAAATGACCATTTGTTCATACTTGAAGAAGGTTTGTAATGCAGGTTCTTGAATCACAGAGTTGTTCATAATTATAGAAATTTGGCGCATTCACCTCTGGCATATATGATTATATGTGGTGGATATCAAAATCCATTTCACCCTAAGCAGATTAAGCAGAAATCAAAAAGGAAACATAGGAAATTAGTTCATCTTTTCTCATAATCTTGGATCACAGATGAGTCTGTATGGCCAATTTCTCAAATCTACTCAAATCTACACATGGAAGTAGATTTTAGTCATTTCCAGGTCTGAATAAGAATGGGGAAAAAGGAGAGATTATGATTATTTGTGTTTTCAGACTTTTGTTGCTGTTCTGTTTCCTTAAGTCAGAATTTCTAAAAATGTATTGATCATCCAAACAGGATGTATTTTAAGGTTTTTGAGGAGGCAGCCAGCGCATCCAAACTGTTTACCACTGTTTGAGATAGTGCCGGCCAGAGCGAGGTCAATGTCGTCCAAAAAGGGGCAAGTAGTACAGTGTGCGATTGAACATTCAGTTCTACGCAGAGCTGCCTCTATGCCTTTATGTCATAGCGTGCAAAACAGCTCTGCGCCAAGTGCCTTGTAAATGAGCCAAATCCAGACATCCACGACCAAATTAGTTTGAAAGAAATGCGTCAGTATCTTTGAATCGTTTTCATGCATAACATCACAAATAATCAAATATTAAGCTTGTTTGAACATTTATGAGTTATGCAGTGATGTCAGAAAAGTAAACAGACAATCAGTTCTGCGTAAGGAGAGCTTTACGGCTGTGTTCGTCTTTTCCATGGACACAGTGAATAAACAAGGCTGCACAGGCACCAAAAAATTTTAATTGTTTAACTTTAAAGCTGTTTTTGATTCTTACTTTAAAAAAAGACCAGAAAATATCAGAAGAACAAAAATATTATTCAATATGTTAGAGGAAAATAATGCGAGTACAGGTAGCACCAGTTCGTTTACTTCCTCTTTGGGCAGATATGCTTGACATTGGAAAGTTGTCCAACTTTCTCGATTTTTGACTGAATTTGTGTTTACTGATTTGTATAAGCTATAGTATTTGGATACAATCTTCAGGATTTTTTTTTTGGCAACATAATTGCATGCATAGTCAGAGTGTGGCATACATGGTGACGGTTGGATTTTAAAACCATTTATTTACATAGTTAACATCTAGCTATTTGTACTCAGATGTCAGATGATGTTAATATTAAATACGTACATTTTAATGTTTTATTTGTAAAATATTTCCAACTAATTTAAGTAATGGGATGATAATAATATTAACAATAATAACAATACCCAGTAATAATAGCTGTATTTTTATAGCACCTTTTTAAAATTTGTTTAAAAAATAATGCTGAACTACAGCAAGACAAAAAATAAGAGGAAATTAAACAGGAGATAAGACACAAAACTAATTGAAAGGAAGACCAATGATAATAAGAAATTGAGATATAAAAGATTTTTTAAAAATACCAATATATGGAAATGGAAAAAAAATAATAAAAGCAGTGGTTGGTATATTGTCCACTGTAATCCACTTATGAACCTGCCTCAACAGTTTTTGGTAGTATCAAAATTCTGCCAGTTTATTGATCAGGTAACCTAGATTTGGTCAAATTAGATTCATCTACATAATGCATTCCTCTATTGATAAACCTGTTTTAGTCCTCCTTTTATCGTAAGAAAGAACAGGTTTGTCTCTCACCACTAATCTAGCTGGCAGAGCGTAGGCTGCAAAAGACATTACACACCCACTCCACTGCTGAAGCTGTTAGCAGCTAAGGACCACCCTGCTAGTTAGCCACACTCGCACACACTCGCACACACACACGCACACACAGGTCTGTCAGGTGTTGATATTTTAAAGGTACATACCTCTCCTCTGGATACTTTGATAAATACACACATGCATACATTAAAACAGTGAATATATATTGTAGATAAGTACACACAGTCTGTCTTCTTGCTGTTTCTTGAAGATGACACTGTTATTATCTAATGGTGCACTGTGATCACATTTAACTATACAACTATATTTGGTAAGAATATGCCCCTATGGCTTATTTTTCTTCTCTGTTTGTTGATTTGGGTCAGAGTTGTAACTGTATATTATCATTGGCCCAGCAGGAGGAATATGTAAATATATAGTCCTCATACATTTAAACATTGTATAAGCTACTGATGAATCAACAGGCCCAAATCGTCCCTCTCCTTCCCTCTCCTGCCGTCCCATGCTCCATTTGTCCTCCCCTCCACACGGCAGAGGAGAAACTCGTTCTGAGCAGCAGATTCCTTCACACTAAAACCTGTCTGTGTGGATGGAACATTACTCTCTGCCACCGTTTGCTTTGGATCAGTACCGATGCTCAGAGATGGAGTGACGGAGGGAGGAGCAGCAGCAGCTCTCCTCATGCTGAACTAGCTCTGGGTTGAGAGTGATAGTGAGAAAATGCTGGCACACTCAGTTTCAAGCGTCATCAATTTCTTTCTGTGAGGTTCAGGTAGCGGTCAGGATGACCTAAGTCTTACCACTCTTAAGGTTCTGGGACTGATTTTAAATGAATTATAACAGTATACACTGAGTTTGCATGTTTTAGGTCATTAACTACAAATTGCATATTTATTCCCTTTTTGCCAGGCAACCATTGTTTTCCATTTATTTCAGTGTGGTATTAAAATTAATATGCAAGGGCTGCTCCTTGAAATTCAGGGACTGAAGTTATCAGTCAGAGACCGTCATTTGACTGAGATTGCTTTAAGTAGAGCAGTCATTTATTCTGTGCAGTGTACTTCAGGGGGCATTTTGGTCCCCAGATTTTGCTGTGGAGTGGGTGCTCTTGATTTTCACACTACTCTTTGCAGCTGCGCAATGCAGGCAGGGGGTCACAGGGAAAGAGAGACCAGTCTTTAAGGTGAAGAAGTGGTAAATTTACAGCTCACAGCAAATTAAAACAATACAATCTCTGGCTTTTGTTGATATCAAGTGTCAGCCCTAGAATATGCAGAAATGACTTTATGGGTATCTGATTAGAGTAAGCTGCAGCTGCACTTGTCGCTATCTTCCACTTGTTCTTCCGTGCTGGTAGGAGTTCTTCTTCTTCCTTTGGCATTTTACATGGAGAGAAATGAGCACAATCACATTTAAGAATAATGGCATTGACTTGGTACCTCGGCGGCATCCCAACTTCTATACAGTTTTCTTTTCTCTGTGAATTTGTAAATTTCTCTCTCTTCCTTAGCTGAGAGGACTAACGAGGTCATCGTTGGAACGGACCAGTTGATGGAGATCTAGGGGATAGAGTGGCATCACCTCACTAACCAATCAGAGAGCATCAAAACACAAACTTATTCATCGGCCAACTGACCAATCAGAAGCCTGGATGCTGCCTGTCGGTTCTGCACTCTCTTCTCATAGGCTTTTTTGTACATTGTGTCCAAATAAAGACAAGTGCTTCAACCCATGACTCAGCATGTTGATGTTTTTATTTGTTTTGTTCATTTTTAAGGAATTTAAGTGTCTCAGAGTTCCCACTGTCATGGAAAACCTGGAAAAGTAATGGAATTTCACAAACACATTTCCCAGACCTGGAAAAGTCATGGAATAAGTAAAAATACTTAAAAATTCTGGAAAAGTCATTTAATCATTAACATGAGCAATTTGGCTCTATTTCTTTCAAAAACATGAGAGGAAGGCGATGGCGATGAGCAACTTATAAGAAAAAATTACCCAAATATTTAGCATGAAATTACCTAGAAGTACAAGAAAATTACCTGAAAATTATTTTAAAAAACAAACAAAGCAATGAGCTGAAAGAAATTGCTGAAAATATTAATTCTGTAACATAATCTGAATATACATATGTATATTTAAATATTATGATAATTATAAATATAGCTATCTCAACACTTTTCCCTAGCTACTTAAAAATTATTTTCTTAATCTACTTATTTCCTGCAATTTGTCCTGGCCAAGTTGCCAGATGTCTTTTTTTTCCCATGTTTTCTGCAACGAAAAAAAAAAATACAAAAAGAACTCCCGCACACTGTCTACCCTGCAATATCATTATGTGCTCCAATGTTTCGGTTAGAGACTCTTAGACCTTTTGTTTTTCCATGTTTTCAAAAGAAATCAAACTGTTTTCTCATTGCTCAAAACACATGTGAAAGGTGTCTGAACAGCACAAGAAAATTAATGTCAATCCAGGTTTCAAAGGGTTAAATATCATTGAAAGTTTTGGAAAAGTCATTGAGTTTTATTGGGCGAAATTAAATCGTCACAGTAACCCTCTGTAGATAACCTAATGTATTACCTAATGGCAAATTTTATTTCCGTAGCTGATGATGTAACACAGCTCTAATGTGTCGGTGCGTGACGTTTTGTTAATCATCACATTTCTTTATTCTCTCCTTGCTTTCTGCTTTGTTCATGAGAATGTGTGGGAACACTTTGGTCTGTATCGCTTTGAGAAAAAATGTCAAGTCGCTCTCTGAAAAAAATCAGTGACGTCATGTGTTTGACAGAGACAGATCGACTCAGTTTAAGGTAGATGTTTGTCATTGTGTTGCCACACTAGTAATTATAAGGCTGTTACTGTCTCCTTTAATGGCAGGACTCAATCTCTCCATTCACCGTGTTTGAGAGGGAGGACGTTTGTATGTGCACGGGTGTTAACGTGCACACTGTGCAGCTGTGGAGAACAGAGATAGAGGGAAAAAACAGTGGGAGGGGTGAGCACAATGGCATGGGGGTTAAGTTTATTTGTACACAAAAATGGTGTATGTGTAGGCCCCGGACCACCCAGCTTGATTCTGTATCAGTTAACACCAACGCCCCACCCTCACACACACTCACACAAACACAGCAGAGGAGGAAACTGACTCCCGCTTGACACTTTTTGTTCTTTTTTTCTCCTCTTCTTTCCCTCTCTGCTCCCTTTGCTGTCACTGGATTTATTGCATTCCTTCGGCAGAGCATTTCTTAAATTACAGGTTTGAAGTTCCTTAGTCACGAACGAAGAAGAGGACAGGGATGTGTGTGTGAGTGTGTGTGAGTGATGAACTGTCCTCTGTTTCCTATTGTGTCTGTGGCCTTGCAGGAGTCATTGAGACTGTCTCTTGTGGCCTGATTATGTGATGTTGCTGTGTGTGTGTGTGTGTGAGACAGAGATTATGATGTCTCGTTGTCTTCCATCTCAGCTGTCCATTAGATGTGCCTGTCTGTTAGATGGGCATGTTTTTATGATTATCTCTGCAATTACTTATGTGGCTTGTTATGGTTCATCAGCATCATGCACTGTTTTATGTGCACTATACTGCACTGAAACAATAATTAAGCCTGATATAAAATAAAGAATAGCAGTGAACTCAAAAGTTTTCATCCCCAGTCCCCAACAGAGCTAAAAGTTCAACTTTGTAGGTGTTTCCTGAAGTACACTGGATTTTGCTCAATGTAAGAGATTCCTAAAGCAGAAATCTTTAACCTTTTGAAGACCGTAGCAACACTTTTCTTGTGCTTTTTTCTTTTTGTTTATAGAGCAAGGACACTCCAGTTTCTTCCTTTTTTTGAGGGACATTTTATTTGTTTTACACTTCAAGATCAGTTTACCCATGTGGCATTATTCAGCCAATGAAACCACCATATAATGTTGGTAGCTCTGGAAGAGATTTCTGAAGTCAGAAAAATAACCCAGATGATGTTAGGGTTATAAAATCCTGTTTTAAAGTTGCATTAATGGAAATGTAGAACGCAACATTTTTCAACCCTGTCTCTTACAAAATATGATTATCAATTAACTTTTGAGTGTGTTGTTGATATACGCTATTTTCCCACAGTGCAATGCGCAAAGGAAAACCTGCTCACAACATGGATGTATAAAGAAAAGTGGATACGGCGTTGGAGGCGGGGCCCTGTTCATTCCTATGAAAGTTGCTGTGGTGCATGAAGACAAAAAAGTTCATCTTCTCAGGTACAAAATGACTTGGATCTTCTTTGTTGTTGGGCCCAATTGAGTAAGTGCTGGAGACTTCTGCCAGCTGAGTGGCTAATCTCTGGTTTAGTGCTCTGCAAACATGAATGTGGATAAAACAACTTAATCGTGCAGCTCTTCTGGACTGTCAAAATGATATTGGACCAAATCAAATTCTAATTGTGAAATGATACATTGCACAGAAGTTGTGACGCTCGACAAAAAATTGTCATCTGATTAACAGACATCTCTTTCCCCAATGTAAGTCTATGAGAGAAAAAAATGTTTTGGCAAGAATCAGACAGGAAATCTACTCAGTGTATTAGAAGCTCTGAGTCATGTTTAATTGTGCAACATTTCGATCTAACAGAGATCTTTGTCAGGCATTTTCAAATCATCATCACAAAGCAGAGCAAGCAATGAAAAGACAGACACAGTCATTTCTCAGGTGATTGTGATCTTGATTGAGAGCCAATCGACTCTCACGGAAGGTCGAAAGAGTTTTCAAAATACGTACAACACAAGCACAGTAAAATATGGTGTACAGTTGCCGAAAGGCTCCAAAGCTGGGACACTATCATAGAATAAAACACTCTGTAATTAAAGACCATAAACAAATGCTTTCTCTGTGCAACACTGCGTTGTAGATCGACCACCACCAATTTGAGAGTACCTAAAAGTTCTGTCAAGCACATCCAAGGAGGCCAAAAATTGCACATTCGAAGAGCACCTGAGCTGACACCTTCCCTTTCTTTCGAGCACCATCAGCTGTAACCCTCCAATATCACAGCTCCAGTTACACTGCGCATGTGTTGAACCCCGAGCTCCAACGGGGTCAAAGAACGTGATTCAACCTCTTTCAACCAGCCTCAACCACTCTTAGGTTCAAACAATCAGACTGGGCCAATAGGAACAGAGCTGACTGGCGCTCTCCAACACAGAACATGTCTTCATGAAAAAAATTCACAAAACAACAAAACAAATAATATACAAAGGCATACTGAATACAACACATCAAAAGTTATATAAAATGTATGTCACAAATCATCAAAAAAAGTTTTTTTTCGGACATAGATTTGCAAGTCCAAGGATCGCGAAGGAATGAACTACCCTGTTGTCAGTGTGACTGGCTAATACTCGTTGCCTTTGGTGGTTGAATTGGTTAGGTTTTGGCAAGAGGAGTGAGTTTGGTTAGTGTCGGGGTAAGAATGTTTGCCAATCAGAGGCAGAGTAAGGTGGGCCGTTCCTTCGCCATCCTTGAATTCGTAAATTCCTGGTTGGGCCCAGAGGCATCATGTGACAGGTGACGTAATTCCACACTTTGGCCGCTATGTTAAACTGGCTCCAAAGCCTGTGCACTAGTTATCAATTCTCATTTAAACATGTTGGTTTTTTTGTGTACTTGTGGCGTAAACAGTAAGGATGAGTGTATAGGATCAATTTGGGATGTGGCTAGTAGTCTGTCTGCACAATGGAGTGCAAAACAAGGAGTCACACTTTGACTTGAACATATTTCATACATGTGATTCTTTATGCAGCCCCACCTCTGAAATGTCTTCTCGCTGTGAGTTCATTGTTCAGTATTTTTCCATGCCCTTTGTCATACCTGCGTTCATCTCCTTGTTACATTGTTTCCATTTCATCCACACTGTGTCCTTATGCATTTGAAGATACCTCTTTTTCTTTGCATTTTCAGTCATTCACTTCTATATTGGAAAAGAGATTTTTGTAATTTTTTGCAACTTGGTGTTTTTTACCGACGACAAGAGAGACTAGAAAAGCTGCTGAAAGACGACGTTTGTCACCTCAGTTTTGAGTTAAAATGGTGAAAACCTCAGTTAAGGTTCACTTTGTCCGTGCTCTTTGTCTTGGCTGTGTTAACCTTTTTAGCGGTCTCACACTCTGACCTCTCTCTTCAACCACATGATGAGATCTGGCAGCCGGGTGTGTTTGGGTAGAGGTTTGTATATTTACTCAAAGACCCCAGAGTCCCCTCAATGCAACGCCACTGTGGCTGAGCCCGCCTCTCAGCACATACATGTGTTTGCTGGTGTGTGTGTGTGTGTGTGTGTGTGTATGTGTGTGTGTGTGTGTGTGTGCGTGTGTGTGTGTGTGTGTGTGTGTGTATGTGTGTGTGTGCAGGCTTACCTGTGTGTGACCATTGTTAATCCTCTGTCACACAAACTAATCAGTGCTGTCTCACACTCCTCTGAGTGAATGCATGCGTGTGCACACAGGGCGTACACAAATGTGCATGTTTGCTTTGCAGATCTGGAGATCAGATGTCAAGCCGCAGATCATATATCAGGCTGTCTGTCGCTCTTTGGTTTTGTTGCCTTGTGGAATTTACTGACATCTCTGCAGAAGATTTTCATCTGATTATGCGTCCCAAACAAATTCAGAGAGAAGAGAAGTGATCTGTAAAATAAAACATTTTTATGCACAGATTATCATCAGTTACCCATTTTGCTGGCAGCACATTTGCCCACAAGATTTGTTTTAACAAGGATGAAATCTGGCATATAAAGAAATGAAGATGCTCTCGCACATCTGCAGTGACATTTAAAAGCTGGCTGCTTTTATTTTGTGTCAGAAAATGAGCTTGAAGATCTGTTTCTGTTGCAGCGTCTTAGAAGTTTGTTGAGTTTTCTTGTGTATGAATGCAGAGTGAACCATAAAGACATCACTTTTTTGGAATATTAATGTCATAGAAGTTGACAGAAATTTGGAGATTGAAATGCTTGTTCACATCAGTGTTTTTTCACAGTCTGGGAAGGGACCCAAAGCGGGTTGGGGAAACATTCCAATGGGTGTCAACATTTAGTGCTTTTAGTCAAGATAAATGCATTATATGACACTTGTGCACATGTTATCCTGACACTGTCTCGTATATGTACCTCCAAAACACTGTTTTCTTAATCTAATACAGATGCTTTGTCAGTAGTTCAGAAGACTGGGTTCCTCAAAACACAAGAGGCATATTTTCCCACTTATAACAAACTTATCACAAGTGGTGTCTGGCCATGATGAATTTGGTTTTATGGCCCACTGCTCTGAGATATTGGCTTGTACGACCACCGGAATACAATGGAAGTTAATGGAATTTTGTTTGTGGTGCACAAAGTGCTTAAAAATGACAACATTTAGCATCAGTAAGCATTTTTCAAGTTACTCACAATGATCCAAATCGTTTTCATTGGGACTACATTCTACAGAGGAAGAAGTTGCGATGAATACTGTCCAAAATAAAGTCTGGATTATCTAAAAAAAAAATTAGATAAAGTTGGGGAGGAAGTGCTTGACCCTACTCAACTTTGATTTATGATGTGAGACGCAGACTATGTAACAACCAAATGACGCCATTTAGGAACAAAACAAATGTGCGACCCAATAGTTTGGCTCGTTTTGCTTTTACTTTGTACAGTCGAATAGAACAAGAAAGATTATCCCCCTAAAGCAAAGACCCTCAAGTGTGTCGGTTTATTAAAGGGACAGTTCACCCCTCATATCCAAAATACATATTTTTGCTCTTACTTGTAGTGCTGTTCATCACTCTAGATTGTTTTGGTGTAAGTTGAGTTTTGGTGATATCAGCTGTTGAGATGTCTGCCTTCTCTCCAGTATAATGGAACTTGTGGTGCTCAAAGTGCCAAAAAATACATTTGAAAAACTCAACAACAATTTGGTCAAAAGTAAATAGTTCCTATATAAAACTGCTCACAACAAGATCTGTTGATTATCTTGAGTAACTGTGTCATAGTTTCTGGAAAGAGACATCGCTGTTGAATTTTTCAAATGTATTTTTTGGCACTTAATGCAGACATCTCTACAGCTGATATCTCCAACACTTGGCAACTCAAACCAAAACAAACTAGACTAATAAATATCACTACAGGTAAGAGGAAAAATATCAATATTTTAATTGGGATCCTTAAAGTTCCAAAGATGAATGTCATGTTGGAATTTTGTGGACTTATAAGACAAAATATGTGTAATTAGATCATTTTAACAACATCAAAGGTGAAATAAGGGGAAGCAAGTGGAGAAAATGTGTCAAAAGCTAAAACCTAAACATGTTGACTGACTTCATACAGTATATACTGGTTTCTGCTTTTGCCTCGGCAGGACCCTAAAAGGAAAATAGAACCATCGTCCCAGATAGATGTGTTGGATGGACGGTGGAGACAAATGTGCGATACATAGACATCCTCAGATGCACAGAGAGGTGGGGTGGAGTCTGAGCTCCGGGTTGGGGGGTTGGCTGAGTTGCTGGGTGGCTTCATGGCTTGAGGGCTGATCGTGGGTGAGCAAGAGAGAGACAGAGAGCAAGCGAGCGGGCCACCCAAGTGGCAGTCAGTCAGAAACCTGTGTGTGTTTGCTGCTGACCCCTACACATTAGCACAACACTTCCTCAATTTGTCTTCTGTGTTCTCCGGCCACAAATGAATTTCCTCCCTCCCTCTTTTTTCCCACACACTACCTTTCAAGATGCTACACCCCCAAACACACACACACACACGCACACACACACCAACACATCTCTAACTTAAACATCTGAATACATGCACACACAAACACTCTTTTTACAGGCTTTAGAGATACAACACTTGCTTATGTTGCTTGGCCAACAAAGAGTGTGTGTGGAGACACAGATCCCATGTATGGGATAACAACCTCAGTGACATGCCTTACACACACACTAAGCCAGATATCCCTGTCTGTCACTGCGGAGGCCCCCAGCTAATTAACTAAACATTGACTGGGTGGCTGATTGGGATCACGTCTTAAATTGTTTTCACAGTAAAATCACAGGAAGAAGCAAAAGACTGACCTCCTTTACACCCTCAGGTGACCTTTTCTTTCTAATCTCATTAGTGAGAATCTTTATAACATCTACAGCTGGAACTGCAAACAGATTGGCTTTTATAAATTATTTCAAACATATTTTTTCTGTTTAAAATGTTAAATTATATGTCCAGTTTCTTGTACTTAAGTGAGACAAAACTAACATAAAGTTAAAATAACTTTTTAAACTTTTAACTTTTTCATTCCACCACAAAAAAGTTAAAACAAGACAACTAAAGTTAAAACAAGAAGGAAAATATTGCAAAATTCAAGGCACAAGATGTCAACACAAACAGACAAAAATAATAAAAGCAATAAAAAGATAACATATCTCTTCAATTTCATATCAAAGCGATTAATGAGCTTAATAGATAAAGGAAATGTTTAAAATGAAAGGATTTCTGGAATGTACGATATTAGAGATTTAATATTATAAAATGTAAAAAATATGTAAAAATATTTTAAGAAAATTTTCATATGGTAAAAATGGCTTATTTTTTCATTGAAGTTCTTCAAAAATGTATCTAAATATAATTTATTTGCGTTAAAAGTCAGCTGTAAGTGCTCAGATAGCAGCCTCTCTGACAGGCTTGTTCATCATTTGTAACTGATCACAATAGTGCAAAGCTTCTTTTTTTGAAAAGCTATACCGTTTCAGCCATGTTTGCTCACATATACTTACATATGCAGGCACACACACACACACACACACACACTCACACACAGTTGTGAGGTTCTGCGTTCTTTTAAAGCTACAGGTCTGAGTTTGCATTACCACCTGCTAGCTGCGTCTGACAATACCTCTGTTACAACCGCACAAACAAAGACTTAAAGAAAAGTGTGTTTCTCTGTCTCTCTCTGTGTTTTGTGTGTTTTTCCCCCAGAAAGGCAACCATTCATTACGATGACAAAGGGCTAAAGAAATGCATTATCATAATTAATCTTGTGTGAGACTGTGGGTGGCAGCTCCGACTCTGCTTGGAGACTGACAGAGGTGCTCAATGCAGGGAAGTGTCTCCCTGCACGAGGCAAACTGTGATTTGTGATAATGGGCTTTATAAATAAAATTGACTTGAAAATAAATTGACTGGTGCCAGGCAACTTTTTGCTGATATTTGAGTAACATGTAATTATAAGCCAGTAAAGTTAAAAAACTCTTCTGGGTTTTCCCAACAATATGTAAGATGACTCTTGAGATTAAACACCCCCAAATGAAAATGCTTTATGACTGAAAAAAAGCTTTTTGTTCATCTAAAATGTGGTGTGTATTTTCTCCCATTATTAAATCAGGCAGTTCTTTGTGTGTTTTTTGAACAGGTTTATTTGTCCAGTCAGCCGGCCCACGGCCAAATATTCTGTTTGGTTATTGTGAAAATGATTTGTTCATTTGGATAAGACTTGACCTGAAATGTGTTTGTGATTTGTTCTCTTTTTTTTCTCCAGGGATTTTTTTTTTGTTTTAACAAGATGTGATGCTCTTTGGTTTTATGCTTTAAAGTGGTTTGCATAATGGAATTATTGTAAATTGCCCTCACACATAGATAAGTATACACAGGATGTAATGAGAGGGTAGAAAAATTATTATCATCATGCCACCTCAGTCGCCTTCAGATCGCTCAGTGATTGTATAATATGTATGCTCTTTATCTTTTTTCCAGGTCTACATCAAAAATCACCTATTTTTTGTTTTTTTCTTTTTTCTTTTTGGGGCAATACTAGTGTTCTGCATAAAAGACTACACTTTTTTTTTTTTTTTTAGGAAGTACGAGCTTTATCTTTAAGCTTTAAGTCTTTTTGTTAGTTCGATGCTATAACACTCAAAGACAATCTTCGGAAGGTGTAGAACGGCTCCTTAAAATATTCTTATCATTGACTGTGATTTCAACGTGTTTCTGTTATCATTATGTGTGATAGCTGTTTATACATATCCTTTATTTGACCAGGTAAAAGTCTCACTGAGATTTAAAATCCCTTTTTCAAGAGCAACCTGGCCTGTTTGGGTACTATCTGTCAAGATACTGTAGATAAGAGGAAACATTGATGAGACACAAAGAAGTATTTAAAAGGGAAAGCAGAAGGACTCAAAAGATAATCACTTCTGATAATGTTTTTTTAAGATTGAAGTTTGGTTCGGGTTAGGGTTAAGGTCACTGATTTTTTTTATTTTATTGAGAATGTATGACAATAGTAAACTCTGTCTCTTAGAAATGACGTTTGTATGTTACCAAACATACCTTACCTTTCTTTATAACGTTGTTTTGGCAACATAATCGCTGCCTGAATTTTGTTTGGCTTTTCTTTCAGGTAACAAAACACTCTAACAGTAATTATTTACCTCGTAGGCTTCGAAAGGAGGTGGTTGGAGAGGATGTCTGGCGTACAAAGTGTAGGACCTTCACACCAGAACCTCGAGTTTGCATCCAGACTCCTGTCTTAGGTTAAGACAACAAAAGCACTTTGGTTAAGGTAAGGTAAAGATCATGATTTTGGTTAAATGTTGATAAAAAAGGTAACAAAAATAAAATTAAATCGTCACTACTTGTGGATACTGTATTGCAAGACTGCCTATTTTGGCGGAAGACAACTGAAATACGTTTACAGTTAACGTACTTACTGTGTAGCTGTAAATGAGAGGGTTGGTCTGAATGGTGGGTGAGGACAGCCCGCTCTCATCACAATCTCGTAAAATACCACTGCTTTGATGGTATTTTTGGCGTGAGATTGCGGCGCCAAAAGCCACCTTTTGTGTCCACGTGAAATAGCGCTGGATGATGTCAGGTCAGAACATGGCCAGACAAAACCGGTTGGGGTGTTACTATTCACCGCCAGCTGGCACCTGCCACATCTGCATGAAACGCGGCATGATGACATCAGGTTGAAACGTGTCGCAGCATGTTGACGTCAGGTTGAAACGTTGTGGATAACATAATAACATGAGGGGCAGGTGGGAGCGTCGGAGGATAGGTCCAATAAATCCCGGATTTTGACGAAGAAGTCTGGTGTTCGCTTCCCGTCTGAATGTGGTGGTTTTTTTCTACACCTTACCATGTGCCTTCTTTCCCTAAATCAAACCATCCGTAACTTTACTGCCTAATCCTAACCATCTGTGCATGCATGTGCGTTTTTTGACGTCCTGGTGTTGGCTGCTGTGTGTTGTTTGTTGCCTAAACACAACTACGAGCAGTGTCATCCAACCATGTGCTTGTGGTCACGGTAGCGGCTTTCTGGAACTTTAATAGCGGTCGCAGAGGGAGAGTGTAATGTGTAGACGCAGAAGTCCACTGCAAAGCTGCAAAATCTGATGACGGGATGAGAATGTGTTGTTGGTGCAGCTTAGTACTTTGGTCCTTGCAGTCAGGTCACAAACTTTTTCATCTCACAGCTAAATAGTACATTAAATTATATTTCTGGAAATATCTAAAATTAGAAATAGGCTATGCAGTAACAGAATCTTGATTCATGTTTGATCAGCGCTGCCTAGTTTGACAGTTTGACGGCAGTTCACAGAGTGATTGAAATGATTGACAGCTGCGATAGAGACTCTGCGGCTCTGATTGGTTGCTTTCTGAGCGCCACGGTAGAGTCTATCGAATGCCATTAGAGGCAGTAGGAAAGGGAGGAGGGACAATATTTTGCCTCATGTACTTCTTTAAGAATATCGTCACAGTTTTAGCAAATGTGACAGAAAAATTATTTTCGTAAAAGTTACCAACTGTAGCTTTAAGTTACTCGTTTAGCATTTTGTTTCCAATTTCTGTCAAAAATATTTCTTTCCTCGAAATATGTGCATCTTCCTTGTGTAACATCCTTAATGTTCCCCAGATATCAATCACTTGTTTGGAATATCACATATATGTTTAGTGGTTGCAGTTTTTCCTCACTTCCACTGTGTCCTGTATGTTGGCGACTATTACTGCTGCTTTAGTTTTAAAAAAAGACCTTATACATTTATTTTATTGCTTTTTTATTCTACTCACTCGTCTATCTTTTGGCTACATGAGGAAAAAAGAAGAAATGCAGTCGTGGGCAGTCTCACCGCCTCACTCCTCGATAAATAAACTCTCTGGGCCTGAACCCTGGGTGTCTCGGTTGTTGTGTGACGGCTGAGTGCCAGAACGGTTCCGTTGCTCTGCCTATAGCACATACAGAACCCCGGACGGACAGCCAGGCATGCATGCATGGATGAACGGATGGATGGATGGAGTCACTGGGGAGACATGAAATGGAGAAGTGAAGATACAGAAGGGGGAGGGTGAAGGAAGGAGGAAGAGCAGGAGTAGAGACGCAGATGAAACAGAGGGGAAAGATGGAGGTGTTAAGAAAAAGGAAGAGTAGAGGAGATAAAAATGATGGAGGGAAGGTTGGTCAGGGGAAGAGGGACCATGTGGGACACAGAACACGGAGAGGAGGGAGTGAGGGCCTGGGTGGTTTGTATTTGGATGCCGGGGCGGTGTGATGGCAGATATCTGCACAGCGCATGGTCATCTCAGATGGTTTATTTATCCAAGGCCTCCAGACCAGGCCTCGGACCTCCCTGAGTTTGTTAGGCTTGAAGGGGCCCCCTACTACACAACCCAATTCCTCACATTCCACATTAGCTCCCATTTTCAGCTGCCTGTTTCCCTCTACCACTCAACCCGACCCAACCCAGTCCAACCAAACTATACCCAGTCCAAAAAAACAGGCTCGCCAGTGCCACTATAGAGACACATAAGAACATATGTCACCTCCATTTGGACAGATGGATGAATAAGAATATATGTATGTCGGTCATTTCACTGCGGCAGAGAACTGTGGCGTGGGGGTAAAGGAGAAGTAACTGTGATCCTATGTTCAAAATCACTTGACAGACTGATGTGGATATATCCTGTTTAATAACGAAGAGATGTGAGGTGATCAGCAGAAATGCTGTTTTTTAAATCTTTTTTTTAGTAATTTAAGGCTTCAAAAATGCATCCTTCACTGCATCTTTCACTGCTTTCTTACCAAAGATGAGTGTTAAAATGCAATGTTACCCACATTATTCTGAATAGATAAGTAATTGAAAAGGAAGATGAAGATCTAAAATAAAGAGTTCAAAGAGGACCATAACAATTACAGAGCGTTGTGCAGATATTTGACATTCAGGGAGCATTTTAATTTACTTATAAGCTCAATTTGTTTGAACGTCTTGATTATTTAGCCACCTGTAGAGGCCCGATCGTTGACTTGTAGTCTTTACTCTGAAACCTGATGACAGTGATAAATCTTACTTTTAAAGCAAACCGTAATAGGGCAATCCCTCACTATAAAAGTACACAACAATAGAAAAAAGGCATGAGCCTCCAAGTAAAAGTCCTGCATTCAAAATGTTATTCAAGTGTAACAATTACAGAATTACTATCAGAAAAATGTCCTGTAAGTATCAAACTAAAAGTGCTTGAACCCTGATATATTCTATCATTAATGCTGATGCATCAATGTGTAAGAAGAATTTTATTGTTGTAGTTGTTTGAGATCTTATTTAAACTTTTTAGTTTAATCAGCCTACATATAACAATGAATTGCATTACCTATGCACATTTCAGAAAAGTTGATATAGATAGATATTCTTGTTATATAGAATTCAAAGTACAGCTGTCATATAAATGTGGTACAGTAAAGAGTAAGATTTTCCTCTGAAATGCTGTAGGGAAGTAGTACAAAATAGCAGCATGGGCAAAATACAGGTACGCCTAACTAATTATACTTAAGTAAAGGACATGAGTAATTGTACCTAGTTCTTAACATCACTGATATATATTGTATTTGATAATTAATACCCTTTAAGTAATCAAAAGAAAGAAAGAAAAAAGAAAAGTACATGATCATACAGTCTTAGTTTTGATCTTTCCAGCCAGTGTCATATAAAAGTCACACCTTATGTTTCTGTAAGTTTGATAGTGTTTTGTAGTAGTTTGATATGTAATACTTGGAATAGTAAAAGGGCTTACTAGACAAGCAATGTACTACATCATACAGATGTTGCCCCATGATGTTTATCATCAGCCCTTGTGACAGCAATATTACTGCACGTCCTCAATCTGTTTATCATGCCCTTTGTCTCATGTAAACAGTGATGATGGATGTAACGGCTCAGCAGCAAGCTGCGACATCAACTGAGTGTTTACCTTCTGTTACTGTCGCACACAGAATGAGCTTACAGCACCAACACCTACCTTCAAATTGTTTTACATCAGCTTTGAATTGTTTTACAGTCGCCCAAAGGGCCTCAAATTTGCACCAGCTACCTGACAAATGTCCTCCACAGCAGCACAGGTTGGCGTTTAGGCGCAGAATGACTGTGTAATCTGGCAAAGTGTTTGTTCTTCACCCCCATACTGTCATGAGTGGGGCCAATGGGGGCTTACATTAGCAAACCACCAAGACTCTCGTAACGTCTTTCTTTTAAAGAGATTAGAAACAATCTGGTCTGAGAACCCCCCCCCCCCCCGTCTTCATTCTTTCTTTTTCTTTCATTTTCACATGTTGTTCTTAGGTGAACTGCTCTCTGAACTCATGAAATCATGCATGGCAAGACATGGAAACCTTCCAAAAGTCGCCTCAGAGATAAGGGTGTCACACTGAACTACGCAACTTCGAGGTGTTGATGAAAGAGGCGCATATGTGGAGTAATTCCTGCGATCCTTTAAGGGTAAAATTTACAGGGATGTGGGGTTATATTTTCGAGGGTGTAAGAAGGCCTATCAAGCTACTTTTAGAAGCTTTTGGCCACAAGAGTTGAGGTTACAGCTGTTAGTGCTAAAAAGCTACACACATGCACTTCACACACGCACTGTAAAATCTGACAAGTTGATGTTACTTTAAAAAGTCGAGGATTTTGCCTTGAAAAAGGTAAGTAATAAAATGGTTCTTTCGTATAGTTTTTTTTTTACATGGATTTGTTAGGTTTACTTAAAAAAATTGGTTGTATTTATTTCATTTTGTGAAGTAAACTTTAGAAATAACAAGTGACATTAACTTGTTTTTTTTGTCAGTGATAGCCACTTAATCAAATCAAGTTAGTCTGACTTTATCAAGGAGCTGCTTACTTTGTAATATTAGGAAACTGATTGTCACTGGTAAATAAAGTAAGCACAGTAAAGAGTGATTAATGTTCAGGATTATTTTCATTTTAACAAAATGACACTCTGAGTGTCTTGAGACAAGACCAGTGTTTGTGGTAACAAACAAAATTGTGCCATAAAAAAAACACTTTAAGCCTCATAAAAAATCTTTGAAAAAAAGAAAAACAGAAAAGAAATATTCAGATTAAATCTTATATTTGGCTTTACTTAAGATTTCCCCAGGACTTATTACAGTTACCTACTCTCAATAAAGCTTCATCCAACTTGCAAAATAAATGAAACATTCCATCAAACTTCCGTATTACACACATGCAAAATTCTTTGGTTCATGACACAACTTGGTTTCCTTAAAAACTTAAGTTGATATCACTTAAAGTAAGCTTAGCTTGTGAGTTTACAGTGCAGCTGCTTATAATAAAAAGCAATGCACTGTAAAATCTAAAGAGTTGATTTTACTTTTAAAAAATGTAGAAAACAAATTGCACTGAAAAAGTCATTATAACTATGAATCCTTATTTATGTCGAATTTATATCTAATTGTTAAGTTTGCATACAATTAAGTTAAATGTACTTGATTTTGTGAAGTTGTTGCAACTTTAAAATGCCCGGTTTGGTTAAATCAATCTTTCTAAGTTTAAGGAACTTCAGTAAACCATGTTTACTGTGCTATATGGCTGCCTGTATTCAGCTGGTTGCAAACTAGTCAATGACAAAAGTTCAAGCAGCATGCACATCCTAAAGTTGTAAAGACTAGGTCAAAGTGAAAACAGATACCAAAAAATAAATAAAAACCCACACTAGAAAATGCTCCTTTGAACGTTTAAAAAATTAGCTCCACACGTGTGGAGCAGATCTCCTAAATTTGTCATTGGCAAAATCCTCTCTGTGGTGATCCAGTTAAGTCAGACTAACTTGGTTTATTGAAGTTGCTAGCACTTATAAAGAACAAGGTATTTTCACTTGGCATTTCTAAGTTGCAACAACTTCACAGAATTAAGTGAAACAGCTAAATTTAAAGCAAACTTAACACTTAGATATAAAGTAAACATAAATTAATATTTAGCTACAGTTATATTTACTTTAATTTTCAAGGCAATCAGTTTCCAGGCTTCCCCTTATTTTACATAAGATCAACTTGTCAGATTTTACAGTGTGGTTGCAAAGATGTGAGGGTAAAAACAACATTTCGGGGTGTTCTGCAACAAATGTGAGGCTCATCAAGTATGAGATGCCCTGAAGTGATATGAAAAGTGTTGAAAGATCTGCAATTCTTTTAAAAAATGATCACGTTTACATACTTGTCCAAAAAGCTGATTTTTTCTTTCTTTCACTGATTGGCTCGTGCTGATGAAACAGGGAAAAAAGTGTGCGTGCGTGCCTGCGGCTGTGATATCAATAGATGGCATGTGCGATTGCTTCTTACAAACTGGAGCCACTGGGAATAATGTTCAGAGAGCAAGTGAGGCGGGCAGGCAGCAAGTTGTGTGCGTGAGTGCGCGCGCGTGTGTGTGCGTGCGCGGCTGTGCAGTTTATTGAAAGAGTTCCTCTCTCCCTCCCCCTCCTCCTCCTCCTCCTCCCCCGTCCTCCTCCTCCTCCCCTCCCTCCAGCCCAGGCAGCAGCAGCCTGGGTGGTCCCCCTCTCTCTCCACTTTGGTGAGCTGTTGCTTAGCAGCTAATAATAGGCGATGTTTGCAAAGTAATTTGCCTCTTCCTTGGCCAATGGGAGCCGGAGCACTTTTCCATCAAACCTCCCTTTTCAGGATTTGCCGAGAGGCGAACTTCTCCAAATGTTACCGCTACGGGATCGGAGTTAGACTTGACACGGACGGCTCAGACTACTACTACTACAACTACTACTACTCCTCTCTGAGACGTCGTTTCACAAACCATCGGGACGAATGAAGACTGAAGGATCTATACGGATTTCGGCGCATAATGTTGGGATGGAGTTTCGAGACTTGTTTGGCTCCAGGGAAGACTAGAAAGCGTTCCTCTAATTTGTCGCCGGCGGTGCTGGATGCGCTCCTCTTCTATGTTGGATTATTGTCGCTTTTTCTGAACTCGCACCAATTCTCTGTCGCTTCGCTCTGCGCCCCGATCACCCTCTTTGGACTATGGCCTCGGATCGCGGGGTCCCAGGGGCCGGCGTCTATGGAGATTTACCCCCGAGTTATACGCGCTCCCAGCCGCCTGCGAACCCAGACGTGCTCCGGAGACCCAGCTACTGCCACGCTGCTTTCGCACTTAAACAAATCTCAAAGGTGATACAACGCTCGCAGTATAGTGCGGATTTCATTCAGTCCGCAAATGTGAATGAAAAGTCTTAAGAGGTTTGATTTAGCCGTTATCTAATCGAGAGTTGAGGGCGCATGTGGGAATGTAGGCTGAGGCAGCAGCTCCCAAACTGGGGTCCGGGGACCACCAGGGCTCCCCGAGGGAGCCCACAGCGAAAGCAGGAGTAGTTCAGTTAAACTGTTTATCATTTAACGAAAAACGCATGGAAATTGCCATCAGGGGTTGATATAGATACGTTAGTAAATGTTTACTGCGGCCAAACTTGTAAGAAGTCTGAGTCTCGCATGACATTTTGGGAACCCCCCTGGAATAATAAAGAGATAACAGGAGTTTCATATTTGGCACCATGTTAACTTTGTAGTTTGTTTGAATGGACACTCATTCATTTTAGTTGTTAAAGCCATCAGGAGGGAGTTGAGTGAGGGTTTGTTCCCATATCCCAGCAGTGTTGTGCGTGTTTTTGGCTTTGTGCAGGCAGCGGAGAGCGCACTGGCCCGGGGTCTGTTTGGAAATGTGGTGGGTCCTGTAAAGGAATTCACTGATTGAGTTTGATCTGACAAAGCATCTTTGGACCGCCCGGATGCTTGGACGTGTTTCAGCACTGCTGAGAGAAACCACAACACCAGTGCAATGTCTTCTGCAGCAGTGACATTTGTAGCACAGGGGGCTGAATGGTTCGCCCTGAAGCAGAGATTTTAACAGATATATGACAAACAAGAGGGAAAAATCTATATAATGTAGACTACCACAGCAGGGAAATAGATGTCAGTTGAAACTTTATTTTCAATCAACCCATTTTGTGCATTCAAAAGTGATCGAACAAGGCTTCCACTTACCCAAAAAGTTGCAACAACCTTTCTGTTAAACATCATATGTTATTAACATCATACTGAATTCTCTCTTAGGATTCATATAAAGTGTATAACACAAAATGACACCTATTTGATAAACAGTAGGGCCTATTGTTTATATAGCTCTTAAACAGCAGCTATAATCTGATTTTTCACTATTAACCTCCATTAAATCCTGGATTTGTTCTGAATGGATGGAAATTGTGTTTTTTTTAAGCTTTTTTATTGTTTCTCTGCACTCTGTACATTTAAACTACAATTTCCCCAGAAAGCTTAACATTTGTACAAATTGTTGCCACAACTGTGCAGATTAAATCATTTCAGATGTGGGGTGTCATGGAAGATCGCGTCCCACGTTTGGACTGACCTAAGGCGATAGACATGAGGTTTTAACAGGAAACTGACAGCACATACTCAGAGTAGAACAGCACTGGATTCAGATGTGTGGTTAGCTGGTTAGCTCCTTAACTTGTCAGACAAATCTTCACCTTAAATTCCACACACAGACACTTACCTGAGTACACAGATGCATGTGTTATCCAGGATCTAAGTTGTCAGAGATGCAGATGGAAACACAAGCTGTGATTCCTGCCTTTGTGGACAGTTTTGCAATGATTCATTATTTATGTGTGGTAACATAGTGATAATAATGCTGTCCTTTTCTCGCCCTCCCTCCCTCCTGCTTTGAATCCAGGGGAAGGCGGTAGGTCAGAAAGCTCCTCTGTGGATCCGGGCGAGGTTCCAGGCCCTCCTGTTCTCTCTGGGCTGCCACATCCAGAGGCACTGTGGGAAGGTCCTCTTTATTGGACTCTTAGTGTTCGGAGCTCTGTCTGTGGGACTCCGAGTCGCAGCCATCGAAACGGACATCGAACAGCTATGGGTGGAAGGTGAGTTTAAGATGTTTGTGTTGGTCTTTTGTGTGGCAGACTGTGGCGTTTCTCACATGAAATGCAGCATCACTAATCTTTCGGGTAATTTTGTGAGGTCAGTTTTAGGTTCCTGGCTGGAGTTTTTGTGCAGAATAATTAGCTGGAGTTTGTAGATTTTGATGAGCTTGATTTCTTCCGCTTATGGGAGCGTAAATGACAATAGTGGCTTGTGGGAAGATGCAGAATGGCCCTGATAGTTAGTGTCATCTGTGTGCCATGGGAGGGCACTAGGTGTTCAGCTGATATACCGACTGGCTCTGATGACCAGACTGAAGCAAAGCAGCAAGGAGTAAGATTTGTGGGAGCTGGTTTCAAGTTGTTTTTATGCTTGTTTAGATGTGAATTAGAATGATCATCACTTCACAAATAGCTTGTAGACAGAACACTAACACAACTCAACTCAACTTCACCCTTATTATCCTGATGGGAATATGATGTGCAGCAGGCATCAAAACATAAAAAAAATACATAAAGGACAACATCAGAAATAAACACAGAAATTCACTATCTTAAGTAAAACAATGACACTCCTATCACACTGAAGCAGAAACTAAAACAGTTTTAAAAATAGTACCATAAATAAATGCATCATCAAGTCAAGCAAAGGGCTGCGCAGTGGCAATAGATACAATTCATAGTAATAAATAATCAAGGTATACATTAACCTCCTTTTGTGTAGTAGTTTATGTCTGTGTTTCCTGTGTGTTGTGGATGTTGTATTCCACAGGCTCAGTGTTCGCTCATGTCTGTTCATGTCTTAATAAGTCCCAGTTTACCTGAGAAACCCAAACACTGACATGACCGCTTTACAATAGTCTCTCTTCCTCTTAACTATCTGTCGCTTGTCCTTTAAGCATGACTGTGTTTGAGATTCTGCGCCGACTCACAAACCTCCGCATTTGCTTTCTTTTTCCGCTCCTTCTGTGCATCTTACATTTAAGTTATCTGTACATTTTCAGCGGTAGAGGCAGCTTTATTTGGTTTTTCACACTGGCCAAATTCCTTTTAAACCCCCAGGCTTTCAGTGCCGGGGCTGATCCCCGCAGCAGATGGACTGTGTGAATGGTTAGCCATCTTTGAGGGCTCTGACCCCTCCCCCCCTCGGCTCCCTGTGTGGTCCCTAACTATTCTTGGATTCCATTCAACAAGAGGCAAGCAGGCAGGCAGGCAAGCAGGCACCACCTCCCTTAAACCCCCCTCCCTCCCTCCCTCCCTCCTTCCCTCCCTCCTCTTCTCCTCCTCACAAGAAGAAAAAATATAAGTGAATGCAGCTGAAGTTTACCCACCTGTTTTGCACACTCTAAAAGCGCTACAGCAGTTGGTGAATATAAACAGACTCTATGGGGTTTTTTAAGCCCACCATGTCACCGGAGGACGGGGACAGGCGGCTCCCACAGGAGCTGTGTGTGGAGGTGTTGCAAAAAATCACACGCTGCTGGTGTTAGGAGAAGTGTTTGGAGGCTGTGCGCTTCACTTGCACAGGAATTTAAATATGCTGTCGTATTAGGCATAATTTAATAAAAAAAACAAACCTGTAATTATTAGCTTACGAAACCCTGAATTTGCAACAAAAAAAGCAGGCGACAAGACTTTGAATTTCCACAGTTTCCTTTTTCTTTGGTTTCATTCTGGTTAGTGTAAAAGCTTCGGGATTACCTCTTGAGCTAATTGGCAGATCCATCTCTTAAAGGAGATGTTTAGATGTTTGTGTGCCAGTTGTTTTGCTGTGGGATTGAGAGAGTTGAACGGGGGGGGGGGGTTGAAAAGGAATGCTGTGCCTTTAAGAGGCCGTGGCCATGTTTCTAAAGTTTCTGCCTGCCTTGTTTCCACCAATAGCCCATTGACAAAGCTGCTAGGGCCTCAATGGAGAGTAAAGTGGTTCGGTAACAAGGAGAGGTTAGTTCTCTCTCTCTCTCTCTCTCTTCTCTCTCTCGCGGGCACATGCACACAAACACAGAAAAACACACACATGCACCATTGCACATAAGCCAGAAGAGGCAGGGATGATATTCTCTCTAATAAGACACATTAACAGACCTATAATATTTTTCTAAATTGAGTTTTATTCGACTGTCTTTGTGTATGTTTTTTCGAAGAAATGTAATGCAATAATCTTCTAAAGCAGCTCTTCGAGATTGCACCGTAAACAAACCTTCCCCACTCCTCATTTGTTCAGAATAACTAGCTGTGAACTGACACCGTATGTGTTAACGCTGCCAACATGGTGTGTGTGTGTGAATGTGTTAGGGGCATATGCTTCCCATCATATATTCATACTCACTGCAGCCCCCACACGTCCCACACATAAACAAACACATCCACTTGTCATCTTTGCCACCTTCAGTGTGTGCAGGCTCCTTAGCCGTCTGTCTGCCCGCCTGAATTTCCTGACTGCGTGCCCGTCTGTCTGCCTGTGCTTTGTGTATGTCTGTTTATATTTCTACCTGTCTGTCTGCCTGCTCTGTTAAGTCAGGCCACCAGGGTTTTTTTAATTGCTTCCTCCCCTCCTACAGCACCAAAACACTGTGAAGCAGAGCACAGCAGTGGAGTCTGTCTATAGAGAGGAAATAGAGACAGACAAATTGGTAAAAGTTATTGTCTATATGCAAACCCGCAAAACATACTTCCCCTGCATACAGCCTTTATTCATATCATTTCTGGTTGTCTTAAGGATTCTTGCATATTTGTAAAGGAGGAGAGTAAAAAGGTTAATTAACTGAATGCCTTCAGTGCTCACACCTGTGTAGGTGAGAATAGAAACCACAGTATCAGGGTGTTTAGTCTGACAAGGGGATTAAGGACTTTTTCTGGCTTAATGCTCAGTCACACAGAGAATCTGCGAAAGACATCACCCATCAAATACCTTCAATTACTCACACAGGTCTTGTTTAGCAAGCTGTGTTTTAAATGTTACATCACAGAGTAGCTTTTGGAAAGTCTAGACTTGAGTGGTGACACCACATGTATGAACACTATTAACATATATCAGTTGGAGGTGCCAGAATTACATTTTATTTGTATAACTCCACAATTTTCGTACATTTTCTGCAAATGACTCTTTGCATACCGTCAAAGTGCATTATGGTGTCCTACACAGTTAACAGCATGCTCACCTTTGAGAGTGTGAAAGTTGGTGTGAGCTGACTCAGTCTGTATTGTCCACAAGCAGAAAGAGAGAGATCGTAAAAAGAAGAGGTGCAGGAAGAAGAGAAGGATGAGAGCAGACATTGGGGGGTTGGGGCAGGAACAGGGCGGAAGGTTTATGGCTAGCTGACACTTTTTTTGCCTGTGTTTTTGCCTGTCTCACTTGAACAAACATCAAGCGTGAGAGTGTCTCATGCTCGTCTTTCTTCCACCATAAAGGACTGTGACGGGGTGATTCTGTAAGAGAGAACCTTGAAATTTTGACTAAAATCTGATTTTTGTGTTTGTATTTTAAGTCTTGTATCAATTGTTAAGACTTTCCGGCTCAGATGTTTCTTGTTTTACAAAGGCGTATTTGAAAAGCTTGTTTGGGAAAAGACAGGAAAGAAACGGCCTCCATGTAAAAGTGCTGGTGTTTACTCTTACATTAACTAAACTCATCCTTCTTGGCAGAGTTTAGGTGAGGCATGACAGACATGTACACAGACTCAAGCTGTCCAAATATGAGTGCAGTGAGACAGGGCCTATCCGGATAGCAGGCGCACCACATGTCCCATAAAGAGGCCATGTAGAAAGAGGATAGGAAAGGGGGAGGTAGAGTCCATACCACATAGCATGAATGCACAGGGACTGAAGTGCTAGCTTTAGCCAGCTAGCAATGAAATCAGACCAAGAAACAGATTGATGAAAAGAGAGCCTGAGAGATGAGAGAAAAGACGTCTTGAGGTTGCGCAAATGAGCGAACGCACACGTGGGTATTTCGGTGTTTGGAGCAGTTTCTCTAAACAAACCTCAGAGCGGCACAGCAGGTAAATGCTATAATTCATCGGAGCGCACACAGCGCCCCAGTTCAGACAGAGAAAGGGAGCTCTATGAGGCATTATTGGAGGTGAATAGTGCGCGGTGGTGCCCCAGCTAGATAAATAAACTCCCAGCGCTCAGGGCCCAGGACCTCACTGGTAGAGAGAACAAACAAGACCAGAGTCAACCTGGGTCACTTCTAAATGTTTATTTCACCCCCCTTCCCGCCATCCTTCAATCCAAGTCTCCCTCATTCCATCCCCTTTTTCAGCATCCCCCCCCAAAAACATACACTCCTCAACAGTCAGACCTAGACCACCCCCCAACAAATAAACACACACTGAGTAGCTATAGATGCATATGACACACACATGGCCTCCGTGATACAGGAAACACACTCTCTGCTCTCTACATGTATTTTTTTTAAGCAGCCATTTCGAATTTTTCGTCACTTGGCTACATTTACAGTGATAACGCAAAACTTTATACTGTTATCTTAGTGCAAAGCTTTTTATAAAAAGGCCTCTGGACTGTCAGTCTTTGCAACACTGAATGCAACATGCTATAAAGGCTGCAATGCAACTGAAAACAGGATAATGAAAACTCAATCAATATAGCGTGGCACCCTTTCTCTCCCTGCTGAAGGGCAACCTTTGTCTTTGGTCTGCGCGAAATAAAGCGGCACCAGTCACCTTAGAGTTTGCACCATTTGCCTCTGTCTTTACACCATGAAAGTATAAAAAGTAAAGGGAGAGGGAGATGCAGAGAGACTGAACATTTTCTTGGTACTTGGGAGGGAAAAAAGAAATGGTTCTTGGGCTCAATAAATTCATTTCTCTTCTGAATGAGACCAGCAACGTGGAAAAATTTTGCCTTTCAGGCGGGGATGAATGTATGTTTCAACCACACATTAAGCAGTATTAGCGGTCAGTGGAGTGTCTAATGTGACTATTTTTCACAGTGGCCAACTCTGCCCATGATTAGCATAATTAGCAGAGGCAAGCCTATACATATGGAAATAGAAAGTGCCTAAATGCCAACCCTGGTGGAAATTTATGTGTGGTGGCTAACACCACTGGCACATCTGAATAGAATGTAAGTGAAGCTGATTTTTCATGTTGTTGTCGCTGTTTTATACTGTTTTTAAGGTGTGATCTCAGGGTGATTGTTTTTTGTTTTATTTATCAGGATGGTGGCAGCTAAACACATTGAAACTGATCAATTTTGTTTTCACACACGAATTAGGATTTTCTCATAAAATAACAAAACTGTCTTGGACGATTAATGAACAGATACAGCGTGCGTGTGAGGACAAAAACACACTCACACACACACACACACACACACACACACTGTATTTCTATAGGTAAGATACCAAAGTGCCAGCTTCTCTTTCTTGCCCCCAGCTTCACCCTCCCACAGCCAACTCTGGCATTGTTTTACAGGCTGGGAAAGTTTTGGTCCATTTGCTTTTGTTGTGAAGAAAACGTTCCCTCTTTATTTTATTCCGCTGTTTGTTGGGAAACATCTGAAAGAAATTGAAGGGTTGAATGACAAAAGGGGTCTGCATTCAGTCTGGAGCTGCTGCACTGAAGGATTGTATGGAGGAACGGCCCATCTGCTGGGGGCAGCCCGCCTTAGGCGGTGCCCTGGCTAGGGAATGCCATAGGGCAGGGCCGGGCTGAGGACCCAAAGTGGGGCACAGACCTGATTCTGGTGGGTCTACGTGTGACAAAAGGGCCAAGAGGGTTTTTTTGTGTACTGCCAGGCCAAGAGAATGAATTTCTCATTTGGCTCGTTTGCTGAAAATCAAAAGAAATAAAAGAGCTCTTTTAGAGGCCAAAAAAAAAACACCCGACTGAGAGAAAATGTAAATAATGGATAGAAGATGGCAGCCAGGGAATAGCTTTCTGTCTTTTTTTTTACATATGTTAGCATACTTAGCTTTTTCCTCCTGATAAATACAGAAAAATCACTTAACATAGCTCTCACGTTATCTGCTGTATATTTACATAAACACAGTCTTCCTTATGAGTTGCCTTGTCTGACAAATGTGCATTTAGAGGGAAAAACTGATGCCACTCACCTGCAGCAACGGTATCCGTGTGCCGCCATGACCGGATGTAATCCTTGATTGAAGAATGGCGTAAAAAGAGAGCGACACATAGAGCCCGCCCTTTCAGGCAAAACAACGCACGATTAGAAATAAAATCTCTCTCATTTTCAATTGATCAATTTTCCATTTCTCTATTCAACATTTCACAAATAAAGAAAAGAGAAAAAAACAACGTCAAAATCTCAATTCTACATTGAGCTGACAAAAGAAAAATACACTTTTGGAAAACTTTATTAGATTTTCCAATTTTCTAATGATCATTTTTGATATGGAAAATTAAACTGATAAGTATGACATGGACCATGCTGTTTCCCCCCTTAAATCTATCTTTAATTGAGTTTCTGTGTAGAAGTTCATTACTCCTCATGCTGCCACACTGTGTAAATCAGGAAACTTCAAATGCATTACGTAGCAGGTAAAAGCATACATGTCGCTTTCAGCCCTCTTCGTCTTGGGTCTTCCTCCATAGCAGCGTGGGGCCTTTCAGAGGCCCCCTAATCCAGCTAATCTACCACACTGAACTTTGAAGGTGGCCCGGTCTGACCTAGCATGGCCTGGAACTGGGACTAGGCCTGTAAGCCACAACGACAGAATAGAATAGAATAAATTTGAAGCACAGCACTTTAAAGATGGCCTCGCCTCCGTCCGAGAAGCCAGATGTGAGAAGCCACACATATTTCGCAGAGTTAGGGGGTTCTGGGTGTTCTGCTTTCTGGGATGGAGGGTCAAGTGGAGATGGGGTCCAGTGTACAGGCGCATTCATAAGAACGTTATTTTCGTACACAGACAGCCATGAAACCATGTTAGAGCTTGTTGTGACATTTTTCATTTGCTTTTTTTTTTTTTTTTACTTCCCCAGTGTCGTAATTGTTGTGAAAGTGCTTTTAGTGGTGAAGCTCATAAATGAATTCACATGTTGCACCCAGCAAAGTCGAGTTGTTTTGCTTAAATTTGTCAGATGGTGGTCGAGTTTCTCAAAAACATCCAATGAAAGACCAGCGGACGTGATTTAATTTAGAGTTGTTACTATCACTTTTGTGATTCTTCTTTTTTCTTGATCGTGTTGCCAAACACAGACCAATATTTCATGTTACAAAATTGCTCATGCAGTAAAATTACCAGCCGCTGGGGTGTTGAAACCCCCGGGTTTCCACACTCAAAGGCGCTTTCTTCCCAGGGTGGGAAAATTTCCGGGAACTGTCTCTTTAAGGCTGTGTGGAGCGCAGGCAGAGTGCAGGGAGAGGGTAGAGGGGGGGATTGAAAAAAAGAGTGAGAAAGAGAAAGAAGGAGGAAAAGGAGAAGAGAAACCAGGAAAGACAGATAAGAAAAGAAAGGTTCCTTCTGGAGCGAGCGGTGAGCTGAGCACAGCTGAACTGAGCAGAGGAGTCGCGGAGCTCAGAGTTGGGTGGTTGGGGCCGGACCAGGGGTTGAGGAGAGAAGGCGAGAAAGAGAGAGCGAGAAGAGAGAGCACTGGCTGCCTGGGTGGTCCAGATGGGAGGAACGAGACACAAATAGCTATAATTTACTTCAGGAGGCCTGTAATTACAGAGCCAGAGTCTCTCCGAGCCACCCAGTTCCTGTTGGGATCAAAACCCCACACTGCAGAGGTTAACATACGAAATGTCAAAAAAGGTTTAACAGATGTCAAAGAGGTCCGCGGACGGAAAGGGTTTCATTTTGCAGTAGCCTTTTTTGATTGGAAATCTGCATGAAAATGGTTTGATCAAAGTCAAATAAAGAACAAGCACAAAAAAAATCTTAATTTTCTCAAGTACAAGAGTCTTGAGGAAATCATTGTTTTAATGTTGTGGCTCCCTTGGAATAAAAAGACTTTAAATTTTTGTAGCACCAGATGTGCAAAGAAAATCCAGCAAGAACTTTTTTTTTTGAGCCAGACACTTTAAAAAAGGCACCCGTGACTGCAAAATAAACGAGATGACCTTATATTCCGAAGCCCCTGCGTAGGTAATTAAAGCCTTGAAAGCGAAGCCTAGAAATATTGGACTGCGTCTCCAAGGCCCGGAGTTCTAACCTGATCTCACACTTTCGCGGTGTAGGCTGAATAGTTTGTTTTTTCTTTTCTCCCCATCAATTATAGGAGCCTGCTCCAGGCTTGGGGGGAGGTGCGGAGAGAAAGAGGGAGACAGACAGAGAGAAAGACAGAGGCAGGAGCTTCAGAAAGTGTATGAGAGGGATAGATCAGAGTTGAGGGCAGCGTGGGGAAAGTGAGTAAAAGAGTGACGAGAGTTAGAATTAAGAAGGAGGTAGCCCTTGTTTCCAAACTTCCCCCAACTACCCCCCTCCCTCTCTCTCTCGCTCTCTCTCTCTCTCTCTCTCTGGGGTTGTCATGTAGTGGGACAGCGAGAGGGGCAGACGGGCCCTCTGTGATCCAGCGCGGCATGTTTCATGTCCACTTGGCACAGGCACAGATCCCCCCGGCTGGCAAACTCTTTTCAGGGCAACCTCCTGTAATTAGGGGGCTGGAGTCTACCGCACAGCACAACATAGCTCTCTCTCTCTCTCTTTCTCCCTCTGTTTTTTTCATCCTCTTTCTATCTCTTTTATGTTCATCACCACCTCTGACATCCATCTCTCTCTATCAATCCATTTCACATTATTTACCTCCTAGTATTGCCATGATGTCTTTCATTCGTCTTCTGTGCGCCGTATCAACACCTCTGCAGCCACTCGCTGTTTTCCAACTCTTCTCTCCTTCTCTAAAAAAACGTCTAAATCGATATCTGCTGCCCCGGGCAGAGTGGTAGAGGGTTTCGGGGCATCAGAAGGCTGGTTTTCCGAATGAACAGGACACATCTGTTTTGCAGAAGGAGCCAATGAGAAGCTGTATTACTCATTTCTTTTGGCCAGACGCTGGCTTGTGTGAAGTGCCTTCAAAACCAACACTGGCGAAGGCCAAGGGCGTTGGTCGATATATGTGTGTGTTCTTGTGGAAGTGTGTGTGTGCATATATATGCACGCAACACACGTCGTTATAGGATCCAAATGTGTGTGTGTGTGTGTGTGTCTTTGTATTACGTTTAAGATATTTTGAGCATGTATGAATGATATACAGTATCTATCTACCTACCTATCTATCCATCTATAATTCAGTATTAATTTGTTCTTTATTCTTTGTTTTCTAGCTGGCAGTCGGGTGAGCACGGAGCTGCGATACACCAAGGAGAAGCAAGGAGAAGAGTCGGTTTTTACCTCACAGATGCTCATCCAGACCCCCAAAGAAGAGGGCGCCAATATTCTTACCCAGGAGGCTTTGCTCGTTCACATGGAAGCTGCCCTGTCCGCCAGCAAGGTCCAGGTGTCACTGTTTGGAAAGTAAGTGTACCTTTAATTAAACATGTAAATGTTTTTATGAAACTCCATTGTGTGTCAACAATAAGAGTTTTAAATCAACAAAATTGTTCTATATCTTGTAGGTCATGGGATCTTAACAAAATATGCTATAAATCAGGAGTTCCTATTATAGAAAATGTCATGATTGAAAGGGTAAGTTATTGATTTTTTTTACACCTATATTTACATATTTTCCCTGATTTTTCTGAAGTTTAATCATGCTTCCTTTCTATTTCCTGATCCCAGATGATTGACAAGCTATTCCCCTGTATGATAATCACCCCATTGGACTGTTTTTGGGAAGGGGCCAAACTACAGGGAGGGTCCGCCTATTTACCGTAAGTCTCAGAATATTTGACCCAACTTACGTTTTCTTTTTTTGTTTTGCATATTAAAACATTTCATAGAAAGTCTTGGCTCTCCCTTTGCTGTCATTGCTTCCATCTGACTTGCGTTGCAGACTGGAGCTTTTTTGGAGGGGTTCGTAACTTTTAACACATGCTCGATGGAGACATACAGTTGGGCTTTCACTATTCTGTCAGTGGGTGCTGTGACTGACAGCAGCGGTCAGTAATAGAGTTCTTTTAGGGCCCAGAGAGGGACCAGAGGGGGGTGTCCTGACAGAGAAATTCAAAGAGAGAAAGTGAGGGAGAGATGCAGCGAGGGAGGGATGGAGAGCGAGAGAGAGAGAGAGAGAGAGAGAGGAGATGACTGCAGCAGCAACTGGGTGGTGGGTTGGTAGAACGGAGGGCGGGGAGGCGGCGGCGGCGGTGGTGGTGGTGGTGGCAGGGGAGCCCTTTGGGTCAGACAATGGTAAGCATTCTTTCAGTTTACGAGTGAGTGTCCATCAGTGCAGGGGCCCCGGAGGAGGGAGGGGGGCCGGCTTTGTCAGCTCACGGCTAACACTCGGCATTCTCATGGTAATGCCCCGGGCTCCCAGCTCCCAAGTTGTCCAACAAATAAAATGGGCAGTATTCAAGCCTCAAGTCCCTCGAGAAAGACAGAGAGAGGCTACAAGACGGTTAACAGTGGAGTCTGGGCGTATTTGGGCATTTGCAGATTTTTTTTTCCCTTCTCCTTTTTTCAGGACGAAGTTCTCTTGAGAAATTGAGTCACTGAAAGAGAGCTCTTTTTTTGTCATCCAAAGTGATATTTCAATTGAGTCCTTGGTTTATAAAAGATAGTTTAGATCATAGCAGATGTTTCTTTGCAAACAAGTTATTTGTTTATATCTCTGTCTCGAGCTGACAAGCGGTATGTTGCATGACAAGCCAGCACGTACAGAAACAAACACAAGTTTCCCATCCTCAGCATCTCCCAGTTGGCTTGTGTGAAAGCAGAGCCACAGAGAGGGAGACGGGGGTCTTTGATGATTCACACGTCTTCCAAGGATTCCTGTAAATCGCACAAAGTGTTCGGCATCTGTTGTTATTTATCAATCGTTTTTTTTTCATGTGGAGCTGAAGGGAAGTCGTGGTGGTCACTGAGGCCTGTGTCGCCCTTAGCTTCACTTCAGCTCTGGTTTTAAATACTAAAAAAAAAAAAAGAGATAGAGAAAGAGAAAAGGGAAGAGGGAGAGAAGCAGCTTGGAAAAAGAGTGAGTGAGAGCGAGAGAGAAAAAACTTGGGAGAACAAAGAGCAGCAATCTATGAAAAAACAAAAGGGCCCAGGCCTGGTTCACTCAAGCAAAAACTAGCTGATAAAGGAGTGTGTCTTTGCAAGCAGCAGCAAAAGGGACCCTGGTATGTGGGAATAGGAGAGGAGCTCCCTTCATGAGCCATTGGAGGGAGATTGAGCCTAGAGTTGAGATACTTTGGGATTCTTTTATTTCCATTTCTGTCTGTCTGTCTCTTTGTGTGACTGCGGAAAAATGTCAATCTTGTCTGTCTCTGAATCACAAAATCTTGCCAATAATGTTGCATATTATGTATGTTTTTGCTTGTGTAATTTGAAGATCAGTAATACTAAAGTGAAACAGTTCATTTTCCAAAGGATGAATTCAGTAAAAACTGAAGGAAGCTTCAGGTTGAAGCAGGATATCTATCTGATTCAACGCTAACATATTGGTTCAGATGTCTAAAATACAGACATTAACCCCTTAAGCAAGTATGAGAAAGCTGTCCATTTTAACAGTTTTGAGCAGTGGTCCCCAACTGGTCCAGCCACGGTATCCAGATTTCTCATTAGTCATTAGTTCAAGGTCCACGAATTTCATAAATGACCACATATTCAATTTTATTTAACAAAATCGAACTCCAAAAAAATGAAACATATTGCAAGAATAAACACAAACAGCTCTTCAAAATTAAAGTTCTGTGCCAGAAATTCATTGTCACTTCAAAATAAAGTGTGTCTTTTACTGTTCACGAGTCACTTGCGGTTCATTCAGAATAAACCCGTGACCCACTTTTGGACTGCGACCCACCAGTAGGGAACCACTGGTTTAGAACAGATATATAGCACTAAGTATAGAGCAAATTATGAATTTATCTCATTAAGAAGGAGGATGGCGTTATAGGTGAGGCTTTAAATGAGGTCATTTGTCTGTGAACACCTCACAACAAACAATGTGAAAGTAATTTCCTCTGCTTCTCCTCTCACGCCTCACCTATTTCCCTCAGAAACCTCTCCTTTTCCCTCCCTCCTTATCAAGATGTTTGGGAGGCAGAGGTAATCATTATGACTCAGTGCAGGACATTGGGGAATGGAAGCGAGCAGGCAGCCACCATGCCTTTTCCCCGGGCATTGTGGCAGCGTGAAACAGGATAATAAACGCTATTTTATCCTGTATCTACAGCTAGCCTCCTGCGTAGCCTCAGCACAACCAGGGAGAGAGAATCTAACTGAAAGAATAATAGTTTTTTTTCCTGCTCACAGTAAAGATTAGCAGGAATGCAAAGCCGTGCAGCTTCTGAGGCACTAAGTGATAAAAGTTATTTTACACTTTCGTCTTCTTGGGTCGGTGCTCATCGTATGTGTGTGTTTGCTCTCCAGGGGTATGCCAGATATCCAGTGGATGAATTTAGATCCAGTCAAGCTGATGGAGGAGCTGAGTCAGTTCACTTCACTAGAGGGATTTAAGGAGATGTTGGACAAAGCCCAGGTGGGACACACAAATACAGATGGACACACTGTAAAATCTGAAAAGTTGAACTTAAAAGAACCTCTGAAACAGAAAAAGGAAAGTAAACATCACTATAAATCTTAATTTATGTGTACTTTATATCTATGTGTTAAGGTTACTTCAAATGTAGCTGTATTTAAATAATTTTGTGAAGTAGTTGCAACTTAAAAATAACAAGTTGAATTATTTTGTTCTTTCTGTTATCAACTTTAGTGAACAAAGTTAGTCTGACTTAGCTTGATCATTACAAAGAGGATTTTTCCAATGATGACGTTAATCTGTGAGCTCTGTTTTCTTAACATATTTCAGAAAATACAACTATGATTTAATAGTTCGTAACCAGCAGAATGCACAGTACACTGTCACTACAACATAGAAAGACTAATTAAATTTAAAGTTTTGCAACAACTTTACAAAATTAAGTAAATATATAAAAAAAATTTAAGTAAACTTAACAATTAGATAAAAGTTATATTTACTTATGTTTTTCAAGGCAATGTTTTTTTTTAAGTAGACCAACTTGTCAGATTTTACAGTACAGATTTACTGCAAAAACTCATCTAGTTGCATGCTTTTTTCTTCCATTTACTGAGTCTTTTGTAATATTTGATTCCTTAGGTTGGACATGCCTACATGAACAGGCCATGTCTCGACCCCTCAGACCCCGACTGCCCTCTCAGTGCACCTAACAAGGAGCAAGGAGAGGTAAACTCACACACAAGTTCAGTCATCATGTACAACAAGACACTGTAGATGAAAGCAGCACTCAGAACTAGCACCTAACACATTTCTCTGTGTTTCTCCATCTGTTTCTCTGCTCCTCGTCCATTCAGAGCCCTGACATTGCTGGGCGTCTCCAGGGTGGTTGCCATGGTTTTAGCCGGAAGTTCATGCACTGGCAGGAGGAGCTGATCCTGGGAGGGCGGGTCAAGAGCAGCCAGGATGCTCTGCTGAGGTGTGTGTTTATTAAGACATGAAAACAAAGATCAGACACTGAAGTTCTGAGGAGATTTACAGTGTGTCATAAGTTTGCTTTAGTCTTATTGGAGGATGTGATAGTGAGGCGGGGTTGTGTGATCTCTGTCAGCCGAGCAGGCAACCCGTCAGCATGTGAGCCGCCGTGACTGTGGAATCTGTGTAACCCCTAATAACCCAACAGACACATGCTAGGAATGCCTGGTACCGAGAGGGATCGGTTTCCAGCTTGACCCCGGTCCAGGATAGGCCAATTAAAGATGATTGACGGCCACATAAAGGCCCCCCCACCCTTGCTGTTTAAGGAACCAAAGAACAAGATATAGAAGAAAGGAAAAACATTCAGATTCATGTTTTTCTGAAGCTGACCTGTCTTTTAAATAGACATTCTCCAGAGTTTTGTTTGTTCCTATTGACTTCAACTGGATTTAAAAGCACGGCCAATACAAACGGAGTGACGGCGTTGAGTCAGAGCCCAGATCATGACCTACACAGGCCCAACAGAGCCTTGAATGAAAGAGGATTCCAGTCCCATCTGCAAGCGCCACACTTACTCTTGGATGTGATTTATGATCATTTCTTTCACATTTTGAGCAGCACCGCTGCTCGCTGCATCTGTGCCAAGAAAACCTGAGGACATCTGGGATCGCAGCCGAGAGACCGGCAGACAGGCAGACTAGATAACACCTGCTTTTAGCTGTTTATATTGGCAAACAGACAGGCAGGCAGGCAGGCAGGCGGACAAATCCTAGAAGAAAAGGCACCTGCCTTTAGCCAATCACAGAAAGGCCTGTTCCTGTGTAGGTACCAAGAGCATCTAAATAGTCTAACTGGGTGATTTTTAATGTGTTAGTCATGAGATGGATGATGCAGTTGAGGTTTCAACTCATCTCAAGACACAATAAAGCATGTTTTAAGAAGGAGCCAGGCATCTCTGACGTGTTTATATCTGTGTTTTTGCAGTGCGGAGGCTCTCCAAACCATGTTCCTGTTGATGAGCCCGAAGCAGCTGTATGAGCACTTTAAAGACGACTACGAGATCCACGACATTAACTGGAATGAAGAAAAGGCCACCGCCATCCTCGAGACTTGGCAGAGGAAGTTTGTGGAGGTACGCGATTATCACACATATCATGTATTCTCAGATGCTCAAATTAAAATAAAACACATGCAAACATAAAGCTGGACAGAAGTTTAGATGTTAATTGTAGCCACTAAGAAGAAGTAAGAGGAAAATGAGAAAACTGAGGAGGCATTTCCTTGTCCCTTCGCAGTCTTGTTTTGCTTTGGTACACACACACACACCCACACACACACACACACACACACATAGTGTGGGACTTATTCTGCAGTGTCTGAATTCCATCAGTCTTCGGCTCCCTTGTAAAGCATATCATG
The DNA here is from genome assembly GCF_026936395.1 of Plectropomus leopardus. Classification (NCBI taxonomy): domain Eukaryota; kingdom Metazoa; phylum Chordata; class Actinopteri; order Perciformes; family Serranidae; genus Plectropomus; species Plectropomus leopardus. Next base: position 20,813,907 of record NC_142187.1, on the reverse strand, counting down.
GGGCAGACCAGGGCAGTAGGTGTGTGTGTGTGTGTGTGTGTGTGTGTGTGTGTGTGTGTGGTAGGCCAACCATCTCTCTCTGTCAGAGCCCTAGTTATAGGAACAAGCTGTTGCTGTGATAGTTGACACCCACCACGCTGAGGATGGAGGTGGAGGAGGGTGAGGGACAAATGCGGAAAAGGAGTGATAACAAACTCAAACATAAATCGACGAAGACATGACAACTCTTCCTAAAACATTAAAAAAAACAAGAACCGTTAAATTGGAGTTAATAATGACTAAACGCGGACAGGTAAACAGCTTTTGGGGAAACTTTGGTCCATTTGTGGTACAGAGCAGAGAGAGCAGCCTCCCAGGCCATGTGATCCCATCCCTCTCACCTTTGACCTCACAACCTCTGGCATCTGTGCTCATTACTCCTCAGTTGTCATACATACACGCACTCACACACATGCTAGCACATGTAAAAACACACACACTTTCACACACATGCACGTGTCAAAGGGACAGGGTAGTTTTTCTGTTAGAGGGCCAAGAAATATGGGGCAGTAGGAGAGGCTTGGGCTGGGCAGTGTGTTTTCATGTGGAAAAAACAAGTTCAGTATTGTAGTACATGTAGCTATAGCTATAGGTAACATGCTCAAGAATGTATAATTTGGTGTATTTTACTTATCCGGACTTGCTGATGAATAATTTATGTTTATCCTTCAGGTGGTCCACCAGAGCATCCCATCGAACTCCAGCCAGTCCATCCACGCTTTCTCCACCACCACCCTCAACGATATCATGAAATCCTTCTCTGATGTCAGCGTCATCAGGGTGGCTGGAGGATACCTGCTCATGGTGAGCATAATCACTGATTTTGAATCCATCGATTATGGTTTTGAAGTTCATCAAAGATGTTAAGCTTTACCATAAAATAACTAAATATGGACATCTCCTCTCTAGCTGGCCTACGCCTGTGTAACCATGCTAAGGTGGGACTGCGCCAAGTCCCAGGGGGCCGTGGGGCTGGCCGGGGTGCTGTTGGTGGCTCTGTCAGTGGCTGCAGGACTGGGTCTCTGCTCCCTGCTTGGCCTGTCCTTCAATGCCGCCACCACACAGGTACGACACAAAAGAAACTGTATACATGCACAGTGTTACATTAGTGTTTAAAGGGGGATCCCTCTGTGATTTAAAGTCCAGATTTTAAATTCTGACCTTTTGTCATCCCAGGTGCTTCCCTTCCTGGCGCTTGGGATCGGTGTGGATGACATGTTTCTGTTGGCTCATTCCTTCACAGAGGCTGGAAGTAACATCCCCTTTAAGGTACCTTTAAGACACTCTTATCCTTTTTTCACCTATCCTTTTCTAGCCTATCCTCTCTCTCTCTGTCATTTTCTCTTCTATCCTTTTCTCCCCTAGCATTTTCTCTCCTTTCTTTTTCTATCCTCTATCTTTCTCTCCTATCCTTGTTTCTCCTCACTGAACGCTGTCTGTTTTTGCTTTAAAGGAGCGGACAGGGGACTGTCTACGTCGCACCGGCACCAGCGTGGCTCTGACTTCCATCAACAACATGATTGCGTTCTTTATGGCCGCTCTTGTACCCATCCCTGCCTTGCGAGCTTTCTCTCTGCAGGTATGTTTTTTGCACGCACTCTCACACGCATGCGCACAGACATAAACATGTGTGCACAATCGCACACCGAGAGGCCAGAGGCTCCTTTGAAAATGAAAGAGATAACTTAAGAGAGGTGACATTCATTCAGAGCGAGGAGAGCCTTTGTTCCCAGTTTTATTGCCGCTGCACCTACAGGGCCAACATTTTTTATGTGTTTCTGCGTGTGTGTGTATATGTGCATAAGTGTGTGTGTATAATGTGGAATAATCAGAGCTAAGAGAGTGATGAACAGAGAGAGAGAGAGAGACGGAAAGGGAGGGAGGAGTGGATCAGTATATCATTGGCCCGTCAAGGCGGTTTGCTCTGATCTGTGACTAACTGTGGGTGGTCTGAAACACACAAGCAAACACACAAATACGCACACGTAGACATACACACACACTGGAAACCACAGCCAGTTAGAATATCAGCTTCAGGGGCTGGGGTGAGTGGGGAGGCAGCGGCGGCAGTGGTGGTGATTTTGCACAGACTCGCAACATATATATTCCCTCCCTGTTCCTTTTCTCCCAGTGTTTCTAGTAGTTCTTTCATTCTGGTGCTGTTTTCTTTCTTTTCTCTCTCCCCTTCTGGCTTGCTTAGCATTCCTGGCTGCTGATTTAGAGTAAGGCTTTTCTTTACTTTCTGGGATGTGGTCTAAGATACCAAAAACTAAAAAAGAAGGAGCCCTGACTCTCTCCAGCTGGGTTAGGGTGTCTGTAATTTCACATAACTACTTTGTCTTTTCTCACTTTGTTTTTCTCAATTTCTCTCCCCAGGCGGCCATTGTAGTTGTGTTCAACTTTGCCATGGTGCTGCTCATCTTCCCCGCCATCCTTAGCTTGGACCTCCACCGGCGCGAGGACAAGCGTTTGGATGTCCTCTGCTGCCTGTACAGCCCCTGCTCCGACCGCGTCATCCACCTCTCACCGCACGAGTTGTCAGATGCCGGAGAGCAGCCGCACACGCCTACAACAGCAACGGCGCACCAGTACACAGCGGGATCGACAATCACCACCAGCACCCAAATCACCACCACAGTGCAGGCGTTCACACAGTGTGATGCAGCCGGACAGCATATTGTCACAATCCTACCACCTACCTCACAGATCTCCACCAGCCCGCCGTCCATCATCGTCTGCCCCACGTCACAGCCTCAAGGTACATCAAGACGTTTTACTAAAAGTCCAGTGTGGAGGATTTAGGGGCATCTATTGGCAGGAATTATATATGCTGTTCTTTACCAGTGGTGGCATGTTATTAAGTTCATTCACGAAAGTACTGTACTTAAGTACTAATTTTAAGTACTTCAAGCCTACATCAGTCTGTTGTTTTCATGCCACTTTGTACTTTCACTTCACTACATTTCAGAGGAAGATATTGTACTTTTTCTTTCACTACATTTATCTGATAGCTTTAATTACTTTACAAATTAAATTTTTGCACAAATATACATAAATAATTAAAATATGATGTTTTGTTACAACAACAGTTAATACAAGAACAGCTGAAACAATTAGTCCATTAATGTATTAGGAAATTGAAAGAAAATTAATTAGCAACTTAAAAAAAAAATTAAGTCCTTTTAGAATTTATTTTAAATAATTTTGAGGGTTTTTTTTAATTTATTTTTTTTTACTTTTACTTACTTTTACTTTTTATTTATACTTTACTTTTAATACTTTAAGTACATGTACTTGATTATACATACTTTTTCCAGCAAACCTTTTTAATGCAGGACTTTCACTTGTTTACAGAGTATTTTCATAGTGTGGTATAAGTGCTTTTACTTGAGTTAGGGATCTCAATACTTCATCCATCACTGTTCACGGGAAAAGTTTCAGTTCTGCAGCCTCACTGCTTGATGCCACTAAATCCTACATGCTGGACCTTTAAACCTCTGACAATCATTGTATTTTGTTCAAAACATTCTCTAAAGTCAGTAAAACACCAATTTTCTGCTTTTATTTCCCTCCCCCAGCCATCACACCTTCCCCCACCACCACCTCTGTGCCGGACCCATATGGCTCCCAGCTCTTCACCCCTACCTCCAGCTCCACACGGGACCTCCTCGCCCAGGTGGAGGATTCCAAATCGGGAAAAAAGTGCGTCCCGCTCCCTTTCCTGCACTGGAACCTGTCCAGCTTTGCTAGGGAGAAATACGCCCCTCTGCTCCTCAAGCCCAAAAGCAAAGCCATCGTGGTGGTTCTCTTCCTCGGCCTCCTGGGCCTCAGTCTGTACGGGACCACCATGGTGCACGACGGCCTCTACCTGACCGACATCGTTCCGCGCGACACCAAGGAGTACGATTTCATTGACGCCCAGTTCAAGTATTTCTCCTTCTACAACATGTACCTGGTGACCATGGATGGGTTTGATTACGCCCGATCACAGAGGCTTCTGATCCAGCTGCACAACGCCTTCAACTCTGTGAAATACGTGGTCAGAGACAGCGACAACAAACTGCCACGCATGTGGCTGCACTACTTCCAGGACTGGCTCAAAGGTAACAGTCCCGGCTGAGTAAAATTATTTTTTTTAGTGAGGCAGGTAATAAGTCTGTCCCCTTGGAAATTTTGATAATAAGGTCCAGTAGAGAGTGCAACAGGTTTTTTCAGGTGTGCTTTTTTTTTTTTTTTACGAAGGAGAGGAGTGAATGAGTGTGCACAGAGGTGAGAATGTGCAAAGGGTGAATGAAAGTTCAGTCATGCTGTTTTCCCCCATCCACCTGGGCTCAGGGGTGGTGCAGTAGACAGGTTGGGGTCATAGGTTATCTTTTCATGTGTGTGCGTGTGAGTGTGTGTGTGTGTGTTTCCTCAGGCTAGAACATGTCAGAGGCCCAGTCAGGAGGAAGTGATAACCAACAGGTCAATCAGAGCCAGCTGAACAAAAAAAAAAGGACAGAAAGGGAAACTTGATATTTCACATTTTAACTATAGACAGTCGTGCAGGAAAGTTCCTATAATTTTATGATAATAGAAGTCATAATATTTAAAAATGACAACCACAATAAGATTTTCTTTTCTGTGTGTGTGTATTTTACCTCACACGCAGGTCTTCAGGCAGCTTTTGATGCTGACTGGCAGGCAGGCAGGATTACCTCTGACAGCTATCGTAACGGCACAGAGGACGGAGCGCTGGCGTACAAGCTCCTCATCCAGACCGGCTCCAAGAAAGAGCCTTTTAACTACAGCCAGGTATGTCCATAAGCTGCACTTCAAAACAGAATCCACATGTCATTCCTGCGCTGTGTGTGGCACCGTAGACAACTCTGTTATCATCTGTCTTTTTTTTTTCACCATTTATTCTGACAAAAACTCATTTCTCCCTAGCTGACTTCCCGCCGGCTGGTGGATGCAGAGGGTTTGATCCCGGCGGAGGTGTTTTACATCTACCTGACAGTCTGGGTCAGTAATGATCCTCTGGGCTACGCTGCGTCCCAGGCCAACTTCTACCCCCATCCCAGAGAGTGGATTCACGACAAGTATGACACCACGGGGGAGAATCTGCGCAGTAAGTTATCTGAAACCTCCTACAGACTGTGCGATTTTAGCAGTCATGTAAGTTAAGTGCAAGTTACACTGAGCGACACAGATCTTATAAACTCAGGTACAACATCAAGTTTGATGTTTGAAGACTGTACGATGATAATGTCAACTGAATCGAAGGCTAGGGTGTATGTTCATCAGTGCATTTAGCAGTGCTGATTGGTGCGTCATCTTATGCTACATACACGTGGTGTTCTTCGATGGTGTGTCATTACAAAGTTAGACTGCCAACTACTGGCCTGGCATGCATACTACAGCGTTTCCAGTTGTTTGTGCCAATCCGGGTACATTAGGATCATTCTCACAATTTTATCATATGAATGCTAATTTTTTTTCCCTTTATGACTATATCGCCACATTTCTTTCTCATTGGTCATCTTTTGTCTTGGACAGCCCAAGATCACACGGTGTACACCGGGCTTTATTTACATTAGGTTTCCCAGAGTGAATACACCTGAAATAATCTTTTATCACAATCTCTTCCTCTCTTACAGTCCCAGCTGCAGAGCCCCTGGAGTTTGCCCAGTTCCCCTTCTACCTGAATGGCCTCCGCCAGGCTGGCGATTTTGTGGAGGCCATCGAGAGTGTGCGAGCCATCTGCGATGAGTTCATTCGCAAGGGCGTGTTGAACTACCCGAACGGATACCCCTTTCTGTTCTGGGAGCAGTACATTGGCCTCAGACACTGGTTCCTACTGGCGATCAGCGTGGTGCTGGCCTGCACCTTCCTGGTCTGTGCGATTCTCCTGCTCAACCCCTGGACTGCCGGCATCATTGTAAGCGAGCAACCCCTTCATCACATCTCTTCCTCATCCTTCCACATTCCTGCATTTTCCACCTCATGCTACCTCAACAACATCATTAGCCCCTTCCTCCTCTCACTTTCTTCTCACCCTTCTCAGCACAGCTCAATAACGCTGTCTAGGGGGCCCCTTTTTCTGCAGAGGGCCAGTACGCACACACAAACACACACACACACTCACGCACACACGGGGACCTTTGTCATTCTAATGTAGGCTGGGCTGGCCTTAGAAAAGGAAATGCAAAGGAGCAAGAAAGGCTTTGCCCTCCTGAAGCCTCTACCTCCAACTCCCTCACTGCTTTTGTCAGAGGGAGAGGGAGAGACTTGGGGACAGGACAGATCTGCCCAGTTGCGACCTTGGCCTGCTCAACCCATCCATCAGGGATGTGTGTGTGTGTGTGTGTGTGTGTGTGTGTGTGTGTGTGTGTGTGTGAGAGAGAGAGAGAGAGAGAGAGAGAGAAAGAGACAGTCTGAGTGTTCAGCGGTTGGAAAACATTTCACACACAAGCTGGTGGGACCGGTGGACCTTAAGGGCCCCCCAAATTCACACAAATCCACATATCCCCAACTGTTGGGGGGGGCGAAGTGTAGCAGAACAACAGTGCCAGTTTCAGTTGGAATGTGTTTTAATTTAAGAAGCGGTCCCTTGAGACAGCGACAGTGTTACAGCTACATGCATGTACGGTTTCCAAGCATCAGCCTGCCTGTGAAGGTTTTGCCCTGCCTGTATGTGGTCGAGCAGTAAAACAGCTTTTATCATTTCCAATTTAACCGTGCCCCAGCTCAGAGCCCCCGCTGGGATCAAAAGCTGCCGCTGGCCGGGGGAACGCTTTCTCCTCCTTTTTTTCTAAGACTTCTTGTTGTTGTTTGCATTGCGGTTTACAGTAACATCACACGTTTACTATTAAAGTCATGAGTAAAACAAAACACTGCGTCACACTGCAAGATCACACATTAAAATATCGGAAACAATAAAATGAGCAAACAGGCGATCTAGTGAAAAGCAATGCAATTTGTTTTCCACAAACACAGACAGATGTATAGTGGTGACGGAGTGCCAACATGCTGTTGTCTCAAGTGCTGTCAATCATTTCAACCACCTCTGAGACAGAAGAAGAGAAAGAGAAGGAAGGAGGGAGGGAGGAGGGGAAGGTATTAGCCTGGGGTGGGTAATTTGATGCCATGCAGTTGAGACCCTGAGCACAGGGTCAAAGATTGTGTGGGGTGAAAAGGCTCAACTCAGTCACTAAGAAAAGTCATACTCACTTTTATCCCTTACATGCTTTTATTTTTGTTTTATCACCTTGTGTTACAAAACTGTAACACTTTATTTTCGCGTCTGCTTCTCAGGTGTTTATCTTGGCCATGATGACCGTGGAGTTGTTTGGCATCATGGGTCTGATCGGCATCAAGCTGAGCGCCATCCCTGTGGTCATTCTGATCGCCTCTGTGGGCATCGGAGTGGAGTTCACCGTTCACATCGCACTGGTGAGTCAAGACTCAGCACAAAGCAAGAGCACACACATGGATTAACTGTTAGAGCTCCGACAGTTAAACACCTACTTTACTGGAAACCTAATGCCATGGTCCAAATGTTAAATACAGACTGACATATGACCACATGCTTTGCCACCTCAGGAAAGAATGTGATTCAACCAGTAATACAGTTTTTTATTATTGAATAAAAGCGAGGGCGTAGATTTCATTTCAGTATATGACACCAATTTTGTTAAATGTTGAAATTTAGGTTTGGACGTATAATGCCAGTGTCAGCTTAACATAGAATAGGTATGGCAGGTGACGTTGATATTGTGTTAGTTTTAAGTTGTGACCTAACCAAAATACAACCTCTTTCAAATGTCTCATGCCAACAAAATCTTGATGTAGAATATCAACATTTAGTGGTAATGTCCGAAACACTTCATATAATGTTAACACCCACACAATTTGAAATTTGACGTTGTTACACATTTAAAAAAATGTTGCCCCAATTTTAATTCCAACTAAAATTTAACATCTGTCTGACGCAAGAATTCAATGTCTTTCTGACATGATTTTGATGTTCAGTTCCAGTTGTTGGGTTTAGGGGGTCCTCCGCCAGAAAAGTATTTGTCTCACTACAAGTATTTGTAATTGACATACTGTAAAAACATGAAGCTTCATTGCACACCTTTGAGTTGTTTTAAATTCTGTGCACAGCTCAGACTCCTGTGGCTTAATGCCTAAAATGGAAAGTGAAAAAGGTAAAGTAAGTGTGATTAAAGATTTACAAGGAAATGTTTGGCTTCCTGGTTCATGCTGGCAGCTCTCTAGCATAGTGTACTGTCTTGTAGTGTAGTGTAGTGATCCCCAACAAAACCAAATGCAGGAATGCCAAGCCTTGCCGCAAACACAAGTTCTGTGTGATCGGCAAGATTTCCAACTCATTTCTCCCCCTCTCTGCGCCACAGGGCTTCCTGACAGCGATTGGCAACAGAAACAAGCGCTCGGCAGTGGCTCTGGAGCACATGTTCGCCCCAGTGGTGGACGGCGCGATCTCCACGCTGCTGGGCGTTCTCATGCTGGCAGGGTCAGAGTTTGACTTCATCATGAGGTGAGACGCTGTGGGTTTCTGCGTTTGTGTGTATGTGTGCTTGAAGATGTATGTGCTGACTTTGTACTTATATGTAAAAGAGTGATTGTAGTCATTCATATACTGATGGTGCTGTACCCTCCACAGCCCATTTGTTCCCTTCAGGAGTGTTTTGGTTTTGCACCATTGGTGTGTATGTGTGGAGCCAGTTGTCTTGGGGACGGGAGGAAGCTTTGTGGGGGGTCAGGAGTGCATGCAGGTGGAAATGTTATACCCCTATTTATGCACACACACACACACACACACACACACACACGGTGAATGGTGAACAAATATGCACCTGGTTCTGTCACTCCGGGCACAAACACACACACACGCTCACACACACACCCATCCTCCCAACCTCAGTGCACAACAAATGGGGAAAACATCAAGGGTGTGTAGCAGCTGCTCGTAAACATGGAAGTGTTCTGCTACCCGCTGGGTGATGTCTCTCTCTCGCTCTCTTGCTCTCTCGCTCTCTCTTTCGCATACATGCACGCACGCACACACACACACACACACACACACACACACACACACACACACACACACGTAGAAGAGAGAATCTGTAAAAATTCCTATCATCCGTTTGGCATTCTTCCCCTCAACGTTTGGTGCCGTAATAAAAAGTCAAGCTAAATTTGAACTGGTCAGCCAGTCAGATGGTCTGAAGCCCACCAACAGACATCACTCCCCACTGTGTATGTGTGTGTGTGTGTGCGCGTATAAAGTGTGTGTATTTGTGTGTGTTTTCTACCACTGTTTCATGGTCAGAGTGGAAAAAAAGGCGAATAGCTCGATGTTTTTCAGCCGAATGTGGTCTAGGCCCAAACCCGAAACCACAACCTTGAGCTCACAGACTGCAACAGGCCTCCATGACATAAAAAGCACAGTTTTTCTGCAGAAACTGAGACAGAAGCAGCAAGGAGAGGAGGAGAAGTACTCTGAGGGTGGCTTCCTCGCTAGGATATGAGGTCCGGGTGGGTGAACAAATCCTCCGCAGTGTTGGATTTGAAAGATAAAGAGGTGTAAATATGTGAAAATGGGGAAAAATTGAGAGTAAATAGGAAGGAGGACTGGGAAGAAAAGAGCATTTTCAGTATTTTGTTTTTTCTCATTTTCCCCCATGGTTCTGCAAGAGATCATTTTCAGAGGACAGGGCGAGAAAGAGAGACAGAAAGGTCTAGTATCTCTGTTGGAGGTCTTGTTTAGCTGTAGCTGTAGCTGTGGTCGGGTGAATGGGGCAAGCCAGAGCTGGCTAGCTGGGGAGTAGCATAAATATACTGCTGTAAACATCTCCTGGCGTTGTAATGCACTGAATAAACAGCACGCCTAATTCAGCTCTGCTCAGAGTCCTCTCTCTCATGCACACAAATGCAGGGCACATATGAGCGCACACACAGACACACACAAGGAAAAAATGCACATATGTACAGACATGTAAACACTTACGCTGTCTTTCTCACACACACATACACACATGGCTCCCCAGGCCCTGACAACGAATGGAAAAGATTACAGTTTATATAAACAACAGAATTCCTAACAGCGAGACACTGTTGGAGGTCCCACCAACGTCTCACTCTCTTTCTTTCTGTCTCACTCTTCTCTTGTTGTTGTTTTTTTTTCACTGTTAAAAAAGTTTTTGTGGAGTTGAAAAGTGGAGGCCAGTGCAACGCCGTAAAAAAACACTGTATTCGTGATTGCAGCGCCTGCATGCGAACGTGCTTTAACTCAATAAAGTGTGCAGATTAAATATCTGCGTGTGGTTGAAAGGCAGTCATGGTTTGAGCAGACAGCAAGAAATTGAAAATATCTCCCTGAAGTGTTTTGTCAAAAGTGGTTAGGAAGACATGCTTCTGATAAAGGAAGAAAACAAGGCATGGGATGAAGAAGAAAATCCGCCAGAGAGAGTGGAGTGGGGTCTGAAATAAGGCTTGTGGAATAACACCCAACATTCAAACTTTTTCCTGAACAGTGACCTTTGTCACGTGAAGTAGTAGTAATAATAATTGTAGTCCACTCAGAGAGGAAAAGCATGCCTCGAGAACACCACGCAGCTATTATCCCTGTCCTTGTTGGGTTTTTTTCCCACTTCATTCCAACAATCATTTTTTTCCCTTTTACCTCTTTAAGTCTGGCTGGTGGTTAGCATCTCACTGTCTCTCTCTTTCTGCTTTCTGTTACTGTTTAAGTGGAGTCCTCTCTAATTTTCTTGGGGAGCTCTTTCTTGTGGCCTGCCTCCACCCCTGGCCTCCTCAGAGCTCCACTGAGATGCACGCACATACACACACATGCACACACACACACGCAGTGTGAGTTGAAAACAGAGAGAGAGAAAGTCTTGTAGCAGCAGCAGTGGAGGCATCAAAGCATGTTTTAGTTGGACTGAAGGGGGAATCAGATTTGCCCTCCCTGCCTTTGATACACAAACACTGGGCTTTCCCTGACTTCTTCCCCTGAGCTACTTCCCTTCCTCAAGTGCCAACTATGTGTGTGTTTGGAGTTGTGTGCATGTATGTGTGTTTGTCACATTAGAAAAAAAATTGCATGAATTTAAGATGCATGTCAAATGTTGAAAGTTGTCAACTTTGGGTAAAAGTGTCAAGAGTTTGGCTGTCGCTCAAAATCTCTGAACTTTAGCCAAACCCCTAAAAAAGTTAAGATGCAAAAGAAAATAAGATTAAAAGGATTGTGGCTGTGTGATTGTGAGTGTGTGCACATGCATTTGCACTTTGCAATGCATGTTTGTGTGTGCGAAGGGTCAGGCAGACCTGTTCAGTGTAAATACAGAGGTACTTTGATATAGCCCAACCGCGACTAAAATAAAACTGAGTCAACCATTAGCAGCTGCTACCAGCTAACAAAGAAGTTCTTCTTATGTCAGACAGGAGAGGAGAGATTACAAGAGGCCATCAGCTAGTGTTATTTGGGTCTTTCTATCACTGTCTTCTTTAGGTTCATGTTCACACTAATCAATGCATATCAGTGCATTGGTCACATGATAGAAGCCTCTCAAAATACATGGCTTTTGCATGAATTACTGGCTCGTGATTATGTAAGAATGTACGAATTTGAGTGCATTACTTTTCATAGGAAAACGTATCAACGGTTTACGAGGACAGCATGAACTAACGCACCTCATCTTTCCATCCTCCAGGTATTTCTTTGCTGTGCTGGCCATCCTCACTGTTTTGGGGATGCTGAATGGCTTGGTTCTCCTGCCAGTCCTCCTGTCCATGATGGGCCCTCCGGCTGAGGTCACTCCGGTTGACAACGCCAGCCGCCTGCCGACACCTTCCCCTGAACCCCCGCTTCCCCCACCGATGACCCACCACGGGTACTACACAGGCCACCACAACCCTCGGTCGTCTCGTCAACAGGCTTTCTCTGAGTCGTCGGACTCTGAGTATTACTCAGAGATGACCACGACATCAGGGATCGGGGAGGAGGATTATAAGTACTGTGACCGGAGCGCATACATCGCATCGCACACCAGCGCTCCACCTACAACATCTCACATACTGCTGGAAGCCAGCAAGAACCCCAGCTTCCCCAAACTCACGGTATGACCACACAGATATGATAGCAGGGTTCCCACTGTTCCTTTAAAAGTCTAACAAGGCATTAATGTCATTTATCAAAAAAAGGCCTTAATTAGTGTTAAAATGTCCAATTCAATCTTTTAACAAGTCTTAAAATGCTAAGTCATAGGAAGTAGGTTATTATGAATCTCATCTTTCCGACATTGCATTGTAGAATTTCAAAATAATTGTGGTGATATGTGTTATATGTGTTGTAAATAACTTACCAAATGCCTCTCGCATTAACATCACGCAGATCAGAAGGAGAAGAAAGAAGTGGCATTGAAAAATGTCTTAAAAAGTCTTAAATATAACTTGCCTTAAGCTGTAGGAACCCTGCATAACCACTCTTCCTGTATGTTCTTCAGATTCATGTTTTTCTGAAAGTAAACGATGAAATTTTTTTGTTGCAGGTGGTGAAGCCATTCAGAGAAAATGCAACTGGTGGAAGGATAGAGCCATTAAATGTAACGTCCCAAAATGCACAATCACCTCTGGGCTCCCAGGTTACATGCTGGGACGGAAACAAGCGGGAGCAGCAGCCGGGCCTCCCGAGGCTGCAGTCACAACACTTACCCAGCGACAGACCTCACTTCCCTGGGAGGACTTGTCAAAGCGGCCCCAGGCTGCAGAATGGCAGAGGGCCTCAGCCAAACAGGACTAAAGGGCCCAGCTATAGCAATAGCAACTCTGCCCTGCCGACGCAGCAAGGCTCTGCAGGGGGACCTGTTACTATGGTTACAGCCACAGCCTCCGTGACGGTGGCTGTGCATCCAACCTTGCCAGGGGCGGCATACCAAGGCTACATGCATGAAGGTTTTGACACGGACAGCGAGTCGGACTGTTTTGAGGCTGCTACGAGGACTTGTGGTGACAAAACAAACTTTTCTTCATGTAAGAGAGACTCTCTAGAGCTCCTGGACTTGGAAGCAACAACGCAGAGCCAGACAGAGCATCAGCGCAGCAAGACACAAGGTGAGTTAGCATCTTAGAAATATACATATTGAGCTGACATTCGACCTAAGAACAAGTCAAGAAAAATGACATTTTTGAACCTCTGAACCTTTTTTATTGAAAATGAGGTAGAAGTAAGAAAATAGAAAACAACATTTTCTTTCCCATTTTTCATTGAACAAAGTTACAATTCTCACCCCATTCCCCCAGGGAAAAAGGATATTTTTAATATTATTATTATCATTATTATTAGCAATAATAACAAGAGCGAAAAATCTAAACAACAAAAAAATCTAAGTAGTTAAACAGAGACAGAAAGTTAGATCCTAAATAAGATTTCAGAGAGTGTGATTAAGAGGTTCATTGTGGGCTGTGAATGCTATGAAATAAACGTATACAATATTTCATCCAGACTTGTCAGGAAGGGATTTTAGTTTATACACATTTATATGTCATTTTTAGTGAGATTTCCAATCTATCTAGTCTTCATTTCTTTCTGTTTGAATACCCTTTTTGCAACATCTAACCTTTTTCTCTCTGTTTTTCTGTCGTAGGTGGGTTGAGGATCCAGGCAGCCAAAGATTGCTAGACTCTCTCTAATGCCCCGCCTTCTCTCTTCGAGTCTCTGGCTGTTTCTCCGGAGCACCTTGCCGCCTCACATGGCGTCACATGATGTCTTGAACTCTCAACTGTATATAGACTTCACACAAAAAGGAGAAGATTTATTTCAAGGACATATTAAGAGAAATGACGTTTTAAGAATTATATAAATCTATGAGTATATATTTTAATACTAAAAAAGAAGGAAGCTATTTAAAAGAGTACTGTATAACTTGGGTATACTCTTGTGTAAAAGTTCAGATGTAAAAGATTATTTTTTTTGTGAGGCGGTTGATTTTCATCTCCCCTCACTGTGTATAGAATAAGAAATGTGCTATATGTAAAAAGTGTCCACAAAAAGTGAGATGTTATTAAGATATTAGGCTATTGAACATACATGGTCAGTGTTTTATTTCTATTTGTATTGTTCTTTTTTTTTGCTGCTACACTTCAAAATAATTTTAAGTGATTTGCCTTAAAAAAAATGCAGTACCCCCTCTTCCCCCTCTGGTTTAAGTCACACAGTGTTATGCTGTGAGATATTCTGCATCTGACACACTCTCTCTTGTAGTTCATATAGATGTTCACAGTGTGCACTGAAAAAAAAAGATTTACACAGCAGATACTGTTTTCTTAACAGTAGAAAACCGTTGTGCCTTCAGTTTGTCCCCTTTATTTGTTATCAGCGCTCAGTATTATGTTCTCGCTTTGGTGTAAATATGTTTTGTCTCGTCCAGACACAGAATGTTTGTCAAGAAGCAGTAGAAGACTGATGTTTGTCAGTCATCACCATCATCTGTCCGTCTATCTGAATGTTGTTGAATCACATCTAATTCATGTTAAATCTTTGTCCGGGTGTCCCAACGTCCTCTGCAGTTTTAAACTACTTGAAGGAGCTGTGATAAGATTTTCCTCTGCAGTTTTTGTAAGCTCTACAATGGGTGACGTTAACATTTGTTAGTATGTGTTTGACAATTGTTCACCTTCTTGTGTTATTTTGAAAGGGAATTCGAAAAATCCAATGCAAAGGGAGTTATTTTATTATTATTATTATTTGCTACTTTTTTTCTTCGCTGGCTGCTTTAGGGCTGTTCATGTTGCGACTGTGCAAATATTTCATGCTGTAAACTGGTTCAGTCTTTATAATGCTCCGAGCTGCTCTGACTTCTAATCTCTCACTCTTCTTGCTAATACAAACCTCATATCTGCCACATTATCTTTCATTCTTAGCATCCTCATGTAATTTGCTTTACAAAATTTCGTTGTTATTGTTGTTCAGTATTGGTCTCATCACTGCCAGGTTAAATTGCAGGGAAAAAAAAACAAGCGGATCTATTTTTTAACTTCTTTGTTTGTTTTTTTTTAAGTGGCAGCTTTGGTTTCTTTTGTACATATGAAAGAAAAGTTAAGTAGCTACTGTGCAGTTGTGAATAATTGAGCGGAATGAGCAAAGCACCATTTACAGTTTGATCGGACCGTAGACAGCCAGCAGGTGTTGTCAGACAGTGGCGAGGAGTTTAAAAGGGAGGGGGTTGGGTGGGTTTGAGGGGGGTGCTCCTGCATTGGTTTGTAGTTTATTTCGAAAAAAAATGTTAATGTCATGCCATATAAATTATTTATATTAAAATTTTATTTTTGTAGTTTGTACAGATGTTAGTATCTAGACTGAAGTTCTATTTTTAAAGAGTGAATATATATTATATATAAATATATCTATTTGTTGCTGAGTTTGTTTTGTTTTGTTTGCATTTTGGGATTGGGGGGGTGGCGTGGGAGGGAGGGTTCGACAACATTTTAGAGCAGAGGCCTTTTTTTTATCTTCGGTGGAGCAGAGGGGGCAGTTGGAAGACCATGAAGGAGAGGGTGTGTAGGATTGTATCACTGTTACACCTTGTTTTTAAGTTTCCTCCTGGCCCTTCCTTCTTCATTGTCAGTTTTTTTTAAATGTGCTCGTCCATGTCTAAAACACTGTGACTTCTGAAAACTATGCTCAAGAAAACCCTTGTGTGACCGTAATGTTCCCTCACCTGCTATAGAAATTTAACTAACAAAATAAATTGAATGAAAAAAAAAGTGTTTCTGAGGTCTTTGCCAGTCTTTTTTAGAGTGTGTGTGTGGGTGCGTGGGTGTGTGTGTGTGTGGGTGTGTGTTTACCTGTGACCCTGCAAAAATCGAAAGGGTCAGGACAAATGCAAATGAGCAAACTGATAGTGTTTGCTGGTTAAATGGGCCTACTCTCTTATCAAGGAGCATCGTCGAGGAGTCAAACAAAAGATTGATGAATATTGGTTTTCTAAACCTGGATGCGTCTGTGTATCTTTAAAAAGTTAATTTATTTTTAGGCCATAATCTCAGTGAAGCTAGATTCTCATGACTCTTATTAAACCTTTGAAACCTATACTGACATCAGTTTTTTTATTGCTGTTTCAGGCACCCCTTCACAAACTATTTGAAATCTGAGCAAATTGGTTTGATTTTTTTTAAAACACAGGAGAAAAGGCAATGTCCAACTTGGCAAGACATGTCCCACAAATTGCAAGAAATGAGCAAAAAGTGACAAAAAATCATCTAAAGATGTGTTTTAAAATAAGAGGGGAGGCTTATTAAAAGTTAGTTAGTTACTTTTTTGTACGATTTTATGATGCTGGCATTTCCTCTAACGCTACCATTTCTAACATTTCTAATGTATATTGCCAGCCCCACCACTGTTGTCATGTGTCTAAGAATACCAGATTTGTCATATTTTTCTAGCTTGTGAGTTGTAATGAACAGTAATGATTGCTAGTGGAGCTTTAATTGGGTCTGTTTTATGTTGAGTGCAGTCAGTAGATAGTATGACACAAGGTCAGAATTACTGTAGTATCCTATAAAGCCATTTGCTGGTTATCTTGTGTTATATGAAAAATTACTTTCATTAAAATTGCAATAGTAATTAACAACTGCAATTAAGGACCTGATTGCCAGAAAACTGCAGACATTATGCATTTCAAACCACACACACATATAATTTCCATGGTTTTATTTAGTGGATACAAACTTAACATCTAAACACTGGGTTTAATGTGTGGTAAGGTTTGGGCACAAAAAACAGTTTGTTATGGTTCCAGGTGAGAGATGGGTCTGCCCTTTTTCGTGCCTGTCTCCTGTCTTGTTTTTTGTGCGCTTCTCCACATCCCCTCTTTCTCACAGTGCAGAGAGTAATTGAGCACACCTGTGCTTAATCCGCTCATCAGGCACCAGCAGTACATAAGGACTGAAGAAGCCAAATGTTGGTGCTTGTGGGTCAGTGTGGCAGTGTGGGTGCTGTGTGTTGGACTGAAGATGGAAGCAGCTTGCTGTAGTAGACCACACTCATTGTTTTTTACTCTATTTTTGGAGGCAGCGTGTTAAACTTTTGGTTGAGTTGTTTATTATTAAATGTACTCTTGCTTTCTTTTAAAGAAAGTACTAGCATTTGTGTTTCTGCTTAAAAGACCTGGTTGTGGGGACACAATCCCTGCAGGAAAAGTATTGATGTCTTGGTAAAGAACACCCATGTCTGGCGCCTTAAAAAGCTGATGGAACCACGGCAGTGGGTCACTACATCACCTGTTTTGTTGTTTGTAGATCTCAAACAGTCATCTGCAGTTGTCTGCATGCAGGTGCAGGTACTTTGCCCAGATGACACGCCATCCATCATGCCCTTCACCTCCAGATGACAAAGTCAGCTCATATATTACATCACATTACAAACACTGACATGATATCTTTAAAACATTTAAAATTAAACATACAGTGCCAACTTTTTGGCAAACAGGCTGTAAATTAAAAAGATAACTTGTTGGAGACAGATCGTTTTTTGTGTGTTTCATTTTTATTTCATTATGCCTGAGGTGAGAGTTGTGTTGTGCAACAATCTTCTTCCCATCAGTCACCTGACACCCACTGAAAGACCCACACTGCATGTGTTAGGAAATAATCACTCAAAATGTGTTACCATATACACTGAACAGTCATATTCCTGTTTAGCTGGTAAGATTTCTCATTAAACTGATAGATGCAAATAATTGTCATGATGTGTTTTCTTACTGGAGAGTTTAAAACGTCTCTATTTCAAGAGCAATAAATGAGCACTGAGATCCACTGAACTGGAGCGCTGAACCACCTGGAAAGTGTCTGGGATCACTGGCTTCCTGGATCATTGTTGTGACTCGTCTGTCTAAATCTCTGCCACTGTGAAAACACACACACACACACACACACACACACACGCGCACACACACACAAGCATACACAAGCATACACACACATTCACACAAATATCGCTACTATACTTATGTGTGCTACACATTCTTAAAAACTTGAACACAAAACAAACTAAATACTCACACGTATACACACACATATACACTCCTTTCCCTCCATGCACACACACACACACACACACACACACACACACACACACATACACACACACGCACACACGCATGCATGCATGCACACACACACACACACACACGGCCCACCTGTGTAGATGAAAGGTAGATGCTGTAAATTCCTTCGCTTCTCACACAACAGCTCCTCGTTTGTCAGCCCAAGCAAAGCAGCTCATGTCTGAATCTGATACCTCGCTCTTTTGAAGTTACTGTCATGCACGTCCACCTCTAAACCAAACCTCATACACACTCACACACACACACACAGACACACATAAAAGCTCACAGTAAAACACAGTGTCGGTAATACCTTGCTATGTTCAACACAAGCTAAACTTAAATTCCATTTATTTTGTATTTAATCTCACGTACGCTCCAAAGCTGTAAACAGTTCCAGCCAGATTGATTTAGTTTTAAAGCTGAAAGTTAATGAGAACAAATTTGCCCCTGAAGTGATGTCATCCTGGGAGCACATGCTGTATTTAATGTCACAGCTCAGTGACAAGAAAATGAAAACATGCTGTCCGGTTATGGGTCACAGCAGGGCTGGAGCCTATCCCAGCATGCATTTGGTGGAAATCAGGTACAGTAAACAAGTGTTCAGAACAACATTCACAGCCATGAACAAAGCAGTGTTTGAAAGTAGCCGAGGAGCACACAGGAAACTCTGGAGAACATTAACCCTGAAAAGGCAACCTTACCTCGGTGTGTCCTGCTAATCACTAAGCCACAGTACCACATCTTTATAATTAGAAATCCTTACTGTCTTTTATGTGGTTGTAATACAAAAACATTTTAATTTAAGAGTACACTGAGGGTAAGACATAAAAATTTGAAAGCAGCCATTAATTTTCTTCGAAATGCTCCAGAAGGAAATTAATGAAATAATCAGAAACAAATGTGATGACACAGGCTGTTTTCAATAGATTTTACTCACCACACACACTCATCACAGACACACACATACAGAACATTGTTGTATTTGAGTTTCCTGCAGGCTTTTGGCATTGTACAGAGGTAGATCAGATAAGAAAAGAGAGATTACTTTTCAGTTTTATGGAGTTGACCTGAACTTTGCTTTATGTTTCAGTTCAGGAGGAGGATATTCTGGATTTGGTAGCTATAAGACAACAGGATGATGTAATAAGAACAGAGACTTTGTGTGACCAAAAAGACTTGACATCAACCTTACCAGCTACTGAGTTTTTTTGCTAAATGGGACAAGACGAATAGCAGTCAACAACATGAAAAAAGTCAGCATACTGTAGCTCCCTAATGTGCAATTGACACATCTGCAAGTGACATTTCAAGCTCACACTCTTCTGTAGACTTAGTTTGATATGAAACGGCACCATCTTTAGTTACCAAAACTGGATCACATGGCACATCCGCAAGTAACAGTCATGTGGTGTTACAGGTGAAAAAATAAATATCAATAATCAAATAGGTACATCACACAATATAGAAATAAACACAATATCACAAATGCATGTTTTAACTGTTTTAAAATGTACATGTAGAGGAAAACACACAAGCGGACTTGATTATTCTTATTTTTTTATTTATATTTTTTTGACCTGTTACACCATGTGACCGACAATTAGCTTTTGTATTTAAATGTGATGCCTTTTCAGATCAAACAAAGTCTGAGGATGAGTGTGCACTCGAAAACATCTCTTGTGAATGTGTCAATAAATTGCACATAAGGTAGCTACAATGTGCAGACTTTCTTCTCATGTTTTTCACAATAAATATGGGGATGCAAAGTTGACCAAAAGGTATTTACTTAATGAAATTAAACCTAGTAATACCAAATTAATCCAAATTAAAGATGAACTTAATATTTACAGCGTGGAGTGTGGAAGTCAGTGGTGTCAGTAGTGTGTGTGGTACCTAAGTGTTAAATGTGTGCAGGTGTTTTAAAGGTGCATAAAAGCAACAAAGAGCTAAAGAAACATAACCAAACAAAAAGGGGTTGGGAGATGCAGCAGCATCGTGGAGGTTTAGTCAGAAACTGAGCTGCTGGCTGCATATGCACTGTAAAAATCTATTTTAACTTAGTTGTTGACTGAATTAACTTCTCTTCTCCGATTTAGTCAACTTAAAAATTTAAGGCAGCCTCGAAACTAAGTTTTTTTAGGCAAACTGTTTATTTTTACAGTGCATGTGCAGCCAGCAGCTAAGTGTCTGACTGAACCTGCTGCATCTCCAAACCTCTCTTTGGTTTGTTATGTTTCTTTTTTACAGTGTGGGCTTAATTAATCTGAGCACTCTCAGGTGTTCCCAGTTTCCCTAACGAGCATCTTCCTGCAGGAGAGCACACAGACAGGTGAATGAACAGCACCCAGATGACTCCCTGTGGGTCATCACAGTAGTAAATGAAAGACCTGGAAAAAAATATGCAGCCGCCAAATACATCCAAGTGTTTTTGCATCAAAGCTCAGGTGAGTCCAACACACTATCTGCATTTTCACGTTTATCAGTCCGTGAGTGTGAAGTATATGGTATTACTATCTCTTGTTGTGACTGACAAAGATAAAAACAATTTAAGTAAGTAAGAAGAAATTTTAGCTTTTTTTCCACCTTTGTCTCTCTTTGGGGGGTCATTTTCTTGTTGTTGTTTTTTTAAATGTTTTTTACTTTCCCTTTTTGCTCATTTTCAGGTAATTTTCCTTTTTTCTTCCTAATTTCCCTCTTATTTTTGGGCCATGTCTTGTTAAATCGCTCATTGCTTTCCACCCATGTTCAAGTCAATAGTAACTGCTCAGGTTTTAAAGGGTTTAAGTGAGCATAGGACACATAGCACAGAGAGAAAGTCAAATAAAAGGTGTCTCTGCAAAGGAATTCAGAGATAACAACAGCCCTGTGACATCACAGTCCAACATGCGTGTGTCTACGCAGTAATGTAAGAGCAGTGCAATTCACAGGGGTTTATGGAGCTCACTGGGTCCTTTCTGTGTGTGAGTGCAGTGTGTGGGCCAAGATAGCAGCTGATAGTCCAGATAACACGATCTCCAAGTGCCAACTGCTGACCTGAGTGTGAAGGTGAGATCAATGGAGGAAAAGAAAACACAATGAAGG
The DNA here is from genome assembly GCF_026936395.1 of Plectropomus leopardus. NCBI lineage: Eukaryota > Metazoa > Chordata > Actinopteri > Perciformes > Serranidae > Plectropomus > Plectropomus leopardus. The sequence continues at coordinate 20,792,674 of NC_142187.1, read as the reverse complement.
AACAAAAGACTGAACTCGTGATCTGGTGATGCTGGTGTGTGTGTGTGTGTGTGTGTGTGTGTGTGTGTGTGTGTGTGTGTGTGTGCGCGCAGTGCTTGGGTGGCCCGAGGATGAGCGCCCATTGTTGCTGGAATTCAATAGGGCTGATTAGTAAAGAAAAGTGTGTGTGTGTGTGTGTGTGTGTGTGTGCAAAAACATGCACTGGCATGCGTGTCTGTGTGAAGCAGGGGGTGGTGTATGTGTTTGTACTTTTGCACTAAGCGCAGCAGAGAAGAATTGGGGAATTAGCTGTAAAGCCAGTGAGAAAGCAGACTTCAGGGTGACATACCACACAAATCTGGGGAATGGGGATTGTTTCTCCCCACATCCACAGCAATGCTTTGTTTCAATAGAATAACTCTCTCGCAGGCCTCCATACAGTGATAAATATGTTTTTAAAAATGAATGTTCTTTTGAGAAGCAGCACTCATGAAGTGAAATATGGCCGCTGAAGAGTTTAACAGTTAAAGCCACAATAAATCAGAAGTTGGTCCCCAGTTTGAAACTTAAGCCATTACTGGAATTATAATTACTTTCAAACCCATCAAGTGACCTCATTTTTAAGTTTATGTTTCTCTCCTAACTTATCTTTGAAAGAGGATGGGTTTAATACCTAAAAAAATGAAATGAGGAAAGTCATGTTAAGTTTTTAAACAGAACATTTTCACTTCCAACTTGTCAAATACTGACGCTTTAGTGGACCATCATGCCAAAATATGATGTGAGAGGTACCCCTCTTTTGTATTTATTTATGCTTGTTACTTGCATGCTTTTCACTTTAATTTCATTTTCATTTTTGTTTGTTCCGGTCATGTTAATGCAACAATCAGATTTACACTCAGATAACTCTAATACACATTCATCTGCTTGTTTGTCAAAGCATATATAAACAAAATAAATAGGTGAGTTGCTAAACAACCAACATTTACCGTAAACTCAGAAAGAAAACATAAATAACCAATAGCCACACGTCATAATTTATCTACATGAAGGGGACAAATTCTACGCGACAACTTCATATAGTTTAATATTTTGTCCTTATGCATTTTCTTAAACTTTTTTTTACTTTATTTTATCATAGTCAAAATTTAGCTTACCTTTGGAGTGTTATTCCACCTTCGTACTGAGAGGCTAGCATGACGTGGTTGGTATCATTACATTCCTCAGGATTCTTTAATATGACACCAGTATCATCACTGTTGCTTTAAAACTCAGCCCAGTACAGCCTCTCAAAGACGACAATTTCGATCTGCGATTAAAACTAACGTTAATAACAGACCTTAATTGCAAAGCGATTAATGCATTAATGGTGACAGCCCAAAAAAAGCAACATAATTTCAAATAGCTTGGATGTGACTGTTTTTCTTGCTATTACAGTCTTCCTAAAACTCTGCAAAGCAAGCTTTAACGCATAGGCCGATACCACTTGTGAGAGTTACATAAGTGTTATTTTTGTCAGAGTTTCAACAATTTAGTCAAACTTTGCATGTTCTTGCCCTGCTGTTATTGTTAACTTTTTTTATATAACTGATTGCTGTAAATTTAGACTGTATGGTCCCAGTAGTAGACCGGTGAAATGCTACCACCCATTTATTTGCAGAAGGTGGCCAAGTATTACACATTGCACCTTACACTTACTGTTATCAACTTAACATCTGCAGCTTTTTTAATGTAGCGTTCTAAAACAATCTTCTGTAACATCTTTTATTAACCAAACTGTGCAGTGTGTTGATTTCACTCGGTTAATCATGCAATCCTTTACTCCCCCATGTTCTCTCAAATGGAAATGTCCTTTGAGAGTTGAGTTTCTCTGCTGCTGCCTGTATTTATATGTTTTCCTGCTGTGATTGCACACTGCCCCAGATTGTTTCTCTGACTGAGTTCTTCTAATCATTCTTTGCAGAAACAGAGGAAGAACGAGATCAATATTTATTGAAAACGCTCCTCAACATAACAAATGTGTTTGTAATCTATGATCCCTCTGTATGTGTGTGTGTGTGTGTGTGTGTGTGTGTGTGTGTGTGTGTTTGATATACCTTGGCCGTGACCGGGCCCATTGAGGGGTGGCAGGAGGAGGAATACGAAGTTCCAGGCAATCATGCAGACAGGCGGGAGGGCCCGTATAGTGTAAACATGTTTTAAATAAACAGGAACCAGCGTAATGCCCTTTTAATTGATTCATTCTGTGCTTTGCTGTTTACAGAAGGGCCTAAATATGAGCCTCGTAAGGCAGAGGCCTTGTGTTTATAAGTGGTTTGTTTAGTTCAAACAATAACAGTTTGAACACCAGACGTAGTTGTGGATCAGTCGTGATGCGTTGTGCTGTAGTGCTCTGCGGCGTTGCATTTTTTGTTGTGTTTTTCATGTTCTCATTCTTTCTCTCCATCTCTCTCTTTGTGTGTTTCCATTTGAGAACTCCATTTTAGGGGAGAATAAAGGCAGCTCTCTACAGTACCCCACTGTCTCACTGTGTCTTTACAATTTGCAGGCTAGCCAGGGTATGTTAGTGTGTGTGTGTGCGTGTGTGTGTGTGTGTGTGTGTGTGTGTGTGTGTGACTGAAGTTTAAATTGTAGCCACAGTGTAATGATATGGTGGCATGGCATTGAGGGGTACTCCAAAGGGAGGGCGGGGGTTGGTAATTAAACATATGCAGACACAGACACATACAGAGGGTGAGACACACACACACAGTCAGACACACAGAGAGGCAAAGAAAGAGAGCAAAGCTAAACACATCCAAGTGGGGTAGTAAAAGCTAATGAAGGCTCAGCGCTAGGCTGGCACAGACAGCCATTTCATGTGGTGAAGAGGAGAGGAGGAGGAGGAGGAGGACTGGGGCAGGCTGGGGAGCAATAAGGCAGAGCCTTACTCTAAAGCAAGTTAGGCAAACCAGAGGATAAACTATAATCAACACCATGCATACGCGTGGTTTTTCAATATCATTTGTCACAGGGTCTGCTAAATGATTGTCTTTGCAATGGAAAAAGCAAACAATGGCATTAACACATTTGTGGAGCACTGACAATAAAACTAACACCACAGTGTAGGTCGCTTATTAGAGTACTGTAAGGGTTGAACACATTAGCTCAAATCCAAGAAAGTCAAGCACCCAGTAATGATCACAAACAAAAGTGTATGGCACGTTTATGTTTGGATAAATTGTCCATTCATTCAATAAAGCATTCAACTTTGCAGAAAACTTTGCAAAAAAGCAATAATTTTAAAAAAAAGAAGTCAATCACAAGGCTTAAGTAATATATTGATAAAAATACATAAACAAAAAATTTGCAACCACACACCGACATGCATTGTTAGCAAATGCAATTGTAATCATAACTAAACTAAATGAAATTATAGAGTGGTGTAGGAATGAGTCCTAAAACATGGAAATGAGTTAGCATTTCAGCAGTTGCTGCTCTCTCGTCTCAAAGTCACCAAGTATTTTAAAAAGTTTTTTGGTTGGAAGCCTGAAATAAGGTCTGTGGTTAAAACAAGCTGAAGACACTTTCAAGTTTTATTCCACATCAGAAAATACATCAGTAAATACTCAACTTGTGAACTTTGAAACTTTTATGTCTTAAAAAATAGGCAGCTGCTTACAAGTTGCCTAATAAGACTACAGAACGTCATCCCGCCGAACACGACTTAACATTCTTGTTTTGCTACAGATATTGTCATGCAACAGTGGTGTAGTTTGTTTATTGCCTAATTTTAGCTTTGTATCTCTGGTGAGCGGTGCTCATTTGTGGCCATTTTCTTGCTGAACAAAACATCTGAGTGTAATAAATGTTTGTTTAACACGGAGCTTATTCTCTGCAATAATCCCATTGGCTTTTTTTCTCAAAGGAACCAGGACAATACTAACTTCTGTATCAATCTTCGAAAAGTTGTCACCCCTTGAGCACGCTATTGCTGATGGTTCTAGTATTACGGTTCAATGCATTTCTGCGGGTTGTTTGTGAATGGGGTGTTGCCTTTTAGCAGAAGCTGTTACTTGACTGTTGTAGGGTATAATATCAAACACTGTACTGTTTATCCATTTTATTACTTTCAAATGTTTTTAAAAGTAGAAAACTAGAATGACACCCCCCCAGCAGACTGGGTTCCTTCCCAATTTTGACTCCATGGCGACGGCTGTGGTACATCATATATAGGTTGCGTTGATATACCACAATAAAATGATTTTGTCACTATGAGGTTTAAGTGGTAATGTACAAGATTACTACTTCCATTTTTTTTTGTTTTTAATGATGGTGCATCTTTGAGGATAACCCAAAGTTTGCTGTGGTGTCTTTTTAACCGCACATGAGAACTTGCAGTGTGGTCGACGATGTGGTTTCTTTATTTCTGTAATTCATGTTTATAAAGTTTGACTTTCTAAGTCTTTTTTTCTGTCAGCTCATGGTCACGCTAGCTACTAATCTCGCATTTGTCTCAAACCGACGGCTGTTGCTGCTTTCCTTAACAAACAGCACATTGTTTTTCACGAGCCAGAGAAGAAAATATGCAGCTGAAATGGTTTTGTTCTACATATCATCAAAGAAGACAAATTTTATCCAAGCTAAGGCGGTTCAAAAATTTTTCCTTAATGAAGAAAAAAAAACAGCTTTTGGGACTCAATAATATACAGAATTACTTGATCAAATGGATTTTTTTTACTGTTTATTTATTTATTTGTTATGTATTTATTTTTGCAGTGCATCTGATCGCTGTGGTTTCAGAGTAGGCTGTAAAACTCTGGGTTTAGGTGTAGTTATTGTTTGGGATCTTTGGGGTCCACATGTCGTACCCCGCACTATGCAAGCAAATGTGACTTCTCTGGTAACTACTATAAAAAGAAAAGGAAAAAAAACACTGTTGGGTTTTAAGGATTAATTTCAAAGCACACTAACACATTTCTGCACCATTCATGGTTTGTGGTTTCGATTGGTGTTCCCTTAAAGAGGTCATATGCAGGCCTGCTGTATCTCAACCTTTATGGTTCAAATAAAGAATTCAAGAATAGAATTTATGGCCTGATTTCACGGTCACGGATTAAACTTTGTTTCAGATGCATTTTATTTTGTCACTAAAGTTTCAATGGAAAGTATTAAGCTAAAAACCTTATTTTTCTTTATTATTTTTTTGTGCAGTAAAGTAGTCTTCTCTGTGGTATGAAATGGAAAACTGATGAAGACCAACAGGGAAATTGTGAGTGACAGAGTGGCCCTGTGGACTAGTTACTGACCAAATGGAGAAACAGAGAAACCAAGAGCTGCACTCAGTGACTGAACATGTATGTGTGTGTGGCTGTGGGTGTAAAGCAGAAACACTAATGGCATTCAACACTGTACTTTAAAATCTTTAAATGTCCTGAAAGTGTCCTACATGTCTACTTAGTTGCTGAACATGTCAGATTATATCACTTTAAATGTCAATATTGGTGTCAGCAGTTTTGTAATTGGTTATAAACGTTCTTTGTTTCTTATGCATGTTGCTCAAGCATGGTTTAAAAATCATGCCTTTTTTAAAAGATATATATTTCTATATCTTTTATGGTGTCTTAAGCTGATAGCATGGGATATATATGGTACTGAATGACTGCGTCCTCCAACAACTGCAACATGCTCTAACCAACAGGGGGCAGAGTTACATTGAAACAAATGTTGGAAGTGATTATGGAGTGTGATTTTAAAAAATAACGTTAAACTACAAAGAAAAGACAGTATATTTATTAAAGAAGGTGTTGATCAATCAGCATTTTTACTGCTTGTATCAAAAGTACATAGAGGCCAGAAAGGAGTCTTGGTCACATGGCAGGTTTTGAAATGAAATACAATACAACATGCTTGTTTTTGTATTTAAGATTTCTTTTGTTTGGCCTCTGGCTTAATACAATATATTTTTGAACATAGATGATGTAGAATAATATATGGGATGATGATTTTTTATATTATGTTGTTTTTTTTCTAAGTTAAAGAAACAGAATACAAGATTTAGGGGAGATTTAGCAACATCTAGCGGTGATGAATGCAGATTGCAACCAGCTGAAACTTCTCCAGGTTAGAAAAAACAACAGACCAGTAAAAAAATACTGAATAAAGCAGTTTAAGTTACAAATCTGTGTTTCTAGGACTCTATTTGGCATGTCAGAGATAGACAGCTTGCCCATGCTATTGTGTGTTCAGACTTTTTTTTCTGACAACTTAATGTGTGCTCACTTTTTTCCAATCCAGATGTTGTAACGGTTTTCACCAAATTAATTAATTAATTCATACGACAAATTATCTGCAGAAGTTTCCTCCTCTCCTCTCCAAAACAAACAGACCCGGTGATTTAAACCAATATAAACAATGAATAGTAGTTTCACATTACCAAATAAGTGTTTCTCGGATGCTGCTTGAGGCAATTGAGCTTCTTACTGTGGAAGCTGACATGGAAATGCAAATGGCCTTATCAAGAGCCAGTGTTTGGTTTATCCATTCTGGGCAATTGTAGAAACATGGCAATGCAACTTGGTGATCTCCATAAACCCGGATCTGCTCCATATGTAGATATAAATGGCTCATTATAAGGTATAAAAGACAACAACTCTTGTTTTCAGGTTATTGTACAATAAAGAAAATATATTTATTATATAATATGACATTTCTGCCAATATATCCCCCTAAATCCTACACACTGGACCTTGAAGATCCAGGAAGGATCAAAACGTTGTCTCTATTAATCTTTGGTAGCGAGGAGAAAGGCTGCAGGCATTACTTCTTCTGTACAAAGGTTTGAAATAGACCATAAGACCATTTCACAGGCCTTTATTCACTATGGTTGGTTTTTTTTTGTGTGGTTGTTTGTTGTTTTTTAATGATAAAAAGTAGTTGCCTCTGGCATGCAAATAAGATGGGTGGGTGTGAGGTGCACAATTCATTTTTTAATCACTATTTTCTGTTTGGGCCTATAATGTCAGCTGGTAAGTCAAATGTACAGCAAATAATTAACAAAAAGATTGTCCACTGCATGCACGAAATTGATTCTATAAATCTCATAAATCGACTTTGGTATGACTGTTTCAATTGATTGCCGTCAGTAATGTTGTGGTACTGCAGAAGGAATCAACCTGTGGACAAGCCTTTTCCCGTAGTGTAACTGCAGCTGTGTGCACTCCTCAGACCACTCTTTACTGCAGAGGCCAAATAAATAAACAAAATTATAGTTGAAAAAAACAAATATAAGTTTGCCAGCTGGGCAAACTGGGGCCGTCTCTGTGTGGCAAAGCTTACTGAACTATTTCACTCCTTGAAATGATGTGTTTGAAGAGTAAGCTTAGTCTATATGGCAGCTTTTCTTAAATGATGGGCCGGGAACCAAAACGGGTCACTGGCATGTTTCAGTGGATCCCCACATGCCAAGAATACTAATATGCTTTAATGAGTGAATGTTCCAGACTCACTCAGTATTTGCTCAGTTTGGCTGCTTGGCTGGAGAAGTTTTAAATCCTTGCTGTAGCTATGTGGGCTGGACGCACACTAAGTTCAGTTATGACACTATAAATCACTCCAGACCATCAATTGGCTGACACTATAGAAAAGTACGTTTAGAAAAGCTATATTCTTATATTGGCTCAGTATGTGCTTTTATTTCCAAGTTCTGGTTTGCTGTAACTGCCTGTATGTTCTTTCTGTTTGTAGCTATATCGCTCTCTGCTGGCCATGTTGTATAATGCAACATAGATATCTTAATATTGCAGAAATGTTTTCCTTTTAGATAAGATGCAAACTGTTTGGTGGTAAGTAAACTTCACAGAAATTACATTATCAAATTACTGCAAATATAAGCTACACCTTTTCAAGCTTAAAGGGACAGTTCACCCAAAAATCAAAAAGACATATTTTTCCTCTTAGCTGCTGTGTTATTTATCACTCTAGATTGTTTTGGTGTGATTTGCCGAGTGTTGCATATATTGGGTGTAGAGATGTCTCTCCAATATAATGTAACCAGGTGACACAACTTAGCTTAGGTGGTTGGTGGGTGTAGTTGCATAAAAATAATATAGTTCGTACATGAAACTGTTCACATCAAGGTCTATGGATTACTTGAGTGACTGGGTCATGATTTCTGGAAAGAAACATTGCTGTTGAGTTTTTCAAATGTGTTTTTTTTTTGTTTGTTTGTTTGTTTTGGCAGTTTGAGCACCACAAGCCAAGTGCCATCTAGTTCCTTTGTGTTGGAGAGAAGGCAGAGATTTTCTACACTAATAAACAGCAATACAGGTAAGAGGAGAAAATATGTATTTTAGATTTTGGCTGAAACTGTCCCTTTAACAAGCCATGTTTTTTCCTGTACCTCAGTCTTTCTGTACCATCCCATTGGTCTGTATTCCAGCATCACTGTGAGTTGTAGCTGTCATTAAGAGTTGTTCCATGAGCCAAAATGACAAATACAAGCACAGACCCAACCCCTTTTTGAATCCTTAAATACTGAATACATCCTAAAGACATTACGTATGGATATTGAATACTGTGTTTTAAAAAAAAGAAAATTAGTACCACTCCAATTGAAACAAATAGAAAGTGACAGTAAAGCAGAAGAACCTATGGTTCAATAAACCTCTTCGATCTTTACTTTTTTTTCTTTCTTTGTTCCTCTCACTGCTCCTCTCGGCATCTGTCAACCTTCCTGGGTGGTTTGTAAGTCTGCTCAGCTCACGTACTGTATGCATGTGTGTTTATTTAGTCTGTATAGGGGAACAGAGCCATGGCCTCTGCCAATTTTCTATACACTGAGAAAATATGCTTTTGGACAGATGGAAAAAGGGGAGCAGTTAAACAGACTCAGGGCCAACAGATACAAGACCCCTCCTTCCTCAAATCAACCACCACAACTACCGACCCTCCTGACTGAGAGACAAGCACCTCAAAATGGTGCTGCTGCTTTTCCATGACTGAAATTTTCACTCAGCATGGTGGTGTAGTGACTGGGGAGTCTACTGTTTAAAGGAATACTTCACCCATAAAATGAGCATTTGTATATCGGTTACTCACTTCTTGTTATGTTGAACCTGTGAGGAATTTGTTTTATTTTCTCGCATACCTCCACAATGAACGAAGAATCTGAAAACAGAGAAATTTTTTAAGAAAGTCGTAGGAGGCCGCGTTTAACAACAGCAAAACTATATCAAAACATCTCTTTACAAACTCTCACACAACTTGTGGAGTATAATACAAGTCTCATTGATCCTGTCGTACACTCAGTATTTGCCACAATTAACGTAATACATTTATTAAAAAAAAAAAAAGAAAGTAGTATTTAAAACTGAACTAAAGGTGAAACCTATCTATGCTCTCTTTATAGCCAGCTCCATTGACAAAAACTGTAATTTTACCTTGCAGAACTTGGGAGGTGCTGGTCTGCCGCTGCATCGATTGGTAGTTTGTTTGTGTTATTGTTTGACTTTTGTGAATCCCAACCAATCCTTTAAAACAACCAAAGTCATACAATAACACAAATTAAATAAACGGATTAGGTCAATTTGAGTCAGCTTCCATGATCAACAAGGTAAAATTATTGTGTTTTTTACAAATCTGGGGTTTTCAGTGAAAATACATGTGCAGTGAAGCGAAGCTCAAAGCCACTGGAGAAACCACACTTGGGTTGTACTGCATTGTTATGTGAGAGTTTGTAAACAGATGTGTTGATATAGTTTTGCCATTGTTAAATGTGAACCCTGCAACTTCAATTCATCAGAAATAGATATTAGTTTTTTGATTCTTCATTCACGGTGGTGATGATCATATACAAATGATCATTTTGTGGGTGAAATATTGCTTTAGGAAGAAATTATATCCGCTGAATTGTTGTGTAACAGAGTTTGTACAACAAAATGGCTCAGCAAAATATTTTTATACCATTTCATGACTTTTTTGAATTTGTGACTGGCTGAGTGAAGACTCAGAACTCAATACCCAATGAGCACAAACAAAACCAACAAAAGTAAAAGCTACAGCTGTTGTTGAATGCTGTGACATCTAAACACAGCTGGAGCGCAAATTTATACAGTGCACATTGTCTCATACAGCTGAGGAGAATTACCGAAAAATTCATCATCAGCATAATGTCTGCCACCTCACAGTGCGTGTCCCTTAAGACCCGGTCTTTGGGTAAGAAGCTGTGATAAGATAAAGACCACCAGAAAACTCTGATCTGCTGTAGACTTACCAGAGACACACAAACACATGGAAACACTTTAACACTCTTTGACTAACTTGAACCCAATATAGATATCATGAGTAATTACATGAATCCAAATACCATAGAAGTTCAAAGTGTCATCACAAAATTTAAGGATACACATCCTCAGCTGTTTAATCGCCTTCTCTGTAGGCTATAATTTAAAACAGAAAGTTTTACTCAGATTTAATAGAATATCATGTCAAAGAGGGATATAAAAGAGAAAGTATGTATTAAAAACCTGAGCAAATTAGCTTTATGTCTTTCAAAAATTAACTTGGTGGAGAAGGCAATGGGCATTTTAACAGGACAAAAATGAGCAAAAAGTTATATATATATATATATATGGTATATATATATATATATATATATATATATATATATATATATATATATATATACCATAATAATTATAAACATAGTTTCCTAGACGTTTTCCCTATTTTTGGATCATTTTCTAATAATCCTCCCCTCCCCTCCTTTTTAAACTCATTTTTAGGTAATTTTGTGTCACCTTTTACTGATTTCTAGCAATATGTGGGTCATTTTTTTGCCAAGTTCGTCATTGACTTTTTCCACATTTTAGAAAGAAATCAAACTAATCAGTTTTGAAAGAATTAAGTTATGCTGATAACACTTGAGAAAAGTTATATTTTTAGTGATTAAAAGTTGTCTGTGGATACGATAAAAAAAATCACTCCTTCATAACAATATCGAACAACTTGAGGTAAATGATAAATAAGTTCAAGCACCCATATGGCATTACTTTAAACGTCGTCACAATTATAGTCATCATAGAGCTGACGTGTACAGAAACACGCAGACAGGTCCAAGTAAACACACAGACACACAAGTTTAAAAACTTGTTAAGCCTTTTCGAGCTTCTCAAGGCCACAGAGGAAGTGCTTAGCCGAAGACTGAAGCTGTGAGAATGGATGGACTGACTGACTGGAGGGGAGGAAAAGAGGGGAGGAGCACCAGAGAGTAATGGAGGGGAGAGAGGAGGTTTTGAGGAGAGGAGGGTGTAGGAGTTTTGGGCATGTGAGGAAAAGGAGGAGGAGGAGAATACCACCCACTAAGCCAGTTGTGGAGAGGTTCTGGGGGTTGGGCTGCTCACAGGAAACAGTTGTGGCTCCATCCCAGGCCTCACACCGAGCAGCCCTGGGCCACCCAGTCATCGACAGACAGACCAAATGGCCTGGCCCGGCCAAACCGACAGGGATTTGTTTATTTTTCATCCTTTGGTGGTGGGGGGAAAATTGTTCAGCACAAGCTGTTTATTAGACCTTTGATTTGTCATGTGTCAGCGTTCGCTTGCGGGGAATGTGTATACATAAGTCCAGCTTGTGTATAGTTAGGAGGTTTGGAGGCTGAGAGGGTGTGGGCACGGAGGCTGGGGGGCAAAAAGAAAAGAGGAAAAATGGGAAGCCTCCCACGCTGAAGGCAAATCTGAACTGCATTATGGGTCATTCTCCAGCTGTCCCTGATTGTTGATGTCATGGGGGACTGAGCTGTTGTGCCTGGTTTGCAATGGGTGTGGGAAGAGAGGGAGCATGTGGACAAACACTGGATTCCTGTGGTCACATGGATGAAATGCAGTAGGCTAAATAGATCAGCGTTTAGCAGAATTTGGGCGCAAGTGTTTCCTGATCAGGAAGCAGTATTGGCAGTATCAAGTCATGGATTCTCAGCAGTCCTGTGAATTTTGTTGCCTTGTATAGAAGACCTAACGGCCATACATTCATACATTTTTTCCCCCCTCTGTTTTCCCAAGATAACGGGATAATTTTCTTGAGATCTCAAGATAACGAAACTGTGTTTTTCCAAGATAACGACATAATTAATTTGAGATCTAAAGATAACAAATTAAATGTGACAGGCCTGAGATTTCCATCACACGTGACATGCTATGCCATTCTGACTCATGGATGCCCTGGACACTAATGTAATTAAACCGTTTGTTTTGTGCTTTTATGCTTTCTATTCCAAAATATTTTTTTAAACCAAGGAATTTTACGATACTAATGTTAACGTTACAACAGCTGTCTGTCGAGCTAACTTTATGGCTGCGAACCATGGGATGATGTGTATCAGTCTGCTCCTCTCACTCAATTAGTCAATTTCTCAGGAAAATTGTCCCCTTATCTCGCGAAAACGGAGGAAAAAAAATGTGGGGATGTTTGGCTGCTTAGGTCTTCCGTAGCCCTCAGTGAACTACAATTAGGAATATTAAAGAGTCCAGAGATACATTTTTAGTGTTAATATTTTATTCTGACTTTAATGTTGATTGCACAATGTTATAGCTGTAGGATAATTAAAAAACTGTGCTGACTATGCAGTTCTGCATAGTGAAGATGTTTTTAAATTCAATTTATACAGTTTTCTTTAGTGTAGCCTATAATCAACTGAAGATAAGCTTAATTGAGGGGCAACTGCAACCATTTTCAAAAACTCATAGGCTACATGTTATTCCTGTGCTCCAAGACAGCCCAAAAATATTAGTAAGAATGAACAACTCTCACCCAAATTAAAAAAAACCTAGAGTGCTAAAACTCAAAATTGTGAAAGTCTCAAGCTGCTCCATAGGGGAATACTTTTAGTAGTCTATAGGGATACAGTTTCTGTTTCAGGACTGAAAACAATAAAAAAATAAAGCTCATTCTGGTATAAAACAGAAAAAAAACAACATGCTGTGGGTCGACAAAATCAATTTCCCGTTCATTGGAGCAGCTCCAGAATTTATAGGCTACCCTCTGACATCACAAGTTTGAGATCTGCCTTTTTGGTTTCTGGCTTTAACCCTTTGAAACCTGGATCAACATCACTTTTCTTGTGCTGCTTTTAGAAGCTTTTCACATGTATTCAAACTTTTGAACTCTGAATGAATTCAATTGATTTCTTTCAAAAACATGGGGGGGCAATGAGCAATTTGTTAAGTAATGTTCCACACATTGCAATAAATTTGTAGACTTAATTATTATTATTTTTTAAAGCTAGGGAAAAAAATTCTGTAAACAATAAAAAAACATGAACAGCTGGGAAAAACTTTAGAATTATTACAATTCCATATTCAAAATGATGTTACAGATTTATTAAACATTTTAAAGCACTTTGTATTGGGCAATTTCCCTGTTTGTTTGGTTGGTTGGTTGATTTTTATTTTTTATTTTTGTGCTAATTTTCATTTAATTTTCTTGTTCCTTATACTTATTTCTTGCTATGTTCACTCATTTCTCCTTTAGTTGCTAATTGCCTTCTTCCCAAAGTAACTGCAAGAAATCATTCAAATTTACTCGGTTTTCAGGGGGTTAAGGTAGCTCCTGTACCAATTTTGATTAAACTTTCCTAGACAGCAATTAATAATTTAAGTGGTTTGCCCCTTTAACAGAGCATCAAAACATTTATGTGCTCCTCGTGTCTTTTTTTCCCTATATAACCACTTTCTACAAAATGGTGACAAAAAATCAAAGTAGGACAATAAAGTACACATAATGCTTCTCTCTGAAATGTAGCTATTCGTTTGATGCAAAAGTATCATTTCTCAAAATGAATAACAATGTTCTCAAAATGATTTCTGATAGGCCTTCACATAAACCCATTGTGTACCTAGTTTGCAATAAAGGTTAAAATTGCAAAACATACAGTTTGCAATTTTCAATCTACAGTTGGTTTTCATTGTAGAAGTAATTCCTTACTAGTCCAGGTAGTGGCGGTATAACACCTACTTAGCCTTCACCTACAAAAAAAAAGACACAGAAGAAGAACACGTAAATTAGGACCAATCAGATCGTTTAAATACCCGGAAATAACATCCGTTTCAATTTGAAACTTTGGCGGCGTTTGATTTTGCACGTAGGTGAGTTTGTTTGACGTTAGTTAGTGAGAAAAGATAAACAACTTCTAAAAATATTACTATTACTACAGTTAGATTATGTATTAGCTAATTTGTCGACGAAAATTGGGTATAGTTCATCGCGACCGCAACATATTCGCTACATAACGCGAGCATAGCTAGCTTGTTTCTAAGAAGCTATCGTTACCCAAATTTTAATTTCTTCGTTACAGAAAAGGACCCGAAATGGAGGCCAGCATGTCCAGACTTCTTGTTGGGCTCTCTGTAAAAATCAGTCGCAGTGACGGTGAGTTTCTGTTTTCTTTTGTAACTTTTATCCTCCAAATAATAACGCCGTACGTCGTTAAAAAGCAGGACGTTGACTTGCTTTTTGTGTAAATCAGGTCGAGTTCATCTGGCAACGGTGAAATCTGTGGATACCGTGAAGTCCACGGTTATGGTTGAGTGGGTTGAGAGAAATATCTGCCGAGGAAAAGAGGTCAGTAAACACAGAAAAGGCATTTGTTGCATTAGTGATAATGTGCACCACTCAGGGGCAGTCTAAATAACGTCAATGACATTGTAATATAAGGTTATAACAATACACGTACTACTAGAATGTGTTTTTTATTGTTTAACATAACTTTCCATAACCAGGATTTTACAGTAAAAGTAAAAGACGTCAACCTTTTACACTAATACATGTGTAACAGTTGTTTGATTGCTCAGGCTCTGTTAATAGATTCAGAGGAAGTGCTTCAAAAATCACTAGTAGTGTGTAAGAATTAAAGCAGATGCAGTACTACACAGTCAAAAACACTAAAGTCAATCATTACACAGTAGTTTATAATAATTCAATGCAGTGAAGATACACCTATTTTTAACACAGGAGCCAAGTGTCTATGTGGAGACCAGTATGTATTCAGCCGGTGTTGGACCTGTTGATGTGAAATATAGTGACAAAATTATTCTTTTACTGTATATATTTACTTTAACCACCTTATATTTACATTATATTCATTAGTATTATTATATTAATCTTTGAATTACCTGAAGTGAACTCTTACTAACTGTCCTTGGAAGTTTCATTTGTGAGTTAGAAACTTGCTGTTGCAGGGAAAAGGAGACGAGTGTTGTTTGTTTCAGTATATCTTATTTTACCTTATTCTTCTAGCACTGTTGGTCAATTATAAATATGTGACTGAATGAGATCTTCTTTGCCAGAAAGCTTGCACCTCTTGGTGTTTGTGTTCTGCCCTTTCAGCGGAAGTAGATTTGACTCTGTTGAACCCTTCTTTTATTCTTTTTTTATCAGTTTTTTTTTTATCACTATACGAAAGACAGCTGCTTTTGTATTGTGATTTATCCCTTCACTCTCCACAAATTCAGTCATTTCCACCACATGAAACAGCCATATCTCTCTTGTGAAGCATTTTGTGCTGACATCTAATCTGATTTAAAGTGTGTTTGTTTGTGATTTTAGGTTGAAGTGAGTGAGTTATGTGTACTCAATCCAGAGCTTTTGGACCATATAAAAGCTGCCACCAATCAGGCTGCAGACCCACCCACTCCTGCTCCAGACAAGGTACTTTACCTTTACTCATAACTAGAGCAGCTTGTTATCAGCGTCAACAGACTAGACCACATTACAAAGAACTGTCACATTTACACGTTCAAACGTTTAACCTCAGTTATTACAAAATAATACTACACTTAGTAAATAACAAAAATGTCAAAGTTTTAAGGTGTCATCATTGTTAGGCATCTGAATAACTGATGATCTCTTTTGACTGTAGAAATATGAGGGTCGACTACGCTCATCCAGGATTCCCGCCCCTGTCTCCTGTATGTAAATATATTCGTTTTAGATTGCTGTTGATATCCAGTTGTTTGGCTCCTAACAACTTGTTTTCCTCCAAAAGCGTCTGCTCCAGCAGTCAACAAAGCTGAAGAGTCAGGTCGGCATGGCATGCATGTTCCTCTCTCTAAAGCTAATGAGTCAAATGTTCTAATCACTCCTTTGTTATTGGGATCAAGGTGTGAATGCAAAAAGAAATTCATAATCATTGGAGAGCTGCACTTTGCTCAGACTTGACCACTGATTATCCACGAAGAATCATCTGCCAAAGTTTAATGATTTGTGGTGCAGGGATGCAAATTGAGAACGTTTGGCACCTGGTAATTTTGAGCATACAGTGCTGTCTGTTTTTGTCCACTTAACTGGCCAAAATCTGGACTATTGATATAGAGGGGGAAAAAAAGAGTGCTCAGTATCTTGACAGATAACAAAGGTGTAGCATTTATACCAACGTGTTTATTCATTTGGGATAGAGTGGTCTGTGATGATACATTGCACTTGTTTTTCTCCCTTTAGAATTGACTGAAAGTAACACTATTCATCTTAAGGCAATCATATTTTCATTTGTAACTATAACTGAATATTTAATCACCTGGCTTCCACGCTAAGTTTACACTTTTCTGCACCTGTGTTAATCTCTCCTTTGTCACTCTGGGTGTCTGATGGATCTTATTTCCGGGGTGTCAGCAGGTCCTTAAAGTCTTAAAATGTCTAAAATTAAATTGTTATAAATATCAAGTCTTAAAGGTCAGTCTTGATTTTGAGTTTGTGAGGTCTCGATTGCTGCAAACATTTGATTAGAATTCATATATCCACCTTTTAATTTATTTTTGTCAAAATAAGTTGAGCTCCTCTGCCTGAAATTCCACATTTCTGATGGTACAAACTCCCACTGAAACTAATACATTATTATTATTACTTTATACTTGCACTTACCTGGCGGTAAAATGTAGAAGAACCTAATTCACTTTAATCATATTCCTACATACAACCAACCTTATCAGGGAACACAAACTTGCGTTTCCCAGGTTAGCGAGGAAATGGCCCGCCTTACTCTGCCTCTGACGTTCCTAACCTAACCCTCACCTGTCCCGCCCCTCTTGCTTAAATCTAACCAATTCAACCAACGAAGACAAGTATTTGCCAGTCATAGGGAGAGTGGGGCGGGTCATTCCTTCGCTAACCTGAGATTTGTCCAAAAATCAGTTTTAAATTTGGTCAAAAATGATCTTGACAAAGGTCTTAAAAGCATTAAATTTAAGCGTCCGATATCTGTCGACACCCTGTTTTTTTTTATCTAATAGCAAATATGTTGCTGCGGTTACTTTGATTGTACAGTTCCATTGCAACATGATTTGGATTATATTTAACCACAGAAAAAAACATGCTAATAATACTTACCTAAAGACTGCTTACTGTAAGATACTTACAGTCACACTGCAGCTGTTTAACTTTGATTTGTCTTACTTTCAGTTGCCAATCGGTCTCAGACCAGGCAGACGTGTATGTTCCAGGCCCCGGCCCCCGTACCAGCACCTGTTCCCCCCTGTGAGTCTTCGCAGGCGAACCGAGAGACGGTCCATCCTGATCACACCTCTTCATCAGTCCTGACAAACTCTGGTTGGTAGAGATCTTCTGAAAACATAATTAAAAAAGAAATTCACAAACTACAACACTGTCATGAAAACTTGAAATAAACTGATGCCACATATGTTTCATTTAGCATTTGGATGTTGTTGTCAGTAGGTGGTAATTATAAGACCTACCCATACAATATATCTTGCACATTTTGAATAGTCACATGACACATTGGAGGTAGTGTCACAAGATATGGAACATGTTGCATGTAATAGAGTAGATTTTAAGGTATTTTCCATGAACAGCTTAATGTTTTAGTGCTTTCTTTGTTCAGTCATTTCAAATTATTTGTTGTCTTTATAGACTCATGTACAATCTTTTGCCTTATTTAGCGCTTCCAAATCAGGAGCAGCGTAGAAAGAATGAGGCCAAACCAGCACAGTCACTTGCTTTTGTGCGTGAGGCAAAAAAGGAAAATGATGAACCTGAGAGAATGCCTCCTCCGCCTGCAGTCAAAGGTCAGTATCAAATTTAATATGTTATGATGCTGACTACTTAAAACCTCTGACATATACAGTACACACAGAGGTAAAGCTCCACACATTAGTGTCATACGTGCTCCCTTCGTCTGCAAAAGATTTTTTTTGTTTCAGACAAAAAGATGTGGAGATTAGGCACATACAGGTCTTGTCAACCCCATGTTGTATGAGAAGTATGAACTGATGGTGCATGATATGAGGCGCATACCTGTTCTGTGATTAGATTTGTTGGATAATGCAGTGATGACAAGAGTTGTGAGGTCATTAGATGTTTATTTTGATCTGACACACAAAGACAGAAAGAATAAACAAGTATATTATCTCTGTGCACTTCAGGCAGAAGAAAATCTGTGGCTCCCCAAGAGATAAACAAAGGTAACAAAAGGCTGTCTTGTGTTGTAAAGCCCTCTGAGAGGCAGACCAAGAGGGGAAAGGTGAGATTTGTTTTTCCCATTCTGCTATTTATTTTATTTTTAATTTTACAAGTATGACTCGGTAGGAAATTTGAGACACGAGAAGTTCCAGCTCACATTTTCATTCCCTTTGTTTCCTTTAAGTTTGGAGAGGCTGCTCGACCAAACCAGAAGTTTTACGAGATGATCCAAGACTTCAGAGAAACGCTGGAAATAACCCCCATATCCACAGCTGACCATGCAAGTTTGGACTTTAAACCAATGTGCCTTTTATGAAGCTGTTTGCAGGTGTGCCGTTATAGCCCGTACTTATAGAACTGGTTGTGTTTTTACAGATTGAACCTCACAGGATTTGTGTGTGTGTTCGCAAGCGGCCCCTTAACAAACAAGGTATATTGGGAGCGTTTTCTAATATCCTGTATACAGTATAATGTAAATATAAAAGAGTAGCTAAAGCGTGTGTTCTGTATTTTTCAACCTGGGCCCTATTGTCCATTGTCTTTGTGTGTAATCGACTAATGGGAACAAAAATTTTGAAATCCAATCAGAAACAGCCCGAAATCACTACCACCAAGGGTTATTACTATCAGACTCCATTTAAATTAACAGCAATTTTATCAATAAACACACTTCATTTGAAGTTGACCCATAAAAGCTGTCTTGGTTAATCTTTTCACAGTTCCAACAATCACCAACTTTGGTTTGGTTGAACGAAACCCCAATTTTAACCCAGTAAGATGTGAAAATTATGGCTCTATACATGCTGAAATTGCTTTTTATTAAATGGAGTCTGGTGGAATTGGTGATGGTGATTTAGGGGCTTTTTCTTGTTTGAACAAAAAGGATCTTACTCTTTGACAACTTTTTGAAGACATCTCTACAGAGATGGACCTTTTTTTACTAGACACTAAGAATAATTATTTGAGCCTGTCAGTAGCGAAAACGGACACTTTTAATGGACATCGATTTACCGTATGCACATGCCCTGTGTGTTTACATTGAAGCCTGTTTTGTAGCTACAGGCTATAGCAGTTTTGCTCAATACCAATTTAAACATCATATTTCCCATTAATCATTTAGACACAAAAACATGGTATAAAATGTGTCCATGTTGGAAAAAAACCCAAACTTATCCCTGCTGGCCATTAAATACCAACTTTTTTTTAATGCTGACTTTGACATTCTTGTGTATTCCAGAGATTACTAAAAAGGAGATAGATGTGGTGTCTGTACCTGGAAATGGTGCACTGCTGGTCCATGAGCCAAAACAGAAGGTGGACCTCACCAAGTACTTGGACAACCAAATCTTCCACTTTGACTACTCCTTTGATGAGACCGCCACCAATGACCTGGTCTACAAGTAATGACCTCATTCATCCTTTTTATTTAGCAACATGGTAGATATGGTTGCTGGTTTGTGTAATAAGATGCAGTGTTTACAGCTTAAGTTCTTTTTTTTGTATGTTTTCATTATTTCTTCCTGGGGTATATAGTTTAATGGGATTTGTCATCTGTCATATTGTTTTCTCTCCTTTCCCAGGAGCTGTCAATAATTCAGTTTGTGGGAAAGTGTAGGTAGAAGTGTTTAATATAGAGGTATCTGTTCAGTAATGTGTCTTCCTTGTTAACCAGCGGTACAAATGTTGGAAGCTCAAGGTGTGCAAGCAGTTATCCTCTTTTTCTTAGTTTTTGAAAAAGTTCAAAGGTTGTTTTTTTCCCTTTAGGTTCACAGCCAAACCTTTGGTGCAGTCCATTTTCGAAGGTGGCATGGCAACATGTTTTGCCTATGGCCAGACTGGAAGTGGGAAGACTCACGTAAGCCTCTGCTTACTGTATGGCATTGACTTGTCTTGAAGCAGTGTTTTCCATTTGCAGATTTTTATTTATTTTTGCTTTTTTGGCACATTTTCTCCCCAGACGATGGGAGGAGATTTCACAGGAAGGCAGCAGAACAGCGCCAAAGGAATCTACGCTTTGGCAGGTAGGACTGCACACATCCACTCAATGGTTCTACATGCACTTCACATAAAAGGAAATGCTTAATCTGGGTTTTCACATTCAGGTAACTAACAGGAATCAGTTTAAAGAATTTCTCCAATTTGTGTATGTCTTCATAATTTGCATTTGATCTAATTGACTTAGAGTCCCATTGCGTCTCCATTGCTTTATTCTTGTTTTATCTGACTGGGCCTGTTACATGGGAATTTCACTTTAAATAATTATTTTATTCTTTCCCTTTCAGCCCAGGATGTTTTTGCCTATCTGAACCACAGGAGGTATACTGACCTGGATCTCTCTGCTTATGTCAGCTTCTTTGAGATTTACAATGGAAAAGTAAGAAAAATATACCTCTATAAACACATTTATGGAGAATATTAGACAAAAGGAAAAAAATCAGCTTATTCGAGTTATCCTGTGAGTTAAATATACCTGTTGATATAGGTGTATGACCTGCTGAATAAGAAGGCAAAACTCCGCGTTCTGGAGGATGACCGACAGCAGGTTCAGGTGGTGGGCCTGGAGGAGGTCTATGTGGCCTCAGCAGAGGAAGTCATTAAGATGATCCAGACGGGCAGTGCATGCAGGTAGTTACATGTTAAGAGCGTGTATGTTGCCGTTTCATGGTACCTAGTTCTTCAAACTTATGTTTCACTCCTCCCTCTAAACTTCTGATTCAATGATAAAGTCAGCTTTTGGCCTTGCAGTCACAAATCCATACTTAATTCATTACTTAGATCTGATTTTTTGTACATCTCTGACATTTGTCTCATTCCTCTTTTCTTCTGCCCTACCATCTTTCCAGAACATCAGGCCAGACCTCCGCCAACGCAAACTCATCCCGCTCTCATGCCATCCTTCAGATTGTCCTTCGGCGCAATGACCGCGCCACCACACTGCATGGCAAATTTTCACTGGTTGATTTGGCTGGCAATGAGCGCGGCACAGACGTCAGTAGCAACGACCGCAGCACTTTGGTGGAGACTGCCGAGATCAACCGCAGCCTGCTGGCTCTCAAGGTACGCTGTGGCTACTGTGGAGGTGTGCACCAGAAAACTTGCTGGACTTTGAGGCCAGTTTGACTTGATAGCTAAACCATGTAGCGGGACTGTCTCATAGACTTGCATCGTTAAAGAATATATTTCAACTGTCACAGCCCATCAAAATAATCCCTGCCACTATTTGACCCTTTTGGTATGCTGGCATTTCTTGAGTCCAGTCATTTTATACCCATTCAAGTTAGCGGAGGGCTAAACCCTAAGTTAGCGAAACAAAATCTGTGCTTGCTCTATGGGTCCCACAATGTGAAAGATTTGGGTTATCTTACACCTTGGAAGTAAAACCTCTGAGCAACTTCCATCATTGTAATGAACGCAGCCCCGCCTCCAAAGCTGTGTCCAGTTCTTTTCATGCATCCATGATGTGCACTCACAAAAACGATGAGTAGCTGCGGCTGAAAGTGGAGAAGACCTGTTTCCTCTTTTGAACCTCAGCATGGATGCATATACAGTAACTCTACTAACACAGGTTGAGAATGCGATGAAGACTTTAAATACATGCTACAAATGCTTAACTCCCCTGACATTTTAATTGAAAATCACACCTAACATGCTCATGTGTTCTGCAGGAATGTATTCGTTCACTGGGGATGAACAGTGATCACATTCCTTTCCGGATGAGCACTTTGACCAAAGTCCTCAGGGATTCTTTCATTGGAGAAAAGTCCAGGACCTGCATGGTATGTAAAAACCTCAGACTTTGTGTACTTTGTATACAGTGTGTTATACTGTTATACTGAATATGATGGATGATGCTGATGCACACCATACTAATTTGAGTGTTAATATCAATGTGTGTGTTTAAGCTCAAAGTATGTACACATATTTTCCCTTCTCTTATTCCATAGATTGCAATGGTGTCTCCAGGCATGACCTCCTGTGAATACACCATGAACACACTACGTTATGCTGACAGGTACATGTTTAGCTTATGAATTGTAAAATACTAACTTTTTATTTTGAAAAAAAAAAAAAAGATAAAACATTTTCAAATCTTTGGCAGAGTGAAAGAGCTGAAAGGCAACGCCAAGACCGGCGGAGCAGCGAAGGCACAAGAGCCCATAAACAGCTCCACAGAGGAGGTCAGCTTGCACAAAATCAATCCATATCATAAAAAAACATTTATCATACTATACAAGTAATTTGCTGTTTTTTTTGTGTGTTGTAGGAATCTGTTGAGGATGCCAGTGTATATGATGCCATATCCCAAGTGGCAGAGCTGGAGGAGAAGGTTTATGCGCAGTTTCAGGTAGAGTTTGCTCATCTGTTCAGCATACAGGAAAATGAATGATGCCTTTTTTTTTTTTAAAGGATCGGTAAGACCTCACACCTTTATCATTTTTGTTTCTCAGAGGGGAAATGAACTCTTCAATGCAATGGGGCAAATCTCCTACAATATCGAGGCAGGACTTCCCGACCTGATGGATCATGCAAAGAAATTTTTGGGTTTGTACAAACAACATGATCTGTTTTTCTCTCTGTTTAACAGTATACTCCAAATTAAATTTAACTCTCTTGGACTTGTGTTTAATATTACACAGCAAATTGTACTATTCTCACAGGCTACGTTAACATGCACACTAATATTCAACTATTCCAAATATGACAATATTCCAAATTTTAACAGGTAATGTTAAATGCCATATTCTGTTTAGATGTTCCAAATTAGGCCTTTTTCTGAACGTAGCATTTTCCTATTAAAATGGAGCATATATGCATATTATTCAGACTTTAAGAGTATTCTTTGGACATATATGCAGAACATTCAGAATATGCATATTAAGTGGGGGTTTTTACAGCAGTTTGCTTGTTTACGGTCAGCTCTGTGCGTTTTCATGTTTTACACAAACCAAGACGCCAACAGTTTGCAAGGCTGTGGTAGAGATGCATGCCCAAAATCAAAGGCCACATTTCTGGTGGGAAAAAGGAACACCTCTTTTTTAATGTTTTTTTCTCAACATACTTAAATAGTTTGGGTACTGAATGGAAATATTGCAACGCTGGCCTTTTCAAGAGGGTGGGTGAAAGAATGAAAGAGGGAGAGCAAAATAAACAGAATATTTTGTGTATGTAAACATAGTCACTGAGGCTTGAACTTTGTTTAAGTTTGTGCAGACCAGATGATGAAGCTTTTACATTTGCGGAAAAAAACTGAAAGTTAACCAAAAATATGTCGATGACAAATGACCACCTTGTTACTGGCAGTGACAGTCTGTATGACATTTTCAAACATGGCAAACTGCATTTACTGCAATTACTGCATGTGGAGAAAGCTTTTGTTTGCCATCAAATGTCACAAGTGCCAGGGTTAAATTGCATTATACATTATAAAGGACATAAAACTGGGTCGATACATGTGCTTTATCCTGCATTGTCTTATCTGTCACCCATAGACACGGTACTGGCTTTACAGACTGCTGTGGACCAGGAGAAAATGGCAAGGCGAAGTTATTGAGATGAACCCACCGAACCACTGACAAAGCGTGTATATTAAAAATGTCTGTTCTTACATAGCTTGATTTTAACGTGTTAATGACTGTACTAAATAAATAAAAAGTATTGACACTATCTAATTGAAACTGTTTCAAGTCTTGTGTAAAATC
Source organism: Plectropomus leopardus (assembly GCF_026936395.1). Taxonomy (NCBI): domain Eukaryota; kingdom Metazoa; phylum Chordata; class Actinopteri; order Perciformes; family Serranidae; genus Plectropomus; species Plectropomus leopardus. The sequence goes on along the minus strand of NC_142187.1, from coordinate 20,768,552 downwards.
ACTTCAGGAGCTACTCGTTAACTGTTACATGCAGTTTTTTTGCTTTGTTTTTATGTCTTAACAGGACTTTTAGTGGCAGATACTGGATTATTTGAATTAATCAAGGCGCCTAAAACAGTGACCGATGTTTGCTAATGTGGAGGCAGCAGCAGAAATTCTGTTGAAATTAATTCATTTTGGTTTTATTCTAAAGAAACAAAAAAAAGCAAAGATAGATGGTAACTGAGTACATCTGCTCACGTATAGTACTTAAGTACACTTTTGATGTACCTGTTCTTGACTTGAATATTTCCATTTTGTTTTAATGCATGTAACATTGCCTGTTACATAAGATTCGGAAATAATTAAAAGGACTGCACTACCCCCTATCAGAGTAGTGAGGTGGCTGAGGTGTTAGTTTGTTGTCTATTATTTTTCTTGAATTATCATAGAAATATGTTTCCCTGAATGGCTGGAGGAAAATGCATGAGCCTCCCTTCACCAAAAATAACCATATTTATATTTAAATGACAAGGAAAGACCTTGGGGAAAAAGTGCAACAAAATCAAATTCTGAAATAGAATACTTAATTTTTGTAGCACACCTTTAAATACATAATTGTAATAATTGGAGCTTTAGCTTTGAGCTATGAGCTTTCATAATTTTCTAATATTCTCTCCACCTTCTCTTTTTCTCCCCTTTTAAAAATTCTTGCACTTAACAGGACATTTCTTGCCTAATTACCAGCTTTTCCTCCAAGCATTAAAAATAAAATAGAAATAAAAATGAAAAATAAAATCAGTTTGTTTAGGAAGTTTGAATGCTTGTGACAGAATGAGAAAACTGATGTCATCCACGTTTCAAAGGGTTAAACCAAAGTGTTCATGATTTATTTCAGTTACGTACGTATACATATAATAAACCATATTCTGTAACAAAATAATACATCATGATCGAAAAGGCTCAAAATTTGTCTAAAATTGCTAAACTATATTTCATCATGATATAATATAATATAATGTAAGGTAATGTAATGTAATGTAATGCAATATAATATAATATAATGTAATGTAATGTAATGTAATGTAATGTAATGTAATGCAATATAATATAATATAATGTAAGGTAATATAATATAATATAATATAATGTAAGGTAATGTAATGTAATGTAATGCAATATAATATAATGTAATGTAATGTAATATAATATAATGTAATGTAAGGTAATGTAATGTAATGCAATATAATATAATGTAAGGTAATGTAATGTAATGCAATATAATATAATATAATATAATATAATATAATATAATATAATATAATATAATATAATATAATATAATGTAAGGTAATGTAATGTAATGAAATATAATATAATATAATATAATATGTAATATAATATAATATAATATAATATAATATAATATAATATAATATAATATAATATAATATAATATAATATAACGTAAGGTAATGTAATGCAATATAATATAATATAATATAATATAATGTAATGTAAGGTAATGTAATGTAATGCAATATAATATAATAATCATTCTGTGTGTCAGTTGAACATCCAGAGCAGTAGGTGGTGCTAAAGGTGGGGACCAGTTGTGTTTAAAATCCCAGATTACAGCCAGAGGAAAAGGAGGGACCAACCAGTATCGACATCTCCAGATTAACCTGCCTCACCGTGTGAGTGAGGGAGCAAACCCCGCAGCGGATGGCGATGAAGTGGCTACGGTTTTCGCTCCTCGTCCTGGGGGTTTTCTCGCTGTGCTGCGCCACGGCTGGTGACAGCAGCGGCGTAAAGAAGATGAAGATGCAATTTGCCACGGGACCTCTCCTCAAGTTTCAGATATGGTGAGCAAAAAAAGCGAAAATCTGGCGAGTCATTGCATGCTAGCACAACTCCCCGGCTAACAACATCGTAGGCCGAAAAATGACAAGCTAGCCAACAAACGGGAGGGTCGTTTATGTTAACAAATAAGACAAGGAGCGTTTACGCTTTTTATTTAGTATCCGAAAACCTCAGCAGTTGTCTACACATTTAGGGTGAACAAATGTGGAAGTCTTTCCCTTTTTTTTCCTACATCTAATGAACATTTCGTCGAAAACATGGCCCCGCTTCCGCTGTCAAACATGCGAGTTAACGTAAAACCCAGTGACAGTTGCCTCGTGTCCTTAGGTTAACTTTTATTAAACGTTTTTTAATCATTTTGATATTAACAATCCTGTTAAGATTCTTCATCTGTCTGTAGTTATTTTACACAGTTAAAATAGTTTGCCTTTTTTGTCTAGACTGAGCTGGAAATTTACGATAATCTAGCTAACGTTAGCTAAATTGCATCAAACTTTAACAATAGTAAGGGACTGTTCCTTATTTATGAGAGGTAATGAGGTGGTGGAAAATGAGGGAGGTACCTCGTTTTTTTTTAAGTATTGGGGAGTGCATTATGTTTCTTTTTATTTTTTAATTCTAAAGTCAAACCAATTATTATAGCCAGAAATTGTATAATGTGGTTATTTTTCCACCAATGTACAAAGCAGATACGGGACTGTTATTGATGGTACATAACAAGGGAGGCATGTCAAACTATTTTTTAAGCACTGGGGAGATATCTACAATTTTAAACCCACTGAACCCAAATCCCTGTGTTGGGTGTAAAAGGGATGTTTTATTGAAGAATTGCCAAAGTTTAATGATTGATATCCCAGCAAGAACATGTAAAAACAAAAATTATTGTCAGATATTCAAATTCTGACTGTCCTTAAACACATCATGTGCAGTGTTGGCTTAATCCCTTAGATGTCTTGTTTAATATTTTGCCAAAAATCAACCAGATCATGTTTAAGAAAAACAAACAAACAAACATGCATGACAAAAAAAAATCATCTTTGGGAAAAAATATGGTTATTTATGGTGGAGGGAAGGTCATGTATATTCCCCCAGTCACTCAGGGAGGCTCAAAGGAGAAATATGTTTAGCCCTGGGAATAGTCATGATAAAAAAAAATAACAAAAACAAAGTTGCACCCCAGCCACACCCCACTGCAATAAATAAAGCACAGTCCCTAAATGTTGATTGTTAATTTCAAAACGTTGTGCTGCAGTCTGGTGCTCCGCGAATTTCCCCACTGTGGTGTGTTAATGAGCATCAAGTCATTATGTGGAAACAACATGGACGCTACTAAGAAGATGTGTATGATTTTATTTCTCAAAGTGAAGCTTTATATTGCTGACTTTTGTCCCAGACTTGTTACTACACCAGTACATCATCTCAAACTAGGCTATTAAATATGTTTTTACCCAACTAATACTAATAAATAACTTTTCTAAATCATCTAGGTCACATTACAAGGACAGAAATTGATAGTTTAAACCTAATACCATAATACAAAGTAAGTGAGAGCAAAAAAAATGCAATATGTGAATTTAAAAAAAAAATGTATCACAATCAGCAGAACACTTACTTTCATCCACCATGTTTCTTATGTCAACTTTATGACTGGTGTATCAGCATTTTCGCAGACTTTTGGAGTTGTTGTTCCATCTTAAGGGGGCTTTCATGTAACTTTTCCCAGTCAGCAACACATTTTTTTGTTTATTCCGACACCACATGAATATAGTGCTCCAGGAATAATGTTTTTCTATAGACCGATGTGAACCTTAGCATTGCCATGCTTGCCTTGTCAAAAGTCCCATGGGATTTTTTCATTAGATTTTGCATTGTGGCAAAGAAAAAAAAACCCCCACAATTATAATACTTACAAATTTTAATCAGCAAGAAAATTTCAAATGAACACCACTTGTTGGCTTATTGCTAAAGTTCAGTTGCCATTGGAACTTGTGTGGGTAGTAGTATACAAAAATTTGTGAACTCTCAGACAGCTCTTAGAAAACTTTCACTTATTTGGTTGTGAATACCACACTGGAGTGGTCATATGGTCACCTCTCATCGAAAACATGACCTGATTTGAACACAGCATTAACGTCCCCACCACAAGAAGACTGTGAAGCCATGTTCAACAATATGCTGTTCTGAATTTCTCATTTAGCTTCTTGTTCGCAGCTGTATTTTTTAAGACGCATGAAAGCCCAAAAATTCACAAGTGTTGTATTAACTGACATATTTAATGTTGTATAACAAAACATGAAAGTCTCATTTGTTAACCACAAACCTTACTGCAGGCATCGAACCAAAAACCCATTCAAACATCCATTTACTTCAAGGCAAGGTAACCGGGAGTGCTAAAACACATTTCCAGGTTTTAGGACTCATTCTTTGGGCACCTCATGCACAGTTATGCAAGTGACAATATCACATGATTTTGAGATCATGCAAGGAAGTGTGACTTAAGTAAACAAGAACACAAAACCAACATTTGCATTGCAAATTAATGCTTTTCTGTAAAGCAGTATATGCCGTTAACAAGTGCCTGTAGCAGTGGCGTACAAAGGGTTATTTTAGGGAGATCAACTTGCTGCTAACTGGAATTTCACACTAACACTAAAACTTTCCACGAAGAAGTAAAACAATATACAGATAACAGTGGGAATCACATGCACCAGATCTCAAGGCTAAATTCACAATCTACCCTTGGAATCACATCATTGTTGTTGCTGCCTTTTATCCGTGTTTGATGTTGCAGCTGCACACAATGAATGTCTCTCTAACAGTGTGTTTGTCTCCTCACAGTATTTCCTGAGGGTATAAGCGGGTGTTTGAGGAGTACACGCAGGCCTTGTACCAGCGGTACCCAGACATCCGCATTGAAGGGGAGAATTATCTTCCTGTGCCCCTCTATCGGTAAGAGAGACATTGTCTGCCTTGTTACAAGTGGATTATTTCCAGCTTTATTAAAGTAGTCTGAAAGCTGCCCAGGATTAGCTGTGATTTGACTGAGGAAATGGAATTCTCATGCAGTCAGGCTTATCTGGCCGTGGATTTGTCTTTTGTAGTTTTGTAGACTGAATTACTGGCCTTAAAAATGGCTAAATGTAAGTCAAAGGTGCCATTTAATGTGGGTTATTTAAAAAACTGACCACATTATTTTTTATTTTTTTGTTGTTGTTTGTTTTTTTTATTTAAGCTACTGCAAGGATTTTTGGTAACGCTCAAGAAAATGTCCTGCAACACTCAGTGTAATTCCTAATGATTTTCAGTGTATTTTTTTGTTCTTTGTACCACGACAGTATGTACTGCTAATATTTTTGTTAGGTTGCATGATATGCAAAAAAATATTTCAATTATTTTGACAGATATTGCAATATGAGTTGTGATTTTAGTGGGAATTTCTTTTTTTGCATCTTATTCTCTCTTAAAAAATAATTAATAACATGTAAGATAACATTATACATATTATACATTTTACTTTCATCAAAAAATTGCAGCTCCTGCAATGAGGATATTGCACTTTGCCACATTGTAATTTTGATTATATTTCGATTAATTGAGCGGTCGTAGTAGGTATAGGGGAAAAAAGAAGTAAATTTAGGCAACAGGGGGTTATATGGATCAGTGGCTGAGTCTCAATGTGAAACTGGTTTGTGCACTTGTCCCAGGTGTTGTCATTAAAGGTGTGGTGCCACTGAGACACTCGGGTCCTCATCAGTTGAATCTTAATAAACACACCAGAGATTAGCTGCAATAAAGGAAGGAGACAGTATCACTCCCTGGGCTTCAAATTCTCCAGACAGTGTTTTCCAGACCTCTGGCTCTTTCTGGCTCAGTCACAGGAAGAATCAGGTTATGTCCACTGACGGGTTGTAGTTTAACCAGTTACTCACATAGGTTTAAAGTAGGGATGCACGGTAATTATCTGGACTGATAATCAGTAACCACCTGCGGTTACTGAGGCAGTTGGGGACAGGGAACATAAATATTTTTGGGGCGTAGTGTCATAGTGTTGGAACCTCGTCATCCAGAGAAAATTATATGACATAGTAGTACTGGAGTTACCAATCACAAGAAAGAGAGGACAGGAAGTTAAAATAATAAAGAAATCTGAAAGGAAAAAATAAAATGAAAACAAGACTGTTAAAATAAAAATGAATAAACAATAATAGTTATTGCTGGTCACATAAATATGTTACATTCTTATTAATAACTGATACATTTAAGTTATATGATTAATATTACCAGCATACCACTTAATTATTTTAAAGAGGGCATTTCTCTTGCAAAATCGTCATCACCGTTGAAAAGAATAGTAATTATTTATATGGGAGGCAGCCACTGCTTCACGGTTGACAAGACTTCCTGCTTTATTTTACACAATGAAGCTTAATTTGTATAAGTCAAAGCCATGCTCTTCTTTCTTGACACAGTGTGTGCAGCTAATGTTGCCGCAGTTGTCTGAGAAATGAAATGAAAACTTTATTATTTTTAATCATTTACTGGATGTTAAGATGATTTAGATATGCTGTCACCACTGTGTTTTTATTTAAACTTTTACATTAATGCTCCGCCTGTCTTAAAACATGGTAATCTATACAAAATGTTGTATATTTTATAAACTTATAAAAAATAATAAAAAAAAAAAATCATACAAGCTCAGAAACTGCATTGTCCTCAGAAATTAGCCATTCACTTGATCATCTGATAAATCTCAATACTGAACATAATTTATGCAGGGCCTTTAGAAAGAATGAGACTTTAATACACAAGTCCTCTTTCCAATGCAGGTCTTGATAACATCAGTCTTATCTACTGAGTAATGCTTAGTCTGTGAATGTTTTCCCATAAACTTGAAATTAATTTTTTGGCATAAAACAAACTGAGGTCTATGAATGTTTGTTCATTTTGACTGTAGTTGTGTTTCTTTGTACAGAAGATAAACCAAAAAAAGGGTCCAGTGAGATTTTTTGAGTATACCCTTTTTAAAAAAAAAAAAAAAATCTTAACTATGTTTATTGAACATGACCAAACTACATGCTCACATCTATCTAGATAGCTGTAATATATCCTGAATGCTTTGGACTGCCATGATATCTACAACAGGCTTTTAGGAATTGTATTAAAAGCCAATTTCTTGTTTTATTTCCTCAGACATGTTGCTTCCTTCCTGTCTGTGTTCAAACTGCTGGTGATTGGACTGATTATTGTCGGCAGGGACCCATTTGCCCTCTTTGGTATGCAAGCCCCAGGCATCTGGGAGTGGGGCCAGGGAAATAAGGTGAGGTTTACTATAGAAGTCATTAATGTTCACGTCCAATGGGAGGGTTTGCATGGTAGTTTTCATGTGTAGCAGTGGGATTAGGATTGTCTGTAGGATGCAGCAGAGCATTTGTTTTGCAGGTAATCACTGCAGATATTGCACAGAAGCATGGTTTAAATGTACAAATGGAGGAAAAGTGGGCTTTATCTTGGCTGTGTTTTAATACAGTTACGTACAAACACACTGCCGAGTACAACCAGAACCCATGGGATTTCATTAGCTGTTCATTTAGGGTCTTCAGGTTGTTGTTTTGTTTTGCTTGCATCTGTTATCCACGGTGTTACAGACATGCCAAAGGCTCAGAGGGAGAATGGCCAATGACTGCTAACATCACATATTTGCAAATAAAACAATCTTGTGTTTAAACAGAGAGCTGAGGCTGATAAAATACGATGTGTTTTTAAAAGCCAGATATATAAATTACAGAATACTTTGCAATTGCCTACAGAATAGATAGACATTCAGCAAGCATTTGGCATGGACTTATTCTGCTTATAAATATAATCCAAGCCACAACGTGACTGATAACAGACTTAGCCTGAGGATCTCCTGCTTTGTGTGTGTATTAAAGGTACTGTGCATTTTCACAGTCATTTGTGTAATATTTGGTAGACTCTGTCAACATCCTCACAGTTGAAAATATGTGGCAGTTGGGCTGCAATAACCTCTAAACTGTGCCAACTTAGATGCCCTTATATTAAAAATTTTAATGTTTTATGGTGTAGCAGCATCTTCTGTGACCAGCTGTGTTAAATGGGTTTATGATCTCATTGATCACAGGGCCCTGAATTGAGTTGAATTGAAATGTAGCAGACTTTGTGATATTAGCAAAATGTTGTATTGTTGTCCAAAGAATCAACATAATATTGTATTGTGGTTAAATTAATGATTTATACCCCTAAATGAGGCTAATTAAAAGATTAGTGTCTAATTTTTGACAGCATTGAAAATCATTCTGGATTTCTAAATACCTGGTATACTGTAATAAAGTGATACCGCATAAGCCTCCTGAATATATAATACAGCACCACATTCATCCTGTGGGGCTTTGTCCTTTATTGTTTTAATATTTAAACAGTATCTTTTCAGTGCACTGCTATGGTGATCCATCAAGTGAACACAATCCAAAAAAAAAAAATTGCAAACAAAACTGCAAGTAAAAAATAAGGTGGGTAGATAGTTTTTATGCAAAATTTTACAACTCATGTTTCTGTCTTGCTTCTTTCAGATTTATGCCTGTATGATGGTGTTCTTCCTCAGCAATATGATTGAAAACCAGTTAATGTCCACAGGAGCGTTTGAAATCACATTAAATGGTGAGTCCGTGTTTCGACACAACGCTTATAGCTTCAGATTCATTCAGCCTTTGTATCATTCAAATATTAATACATTAAAGTGTTAATGGAACAAACTGCAGTGAATTACAGTAAAGTGAGTATTGCCTTTCCATAGATGTGCCAGTGTGGTCAAAACTAGAGTCAGGCCACCTGCCCTCAATGCAGCAGCTTGTGCAAATCCTGGACAACGAGATGAAGATGAACGTTCACATGAACACAGGACCACACCACCACTCCTAACCCTACTCCTCACATCCTGGCTGGAGCTAAAAGCCACTCCATGTAAGTACAGTAGTGTTCATAGCCTTTTGTTTTTATTCCGGTTTCTGCTTATTATCTCCTTTCCCTTACTCATGGGACATAGTGGCCAGTGTTTGGCTTATTACTCTAAAAATGTCATTTATCAATCATTACTCTTTACAGAAATATTATTACATTACTTCTTGCCAACAGTAATTCATTACACTACTCAATATATTATTTTTCCAAAACACCCAACAAAATTGTTAATTGCATCATTTCTCATCAAAATTCAGTCTTCGTATGTGCGCCTCTGCGGATGTTAGGGTAATCGCCTGTAGGTTTAGCTTAAGCTAGATATCTTGCAGTTTTTGTATTTATTTAAATTATTTTTGCCATGGGGACTTTTGTTGCCCGTGACCAGTGTTTTTTCAAGGCTCTCTCTGAGAGATGTAGAGTCAATTTTGGAGCAACATTTCATCCACCACTTATCCACCCACAAACTTCATTAGTTCTTTGTAGCCTGAAGCTGTCCACGATGGTTGTTTAGCCAGTGCAGGGCTTAAACCACCCTCAGCTGCAGAGGACAGCTTGTCTTTGGTTTGGTGTATTTCTTGGAGCTTTTTCCTGTGTTTCAAATGTGATTAAAAGACATGTTTTTTTGAGTGAGAAGAGTCTTAATATTACTACCTGCAGCAACAGCATGCTGGTCAACAAAATCAAGTCATAGGAATATTTCCATCCAATAATTTTAAGCGTTTCCATCTGCCAAACCAGCTTGCTGCTTTGTGACGTGCATGAGAGGCGCAACAATTACGAAAATTAATTATATTATATTAAAATAAAAAATATATTTATATTAAAATAAATATTTCAAGTTGGTACTGGGGTCATAACAAAAGCAGCATTGTGATGAGTTATTTTGTTTTGGGGTAACTGTAATATTATTCGGGCTGCGTGTGAAGGTCGGAGGCTATAATCATCATTCGGAGACCCTCAGTCAACTGAGATGGAGGTCGAGCAGTCTTTTTTTATTCCGTGCGGTGTTCGTCTGGGGATGTTTTTTTTCTTTTCCCCAGGTTTTGCTGCAGAGTGAGTGTTCTTGATTTTCAGATCTGCGATATAGGACTAGCTGTTAATTTCCCTCTCTTCCTGTCCAGGTTTGAGGTGGGTTTCTCATTGGGCTGTGAAGTGATGTTTATGAAGGTCTGCGCTGAAGGCAGGAAGACTGCTAGCACAGACTGGATGCCCCCATCAGTCTTCACCATGCCCCTTAGAGACGTCCCGCCCCTGACGCCAGAGTGGGATCCATGGCAACAGTGCCGGCCATTCTGTAATTTTCTTGTACTATTCATAACTACTGCAGATTTCATCCAGATGTTATCAACGGTCCCATAAGGAGAGATTTAACTTTGATTCTTATAGTCTTTAACTTGTTGCATATAATTGATCTATGTGAATTAAAAAAAAAAAATCGTGTCATTTGTACCACTGAGCCACATGTAGAATTTTAAGTTTATTGTTCTAAAAGTAGCTTAGGCATGTAGAAAATGCAACACTTAAAACCTGTCATCACTGTTGTGAAAATAACATTGGGGAATTGTGTCTTGGTATGATTTCTGAATAATTTTTATATTTGCATAACTTGAAGGAAGCTTGGAGATTAATAAAACGTATAACTATTTAACTGTAGTGTGGTGTTTACTGATTAATTAGAAATCAGGTGTTATAAATGACATCATTTAAAAAGATTGTGAATCACAGTAAAGGTTTAAATCGGTTAAAGAAAATCTGAGAGGAAAAGTAGGAAATCTGAATGGCTCGGAAATATGGCTGGCGTTTTCATAAAGCAGACAGCCCGCCTGATTCAAGTCATTAGTGCACATCTTTAAGCCATCTGTTCCGCCTAATGCTATTAGGAAGACTTGAGGATCTACGCTGACTTGATTAGGAGACAAAAGGATTAACTGAGTACAGAGTAAGAGTAAAACATGGTGATGTCACAGTCACAGTTGGGTTTTGAATATCCCTGACAATGAAAAATGCTTCATTATGACAGGGTTGCTAAGTGCTTGAATTTATATATTTTGTGCAAGAATAGAAGATCTGTCTCCATCTCTCATCTTGCACAATATGTTGTTTTGTTGTGCTGTCAGAGACGCCAAGAGACCACATAGTCTGCCATCACTGTAACTGTGTTATGTAGCGTCAACACGTTCAAGCCTCTTGCCTTTTCATTGTTGTGAGAGCCTGCTCGTGTTGTAACATTAAATAACCTTGATCTGTGTCAAACTATGTAATGCTGGGTCCTTAAATTTGAGAGAATTGGGCCTGCAAAGTCCTTGAACAGATCTAGATTGAAGGTTTGGGAACCCTGTTGAGTTTTAGTAACAACTGAAGGAAAAATGGGGGATAAAGGGACATAGATCACCTTTGAAATTATTAAAAGAATCACAGAAACCCAGATTCACTATGGACACTGAGGAAACAATACTAAAACTTTTAGGCTTTTACTTTTTTTTTAGTTAAAAGTGGTTTAGTGCTTTTATATCTATTTTTTGACACCAGGTCTCAAATGCCATCCATGAACTGTGGATTCTATGTTTTCAAGTTGGAGTACAGTGATGTAAATGCCATCATACCTCCTGAAATCGCATTAAGAGACATTAAAAGACACCAGGTCCTTGCTTTGCCTCTGAGGGCACGGCAGTGGCCAGAGGCATCACATTGCCGAGTTGTCCGTCTGTTAAGAACAGCTCGAGAATTTCTTCAAATTTGGCACAGACGTCCTCTTGAACTCATTTGGCGGTCAAAGGTCAAGATCGCTGTGACCTTGCGTCTGTCTCAATCTCATTAACGTGTTATTTCAGGAAGGCCTTAAGGTAATGTACTCAAATATGGCACAGAAGTCTAGTCGGACTTAAAGGTGAACTGATTTGATTTCAAACGTCAAGGTCTCTATGACCTAAGAAAAAAAGCTAGGTATGACAAAATTTCCCAAAATGTCCGGTAGAAGTGGTGACATCTAAAAGTCAAAAGGTCAAAGGTTAACTTTACTCTGACATCATAATGTTATGCAAATACACTTTTCTGGCCATAACTCAGGAGGGACAGATGGAGAGACATTTTCTGAGAATCAGATGATTAAATAATCAACTACTCATTTCAGCTTTACTAGTATAAAGTGTTTGGTAACTTAATTTATAACAAAACATTTTTTATTAAATCTTTCCATGTTTTCATGCAAAAATTGTAATTTGTAAAGAAACTAAAGCTTTCAGATAAATGTAGTGAAGTAAAAAATAACCCTCTGAAATGTAGTGGAGTAAAAGTGTAATGTGGCATGAAAATAGAATATAAATAAGTATAGTAAAGTATATTTGCCTCAAATTTATATTTAAGTACAGTAGATGATTAAATGTACTTAATTATGTTCCACCACTGATCTGGGCAGATGTGTATGTTAACTGTAACTGAAACTTGACTGGTTCAAAATACACCTAAATCAAATTACATAAATTTAAAATGTAATGGTTGTTGCCATCACTGTTTTAATGTATTTATTACTAGTACATCAAAGATAATCCTGAAGGCACCGACAGATAAAGGCTCTTTCACTGTCACTCATCATCACATCAGCGCTGACTTCCAGAAGTCTCTGGGCAACAACATGTAGGTGCGGGGCTTGTGTGGTCTTCGGCAGTCGGGGGTGCGAGGGCGTCATCAGGCACTGGTGGAGATGCTGGATGGCCAGGTTGATCCTGATCCTGGCTGCTAACACAAACAGCTCCTCCTTCAGTACTGAAGGCCCCGACACAGCCATGTCTGTTTTACATTCACCCTGAAGGGGGGGAAAACGTTTTTTAAGTTAGTGAGGCAGAGCTGGAAACGCTGGTAACTGCAAGATGAACATGTAGACAGTCAAGATAAGGTTTACTTCACCTGAGCGCAGCAGGTAGCCACACTGAATTTAGCCTGTTGACCTTTTGCCAGGAAGGAGACAAACACTTGTTCCTTCCCGAGGACTCGGACCCCAACAGCCTCATTGAGGGACAGGAAGACAGGGTGAAGGGGAGCTGGTGCGAGGCCCACGCTACCCCAGCTCCACCGACGTACCCTGGCACCCAGCTCATCAAAACACTGACCGCCTGAACTATTTAAGTTCAGCCTGTAATGTAAACACAAACATATACATTGAGTATTATGGGTTATTGTGAGCATGGCTCTGGATAAGACCTTATTTTTAAACTGTACATTAGATGCATCCTTTAGTAAAGAAACAGGATAATTTATATTCACCTAAAGATTAAAAAAATGAAGTGATCTAAAATACTAATTACAAACATTTAAAATCAAGAAATGGTATGTATAAATGCTTTTCTTTGTACCATATGTTGCCATTGCTGTGATAACATGTCGCCTTGCCGTCAGACTGGAACATGGCTCTAACTGGTTGACGGGAGGCAACGCTGTCATCATACACGATGCAGACTCTGCCATTTTCCTCAGTGACCACGACAATGAGGGCCAAGAGGCCTGAGGGATAGCTGTTAGCACGACGATAAGGATGGGAACACCCACTGTAGAGTGCATGTCACTTTGCGCATACAACGTTCTCTCTAATAATATAACCACATGATAAAAATATACAAAAATGTGACTGTGAGTGGATACAAGACCTGGGCAGAGCCATTAGGGAACACCGTAAGAAATTTAACTCCGTTGGAATAATACTTCTGTAGACATTCAGCCTCAGCCTGTGGACATACCAGATTAAACACGATCAAAATATGTTCATAACAGACCCTATGTTATAAAATGTTGGCAGCAAACAGGCACAGTATAAATATTAATAATCATTTGATAATAAACTTTCTTTAAAAGGACAACAAACTTTATAAAATAGACAGTTGATGATAAACAAAATATTTAAGTAAAAGTAAAAAGTTAAGAGACTAGTGATAATTTTAAAAAATGAGATAATTAATATATTTTGTATCACAACTTTTCTGAAATTTTATGTTTAAGTATTACTTAAATATGCACTCTTTACATACATTTCCAGGACAGAAATCTAACCTAAAACAAACACATTACTGGGTTTCAAGGATTTTTTTTTCTTTCCATTAGTCAGACAAAATACATAGAGGCAAAATAGCCCAAAATCTCTAAACTGACCAGTACGGTGCATAAAACAACTGCCTTCACCTGTATTGGGCTTATGTGAATGGTCTCATCAGTGTGGATAACAATAACAAGATACACTTAGTATTGACTTGTTTCAAACAAAACCATTTACTAAGGAGACTGCAGGTCCTTTCTTTCGTCATGCTCCTCCGTGTAAACTCCACATTTCTGATGTGAAAAAATATTTAAACCTATCACTGAGACTAATACCGTATATTTACTTCATACTTGCACTCATTTTTCAGTAAAATTTGGTTAAGAATTACTTTAAAAAGGTCTTAAAAGCTTTAAATATAAGTGTATGATACCTGTACAAACTGGTTTAGGGACAGAAAACGTGATAGTACTTGTGAGTACCTGATGATGACATATGCCGAATTTAAGTGGCTTGTGGTCACAAAAAGAAAACAATGGCTGTTCCTCCTTCCCCTCTATTTTCAAGTGTTTCTCAGTTACGTTACAAGGACACACTGTCCAGCATCCTGTTTCTGGGGCACGTGAGAGCCGGAAGCTAAGGACCTTTGATGGTGGAGCAACTAAACAAGCAAAGAACAAACTGTATCAGTCTCACAAAGCTATCTAACATCACAATTGTTTTGTTACTTAACAAAAATCAGAAAAAAATATAACTATACACACTGTAAATCAGCTCATACTTGTTTATCACTGAGCTGTTACTCACAGGTTTCTGCCGCAGGTAGCTGGATTGAGAAATCCTCATCGATTCCCAGAACTGATTGTTCTCTAGTAAAAGATACAGATGCATTGCTCTTTATTTAAAATTATATTTATTAAAGGGACAGTTCACCCCAATTCATAAAATACATATTTCCCCTCTTGCTTGTAGAGCTATTTATCAATCTAGTTTGTTTTGGTGTGACTTGCTGAGTATTGGAGATATCAGTCGTAGAGATGTCTAACTTCTTCTGAATATGATGGACCTAGATGTGCACTCTGCTTGTGGTGCTCAAGGCACCAAAAAATACATTTAAAATACTCAACAGAAATGTCTCTTTCCAGAAATCATGACCCAGTCAGTTAAGATAATTCACAGACCTGAGCATCAAAACACACCCACCAACCAAATCACCACAAAGAAGGAAGCGGGCATCTACTCATGGATGAAAATGTAAACATTAATTGCATCCTCCTCGGTTGAGCTTTAATGTTAGCTAGCTCAGTGATGCTAGGTGAGTTAGCAGTAGATGCACGCTTTCTTCTGCGCGGTGATACAGTTGTCAGGTGTAGTTCAGTATAAGAAAATAGTTCCTATGTGAAACAGATTGAGCAGTTTCGTGTAGGAACTCCTTTCTCATACCATACCACACCCAATTACTGTATCACCATACAGAAGGTGTGTACATCTACTGCTAGCTCACCTAGCACCACTGAGCCAGCTAACATTAAAGCTCAACTGAGGAGGATGCAATTTATGTTTACATCTTCATCCGTAGATGCCCCACTCCCTTCTGCGTGGTGATTCGGTCGGTGGGTGTGTTTTGCTGCTCACAACAAGGTCTGTGGAATATCTTTAGTAACTGGGTCATGATTCCTGGAAAGAGACATTACTGTTGAGTTTTTCAAATGGTATTTTATTTTGTTAATTTATTTTTTTTGGCACTTTGGCACCACAGGCCGAGTGCCATCCAGTTCCATTATAATCCAGAGAAAGCAAACATCTCTACAGCCGATATCTCCAACACTCTGCTACACCAAAACAATCTAGATATACAAATAGCATTTCAGATAAGAAGATAAATATTTTAATTTGGGGGTGAACTGTCTCTTTAAGATTATGATTTCACTATCTTTGTGTTTCTGTGTGTTGGATAAAAAAAATAACTACATTTTGTGATGCAAATTTGTACCCAAGTCCATGTGGTAAGTCCATGATAAACTTGCTGTGATCTTCTGTCTCTTTCCCTTGGAAGACAAGCTCCTCCATCTCTGTGGCTGGTTTGTCTTCCGGCGATGTTGTAGTCCTCGGGTAACATCTCCCCTCAGCCAAACATCTCTGCTTCACCAGCATCTCATACAACCACCACCGCTGGGCACAGCAGAAGAGCGGACCTGGCTAAGATGGAAACAAAAGAATACGCAAGGTCAGCAGTGCATAATGCAAAAAAGAACAGAAAAAGACTAAAAATTTGTTTCTTTCTTCCTCACCTCAGGTCCCGGTGTCCATGACAGATCCAGTGATGGTTGGGCCTTTTCTCCGCAGTACTCACATTTTACTTGGCACTCTCTCACAGGCTGGGACAACAAAGTGTTAAATTGGACTAATCAATAAAATAGATAGCTATAGATCAGTGATACTCAACTTGCTTTGCTTGGGGGACACTTTTTCAAAATGACAGGAGTCCAGTCGCAGCAGCCCATGTTGAGATGTCAGATTTTCGAAATTTGTAGGATTTTAGCATGTTTTTTGGATTGTCTGACGTTTCTCAGACTTAAGGACATTTCTCAGATTTTAGGGTATTTCTAGGATTTTAAGACATTTCTAAGACTAGGACATTTTTCAGATTTTAGGACCTCTGGCACCTTCTGTACACTAAAAATTCAAATAAACAATTCCCAGCGTGAATTACCTTATTTTTGTTATAAGTTAGAAAATGGTTGGGAGGGATTTGGCCCACAGGCCATAAGTTGAGCATGACTGCTATAGATGGAAATGTAATACTGTAAGTAGAAACTTGATCTTTTTACCAATGGAAGAATGGTTGCTGAGTTTGTCCTGAGGTTGTCAGACTCCCGATTGTACCTCAGAATTCCTGCTGCTCCAACACAATGGGTGGGTGGGTCACTGACAGACTGTGGACAGCCCTCTGGTATGCTCTTACAAAACAGAGAAAAATTAAATACACAAATAATTCATCAAACACTGGTAAATGAGATATTTTTTGATTAAAAACAAACAAACGAACAAACAAATTTACGTGGTAATCAAGGACAGACAGTGGCTCTCTGAGAATAAGCTCTTCTGCAGCAGCAGCGGCATCTAATGGTAAAACAAAATGCATCATTGATTATGTTCCATTAAGAGAAGTAAACAGGCCTATATAAGATAGGAACTTAAATATTTTCTATTGCAGTAAGCTTTTTGGCCCCTAGTAATTCAATTTGAATTGTGCTCAGAGTTGACTTACAGGAAGAGCTGGACATCATCTTACTGTCTGTCCTTCTGACCGCAGTAAAGTCACTGTATTTATTTTATTTAGTCTTCACTGTGTGTGCAAGGTCTCTCCTGTTGAAAATTAGTATATAGCAGACCGATAAGGAGGCAAACAGATAAATATCTTTAATCCGTATTTTTTCACTATTTTACATTTAAGTAGCAGAATCAGAATTATATTTTACAAAATATAACATTAATTATCATGTACAAAATTAGACAAAACAAAGCATGAGATAAAACAATACACCAGTTAAGCATATCTGCTTGAGAGTTCCTAAATATTATCTTTAGATTTAAATTTATTGTAATAAAAATAACACACCTGCAAGAAAAAAGCAATAAAATAAGAACACATAAAGTAATGCACTCACATCAATGTGTCATGCTTGCTGTTGTTGTCAGTAACCTTGGAGATGAAACAGTAATGTGGGAATGTAATACCCAGCATTGGCCACTGGCTGACTGATTTTAATATCCACCAGTATTATGAAACACAATTACAATAAATGATACAGAAAGACTGCTGACTGTGTATTCAGTCAACTTGGTCTGAAAACAAGAGGAAACTTTTGTCAAGGCTAAAGTTAAAATAGATTAAATTTGGGGACCTTGTTAGACTGAGTTTGGGTTAATTTAAAAAAAAACAACTCAATTAGTTTCTATTACTTTGTGAATTCCGTAATCATATTTGGAGATTGAATTCTATTTGAATTTCCAAATTTCACAAAATATCAAAATCACATCAGTAATATTTCAGTTGATTTGGAGACTAAAAAGATAAAACAATCTCACCTCAAGGTGCATTTAATACCTTTGGTAGCATTTAGATTTTGTTTTCTAGTGTTTCCGTGGCAGATGGAGATTGCCCTGTTGTCATGGAGCTGTACATGTTCAAATTTCAATTTTTTTCTCTGTACATGCCAAAGAAACTAAAAAGTTTTTAGTGTCTGTGGCTTCAGCACTAGCTGAGTACATTCAAGGAAGTCCTTTGGAGCCAATTAAATAACACAACTTTAAACAAGTGCAGCTCAATAAAATAAAAACTCGAAAGAAGAAATAGTCTCAAATGTGTGCATACTTTTCACAAGTCAAGTTTTTTCTTTAATATATATATTTGTTTCCTTGTTATTGGTCTCCAAACAGATCACAACTCTGTTTCAAGCCTATTTAGTCAAAAATAGCTAACACTTATAGTTAGTTTTCTTGAGTCCATTCATGGTTTACAAAACAACCTAATCTTAATTTTGCAGTTGTTCTTAGGGTTCTGATCATATGACATTATCTTAATAGAAGGTCAATAATGAATTTTGAAGCCCCACCAAGTAATCTTATTTCACATTAAATCTATCTATCTTGGTAGTTTGTAAGGTGCATATTGACATTTTTTTTGACTACCTGTTTCCAAACTCACTTTCACACATTTCCCATCCATCTTTTAATGCAGTGACACGTGCAAAACACCAGATGGCAGAGTGGTTGTGCTTTTTTTCCCCTTCAGATATTTATGTGGGTCAGAATGAGCCTCTCTAGTCTATTTTTTTAAATATATATATTTTTTGTTATATATTTATATTATTTTTATGAATTAAAAAAAATACTCAGTAGATCAGTGACATAACTGCGTTTTAACTGAATAGAAACAATAGCTCTGACAATTAAATCTCATAATAACCACATCATCACTGCTTTTAAATTTATTAAAAGGATAGCCCCCTGAGATGTATCATCTTGCTTTTGAGGGAGCCTCATCACAAACAAACAGAAAGTACAAACGCAAAAAGGCATGCAATATAACACACAGAGACCGATTACATACACTCCTGCCTATCTCGTGAGCTTTTGGCATCAGCAGGTGAAATCAATATCAGCTAATTAGAAACAGTCATGCGGTTCTTGATTGGTTACTGCAGCAGCTGCACGCAGTGGCGGCTGCAGATTAAATAGCTGCTGCAGAGCTGAGTCTCTCAGTTCCTAACATTTTCAGGACTCATGCACAAAATGACAATGCGTAAAGGAAAGAGGAAAAGTTCTGCTGTTTACTTGGCTGTTATTCTAGCGTGCTATTTGGCGCAAACGATAGACTGTTATCGACTGAGGAAAACAGAGCGGCGTGAGGGGCTAAGAGAAGCCGATGTTGCCAAAACGATAGCTTTCCAAGAGGGGAATATTGTGTTCGGGAGAGTTTTTGAGAAAGGGTCTGGCCTTGAGCCGCAAACCACAGAGGGGAGCAAGAACTCAAACGCTTCTGTGGAGGATGAAGCTGCTTATCAAGCGGACCATCCAGGTAAAAATAGGATGTTTCTGGCTGTATTGAATGGAAATATATTTTTGTTTTTTTTTAAAACTTAGTTTAAAATTTAAGTGCTCCATTTACAGTGTTAATGGTCCCTTTCAGGCTGGTCCAAAGGACAGGCACAAGATGCTACTTCCAGGGAGGCCGCGTTCAAGCGCATGGCACCCTCTCTGCAGTGTGGTGGGGACCAGCTGAAGTTCAAAGCTGTGGGACCAGGAGCTTCACAGTTTGCAGTGGAACAAGGTAAACTTAATGATATAAGCTAGAATCAACTTGAAGTATGCACATGTAGGTATCTCCTCCAGTGTTTAGTAACAGAGAATCTGTCCCCACAGCAAATGCATATCCAATGCCTCTGTCCCAAGTCCCCTCCACCTGTGGCTACAGCATGCAGAGGAACCCGCTTGCACTTGTTATGTTAGTTCCCTATGATGGCTGCAACATAGTTCAAGAGGTAACTTTGTTCATGGAAGATGTGAAAGAAATAAGTGGCAATTCTGCATGTAACATTTTCTTGGGACTAACCAGGAGCATAGATTGAACAAAGCAATACGGACACTTTTTTTTTTTTTTTTTTTTTTTTTTTTTTCCAAAACTAGAAGGGATGGCTTCTAGTTCACTGCAAGAGTGTGCCCCATATAGGCTTAGTCCTTGGCAGCAGCCTGGGTTCAAGTGCTTGTTAAATTTCCTGTATATTTTAATACACATTACACATTAATTTCAGTTCATTTTCTCAGACTAGTTGACTCAGTGTTTTTGTTTGGTTTTAGTTGATTTATTCTTGCTTCAGTTTTCTAATGCTGCATTCAGATCACAAGCTATATGACCCTTTTAAAACCTGAGCAAATTGGTCTAATTTTTCAAAAACAGAAGTGTCACAGAAATTGCAGAATAATGTAAAATGTGAAAATTACCCACAAACTGAGTTATAGAAGAGGGGGAGGATTATTGGAAAATGATCCCAAGGTGTCCAGAAAAAAGGTATCAGTATCTATAATTTTATGTTTTTTTTGGGGGTGTTTCATGTAGCTTTTAAATTTCTAGGTAATTTTTAGGAAATGTCTTGAGCTGCATGTTTACTCCTGGGGGAATTAAACCAACTTGCTAAGGTATTCAAAGAGGTTGAGCAAAGCAATGGACTAACAAATACTTTGTTGCTGTGCAAGCTTGAACTGTTTGTTTTTGTTTTTCTCTTCCAAGGGTGGAAGTTATGTGCTCCCAATGCGTTGGCAGGGAGCTCCAGTCTCACTCTGGTGTCCTAAACCTGCTGCACCTGCCTCCACAACTGCTGCCCCTCAAACTGAAAAGAAACCAGATGCTGCACATCCTCATAATCCTCAGTCCTTTTACTTTCCATTCTACCCGCCTTATCCTAAATACCCCCCAGTACAACCTACAGCGGCACCAACCACAACCACGGCAAAGAAACCAGCAGTGCCTCCATATCCATATTACCCATACTACCCTCCCATTTACCCCTTCTTTCCCAAACTGCCAGTCACAGCAGCGCCAACCACCACCAAACCAACTACAACCACCACCACTGCAAAGCCAGCTGTGGTCACATTTCCTCCACCGATGTTTCCTTTTCCATTCTACCCCTATCCTTGGCCCATCCCGGGGCCTCTGCCAGTTACTACCAAACCCACAACAACCACCACCACGACTAAACCAACAACCAAGCCGCCCACAAAACCTCAGGTACCTCCGTTTCCACCCTTCATGCCTTTCCTTCCTCCTCCATATAATTTTTATCCTCCATTTGTGCCAGTCTATCCAACCCTTAAGCCCACAACACCCAGTACGACTACAACTACAACGACAACTCCAACCACCACAACAAAGAAACCGGTGCAACAGCCCCCCTTTCCTTATCATTTTCCATTTATGCAACCCCTCCCTCATCACCCCCTGCATCATCCCCCGCATCACCCCCCCATCTTTTTTTCTGGTTAAGTGGATGAACATTTCTAATAAATGGTTTGAATAACAAAGTGACGCATCAACTTCTTTGTGGTTGTTAATTTTCCAAACTGCCCAAAGACCTTCAGCTGTGTTAATGTTGGCACTCTTTGATTAAAAGTGTTAAGCTGTGGCATGAGGTTTGTTCAGGTGATCAGTCTATACTGGAAAAGGTCTGTGCATAAGAA
Organism: Plectropomus leopardus; assembly: GCF_026936395.1. Lineage (NCBI taxonomy): Eukaryota > Metazoa > Chordata > Actinopteri > Perciformes > Serranidae > Plectropomus > Plectropomus leopardus. The sequence continues at coordinate 20,746,969 of NC_142187.1, read as the reverse complement.
TAAAGTTAGACCAAAATGTTCCTTTACTAGCATGTTTAAAAATGCTGTAGATGCAAAAAAATTCATTTAGGAGATCTTTTTTCCATTATGGACCACTGATGGTAAGCCAAATGCCTCACCATAGGTTGGTCCTTTTAAGAGCCTGTTAAGACTGGTATTTATGTTTTAATGATCCAATTGCTGAGATGCATCTCTGTTCACACCTGTCATACAGCTCACTGTCTTGTGTCCAAATTTTATTACTGCCTAAGTCAGATGAACTAGAAAATCAACAGGCTCAGTGTACCATAGATGTCCACGCTCACTAAAATGTTCACTTGTCACATTGGCACTTTTGTTGTTACAACTGCATACACAAAATCTGCTCCACTCAACATGTAACAAGGAAAGGAAATCTCTTTAAATGGAGCATAATCTGTCAGGCAATGACTTAATTGTCCACTGACTAAACAATGTTGGCCTACAGGTCAAAAACCATGGTAGATATCCTATTTGAATATAGCATGGACAGTAACATGACAACATAATTTTACTTAAGTCTATATGGCATTCAACAGTTATTTGTTTGTACTGGACATGTGGTCGTGGCGATGCTCAACTACAGCATCTACAGCTCAAATTCAGTGGTGGATTCAGTGTATCTGCCAGCTGCAATACCTTTTTAAACGGTGTTCAGACTCTGCCAAGTTCAATGCTGGCGTGTTAAGGACCCATTTCTTTCAGTGGAAATCAGTACGTCTTTTTCCACAGGGCAAAATGATGGATGGTCCAATTAACACTGTCGAACTCATAAAATGTGCACGTTATAGAGCATAAGCCCCTGTCACCCTACCCATGTTATGCATTTATGATGTAGACGTTAAAGGGGACGCATAAACTTCTACACTAAAAAAAAAAAAAACGTGCTCAAATGCATCCAAGGCCACCTCAGCGAGTGGACTGAGTGATCAGATCACAATGTGTCTTGGTGGTCATTTACTCTTGGATTTAGTGCTGTCCAAATGTGATCAAATTGATCAAGACTCATGTTATTACCATGTGTAAACAGGGTAAATTCTCCACAATTTTGGAGAATATGGATATGAAAAAGCTTTTGTATAATGATTGTGGATTTTTTTTTTTGAAAACTGACTATATTCCACTCTTGTGTGTCACACAAACATGACTCTGGTATTAAGATCTATCACAGTCATATTTTTTGAAACAACTGGACAACTACATCTCTCTTTATCTGGAATAATTATAACTCAAATACATGAGAGGTATATCTAGAAAGGCCAAAGTCAGAAGGTGGACCTGGTCTACCCAATCTTTTGTGTTATAACTGGGCAGGAAACATACCATTTCTCTGACTAGATCACCACACTTTCTGACCAAATAGGCCTAATTTGGTCCAATAGCTCCATAATATGCAGGTTATTTTTTTTAGATACTTGCAGATCCAAAAAACATTTTCCGTCCTTCCCTTTTACTCCATCAGTTGGCTCAGTACAATACCTTTTAGATCTTAACCTGTATGGGAAATGTAATGTAATGTAAGGTATTAACTGTGACTCAAAACATTAATTATACATCTCTTCTCCACAAGTGGAAGTCAACAAAGCCTCCCTCTTTTAGACAGTAGATCTGAGAGAGATGATTGCCACTCTTATATTAGAAAAAGTTAGACATTCAGTATGAGAATCTCAGAAAAAAAATTGTAAAATGTCCCCTTTTATAAGACATGTAGGGACACTGTTCTTTGCTTAAACGTTCTCTTGCAGTAGCAATTTAATCTGGTTCCTTTTAACTACCATAATTTACAGAAAACTTAGTCTGACCACTCTGTAAACTTGCATATCGCTCACAGTTTTTTTCATGTAATTATTATTTTTTTCTGCCTGTCTTGATTTGTATGCTGGTTTGTTTATCTGAATGTAATACAGTGTTTTGGTGTTACTCCAATTTAATGTTTTACCAACATTTTTTTCAGCTACGGACAGCTAAATGTTTGGGATGGCTATGAAACTAAAAGGTTGCAATACTACACACCAACCACACAATATCACACTACACACATTCCTAAATGTAACACTAGTTAAAAACAGTATGAGAAATAGAGTAAAAGTATACAACAAAAGGCAAAAAACATTTTACTTGACAGAGTTCTCCAGAATCAAACATCAACCAAACGACACAGAAAAAAAGGTAAAATTTATATAACCATACAGCAAAATAACCTGAAAAACATACAACATCAAATCAGTCATCAGAGGCTCTTAATGAGCCACACCTGTTGTGAGCTAAGTGAACACAGGTGCAAGATGTAGCTGCTTGATTACCTGGCGCTAGTTTGTGCCCACTATTTAAATGATGTTTTTTGTGCTTCACAGCATCAAGTGCTTTCCATCTGCTCTGAGCTTGCGTTGCTGGTATGGCAGGTGATGATGGAAGGGGATGCAAATCACGTCAAGCTGCAGCAGTCATATTAGTCCTGTGTGCTTTGGCCCGAAGTTTAACTTGTTTTAGCTTGCAAGGGCCAAACACAAAAGTAGAGCAGTACAAGGCAGCTGATAAAGCCACAGTGACGAGAGCAGAGACAGGAAAAATGATCTTAAATGGGAAAAATCTTAGCTCCAAGCCAGGATCTGCCTCTGCTGCTGCCACGGGAAATGACAGACTGCTGCATGTTGACTTGGATCGATCGGATAGCACAGGTGAGACTTTTCTGTTCAGTTTTCAGCTTATTTGATTTACTGGATGCAAATCCAGCAGAGTGCTCAAAAACCAAATGAATAATGCCAGCATTTACTTTGTATCTTTATTCCTAAAGGGATGTTTGAGCGGACTTCACAGCTTGAGGACAACATGGCCAATGACACAGCATGGAGACGTTTGAATCCCTCCCTGCACTGTGGGCAAAGCAAGATGAAGCTGAAAGCCATGGGACCTGGAGCTGCTGACTTAAAGCTAGACATGGGTATTTTAATGCTAATCTTGTGTTGCCTGTTTATTACAGCTATAAGTGCATGACAGGTTTACAAAGAATGTCTTTTTTCCTCTTCTCAGGTAACGCACGTCCCCTGCCTTTGAGCCAGGTGCCTGAAACCTGCGGCTATTCAATGCGGCAAAATGCACTGGGCCTCATTTTGGTTGTTCCTTATGATGGCTGTAATGTGATACAAGAGGTAGGCCTTAACTCATAATTAACTGGCTAAGAGGGTAAGAGAGTCCGTAAACATTTGTATTGCTAAACAAAATATTTGAATAAAGCTTGGTTAAAGAAAGTTGAAGCAAACTTTTACAAATTATAAAGTTGGACATTTGCACCACTTAATTCATTAGATGTGCTTATTTTTGCCACTAACAGATTATTCTAAACAGCTGACAGCATTATGTAAAAGGGTCAGTACAGACATTTTTTGCTAGAGTAAGATCCCTTGTGTTTAGTCAGAAAAGGGTCCAAATTACTATCCCAAAACACAGACACCAATAAACAGTAATTTTAGCATGTATAGAGCAAGCATATTTTCACATCTAACTGGATTGAACAGTGAAAAGACAGATTTTGAGATTTATTTTTTGTCAACTTGCATCATGTATTATGCTAAAAAATACTCTTAAAATGCTGCCTGGGTTTCTTTCAGGGCTGTTATCATTAAAGGGATCTTACTAAGTTTTCTCTCCAGGATTTTCTCCATAATATTATTCTAGTTGGTGTCTAGAATAACAATCAGAGCATGTCAGTGGCAAAAACAAGCACTTTGAGTGGACGCATATTCCCTATTAATGTTACATTAGAGTGCATTTCAAGGGTGCGGCACTCGGTTCACATTAATCACTTAAACATGTTGGAAAATGGGGTGGAGGTTGAAAAATAACAAATGTTAACAGTGTTACTACATGTATATTGTTACAGGATGGAAATTATATGTTGCCAATGACTTGGCGGGAGACTCCAGTTAAATTTGCCTGCCCCATGTTGACAAGTTCTGCTAAAACGCCTGCTTTGACTACCCCTGAGCCTCCTCACCAGCCCTGGATACTTCCTTTGCCTCCCATGCCCAGGAGCCCAAATCGTCACAAACGTCATGCAAACCATCCCATCTACTATCCTAGCAATGCATATTATGCCTGGTATTACTACTATTACATGAATATGATGACACCAGCACCAACTCCTGGTGCTACGACTACTGCTAAGCCTGACATGACCACCACTACCAATCCAGCTACACAAAAACCTCCTGTATATCCGTACAACCCATATTACCCTTACCATCTTTACCCTTATTATCCATACTACCTCTACTATCCCTACTACCCTCAGCCAGTGATGACTACCACTGCCAAACCGGTGACTACTACAGCCAAGATGACCACAGCAGCATCAGGACAAACGATCACCACGAAGTCAGCATCAACCACCACGAAGTCGGCATCAACCACCAAGACTCCAAGACCACAGTTTCCTTATTATCCTCCATATTATCCTTACTATCCCCTCTACCCTCCAGGACACCAGATGCCAGCAATGCCTGACAATACTGACATTTACTACTACCCTATCATTCAGCATTACTACGGAAGGCCTCCATACCAGCAAACTACTCAGTCTCCAACTCCAACGACTGCTAAGCCGAGTGTCACCACAAAACCAAGTGGCTCAAGTCCTACGAAGAAGCCAACAACCTCCTCAGCTCCTTCAACTGCTAAAACAACTAAAAAACCATGTTCAAGCACACCACAACCCAGCAGTGGAGACTATCCAGGCTCAATGAGTTCATATGTTTCCTACGACCAGCTCCCCTTTCCACTAGAAGTTATATACAACAAGGCTCGCAAACTCCCAGATGACCAAAAGTTAATCCCTCATGCTGGCTACAAATCTGGACTCGAGGCTAGAGCACACCCAGGCTTCAACTACTGGCAACCTGTTCCCTGGTTTCCACAAAATGGGCAGAGGTAATTTTCAGTTTGACTGGAGGAAACTACTTCACATGCCCAACTCCAAATGGTAAGAATCTCTTAATGTTTAAAATGGACTTAGCTTCATGAATTCAAAAATTGCTCATCTCAACCATAATTGTCATGCTTTCTTTCAGGTTGATGTCCTGTGATACTGAGCATTCAATAAACATTGTTTTACTCAGCACTTTATTTGGGCCTCGTGTAATGCAAATGCCATTTCCCATTCTGTCATGGTGCTAAAACCTCTCAGCGTGTGTGTATGTCGACCTAATTGTAAATCAGAGTACAGTAGTTGTTGATATGGCACAAAGAATGTCCAATGATCCTTGCAAATTTCTTTGCAATGACATTTTACAAGTGGACAATGGTCTGCCTGAAGTGCAATTGCAGAAAACGGTACAATTTTTTTCTTTGGCAAAGGGCTCAGTGATTAAGTTTACCAAGGGGGAACAGATAATAACTTTAGATCCTCACGGTGATTAGCAAAGGAACATTAAACTGTATATTGCAAGCATCGCAACTGTTTTTTTTTTTTTTTGCAAACTCTGCCTTTGGAAGCTGTAATTTGTTGTTGGTCCTGCTTTGTTTTAACTGTTAGTCTTGTTTTGGGACAGCAGACTAATTTTTACTGCTATGATATTTTTAAGTGCAATGACAGCCCAGTAACCAGAAAAATGCTCATTTTACTTTTCCATTAATGGTTACATTGGTTTCGTGTATCTTTTCTTTTTCAGCTAACATCACTTTTTTCTGTGGCTTTTAAGCCCCCTAATGTGTTTTGTTGGGGACCCATAATGGTTTTTCCAGCATCTTTTTAGCCCACCAATCCATATTTTCCGACTGGGGATAGTGCCACAAAACTTAGAGAAATGCCTCAATTCCAGCCAGGACTGTGCTACCAAAAGTGGATATTTTAGCCAAGTGTTCAGTGCCTAAACTCAACCACAGCATGGCTGGAACAGACATTTTCAATGAATCCACTACATGTAGTAATGTATCTAGTTCACAGAAATATATTAAAACATTTCCCTGGCCATTGGGGTTGCACACAAACAACTGCCTATGATATGACTTAAGCAGAAATTGCCATTACTAAAGGCAGTAGTGCAACACACCTGAAGTCAGTTGGTGCCCATCCAATTGGTCTGATCATTCAAGTGGTTAAATGAACAACCTGAATTCTGCATGCTGATAATCTGCCTCACTGTACATAATCTATATACAATTTTAAAAAAAACACAAAAAAAACAACTTAACTAGTTTGAGAAATGACACAACCCTGATTCATGTACCCAATGTTCCTCATTTTACTAAACAACAGAATCTGCCAAAGGCAGACTGTACATGACACTGACAGTGTGGACATGGGAGCAAATTTATGAATGTGGGAGTGAAGTAGAAACTGTAACCTTTTCTGGATTAAATTGAGGTATTTTCAACAAATGCCACAAATTTCCCTACACTAAATCTGTACTGTCTCTAAATATTCAACATTCAAGTTTATTTTCTGTGAAACCCATCATGCTGATCTACACTCCTACAGTGCGCATGCACACTCATCCCATTCTGTCCGTTCCTATATATTTCCACATGGTGCTCTCTCCTCTGGGCACCCCGTGACCACACACACACACACACACACATCTTTACACATCACTGAAACTGAGCCACACGTGACAACAGGGAGAGACGTGTAATGCTTATCTTTGAGAGCAAGGATGCGTATGTGTAATTTTTCCTTGTCGTTTATTCTTGAATGTTAGTCGGCTGGCATTGTGGAGCACTGAGCTCAGGAATAATTCTGTAGTTGGTGAGAGACCCTGACTTCCATCTTTTGGTGGTCATCAGACAGTCTTTGTCCAGCATGGGAGAAGCAATTATTCTTTTATGCAATGCTGTGCTTATCTCTGTTTTGTTATGATTGCTCATTTTGAATTTCTAGAGAATTTCCACTCTACAATGAAGGTGAGTCCTTTGTATTTGCTATACGTGATTTGACTTAACAGTAATTTAACAGTAATGAGAATTTAGATCCAGAGACTGCACAATGCATTTGTAGTTCAGTTTGTTAAACAGAATTTGCTGTTTTTAGACAAAGTAGGGCTGCAGCTAACCGTTATTTCTATTTTCAATTATTCTACCGACTATTTTCTTCAATAATCGGTGAATAGCTTTGTCAATGTCAGAAAATAGTGAAACATGCCCTGTATCATATCCCAGAGCCCAAGGTGTGACGTCTTCATATGGTATCTTTTATTTGACCAACAGACCAAAAATCAAAGCTATTTAGTTTATGTTTGACAAAGAAAAGCATCAAATACTCACATTTAAGAAGCATTTAAACAGCAAATATTTGGCTGTTGTTTTTTTTTTTTCTTAAAGGAGCAGTGTGTAATATATAGTGGGATTTCGTGGTGTCTAGCCATGAGGACTGCAGATTGCAACCTGCTAAAAATTCTCCCAGTTAATTTTTTTTCAGTGTTCATTGATTGCGAGGTTTTTACCAGGAACCAAATTCTCTGCTGAGGTCTCCTCTAAAACAAATGGACCCGATGATTTAAATGGATAAAAACATGAAATAAAGCAGTGCCACGTTACAAAAATTAGTGTTTTTGTTGTGCTCTTGCAAAGTTGGTGCTAACAGTGGCTGTTGTGAAAACGAGAATGGCCCTATTTAGAGCCAGTGTTTGACCATTCTGGGCTACTGTAGAAACATGGCAGAGACCCGGTCCCTATTTAGATATTAACAGCCCATTCTAAGGTTATGAAAACACAATTTTTATTTTCAGGTGATTGTATGCTTAAGAAAACATAATATATTAATCAATTTTGGCCAATATGTCCCCCTAAATCCTACATACTGGACTTTTGAAAAATGACTAAGAGCACTAATTAATTATCAGTTGGTTGATTTTCTGTCCATAAACTGATTGGTTCATTGAGTTATGATTATTATGTTGCCGTTAGTTTGATCAGAGACTGGAAATTCACAGAGTAGGAACATAGTATCTACACTGGAAAAATTCTGACAAAGAATACTGCTGTAATTTTATGTCTAAGCCAATGCAACAATTTTATTAACCTATTTATTTTGTGTGTTTGATCACAGGAAACATAAAGATACCATGAAGATTAAAGAGACCAACACAATGAGCATTCAAGCATTTGATTTCAGCAAGAGATCTGTGTCGCATCTCTAAGTATCTTCAGTCCATCTGTGGCCATATTCCCAGCCAGGACACTCAGTCCCTCCCCCCAGCCCTGACATTTGCTTCACCCTCTCCACACACTTTGTCTTCATGGAGGACTATGATGTGGAAATGGATGAGGAAGAGGAAGGAGAAGTATTTATGAGAAAGGCCACAGCTGGCCACTGGTGGGAGGACTGTGGAGACTGTGACACACAGCAGCAGAGCAGAGGAAGAGGCTGCATGGTTAACAGCCGCAGTTGGGCTGAGGAGCTCCAGGATATCTTCGCACCACAGGCAGAAGACTGTTACAGTGGAGAGGGAACCAGACGGCCCAGCATCTCTGTGAGTGACTCTCTTTCTCTCTTCCTGTCGGGGCCTCACAAGCACTGAATTACTCTAAGTCGATGTGCCCAAATTCCTCTGCGTCTTTCAGGGATTCAACAGTAACAGATAACAGATAACACACTTCTTAGAATAGAAATGCACAATCTTCAGTAGGAAATTATAACTACGAGCTGATAACATAGAAGAAGATACTCTCTGTACATGATAAGGGTGTGAACATTGTCCTTAGAGAAATACTTGAAATAGAAAGGCTGAGGATCAGGGGCCAACCCTGATCCTGATGACCGATGAAAGATGACACAGCACTGTGGGAACTAACTGTGTGTACATGCTTTTGTGTGCGTGTGTGTGTGTGTGTTTTTCTCTTGCACGTGCGGCCTCGTACACCCTTGTGCTTCCTTGTCTCTCTTACGGCTCATCACACTTGAATCTGTGATGTGGAATAGGGCTGGAGGAGACTCCTTTAGTAGACAAAACAAACAGTAAATGTGCAATTAGAAATTCTGCTTCGGGCCAGCGAGCAGTTGGCCAGTCAGAGCTGCTCAAAAGTGCTGACATTTATCAGAGGAGGCTTTTATTGATCAGCATTTTTTAATGGTTTCGTTTTCCAGGGTTGCAGTCTCATTTATCAGGCTATATTTAGCTTGGCCTTTTAGCCCAACACATTGCTCACTTTGCTTTGCAACCAATCATAGACCATTATTTCTGTAAATCTATAAGGTCTGCTCACTCTTATCAGCAGCTGTTATTTGTGCCTTTTCTTTCGATTAAAAGAAAGATGACGAAGAGAGGGGCGGAAGATGGAGGAGCAGATAACAGATCAGGAGAGCAATGGCAGCACTGAGCAGCTCTCTCTCTCTCCTCCTCTGCTTCCGTCTCTTCCCACTCTTTCCTCTTCCTCTCCCACATTCCCTCCTCCCTCCGCTCTCTGCTCCATCCCTCCCTCCCCTCACTGCTCCCTCCTCCCTCCCTTGCTCTCCTGCACGGAGCCGCAGTATATGAGAGGGTCTCCTGGGTCTAGCTTCACTGCAGTGTAGAGAAGAGGCAGGGCGGCTGTTTTAGTACGATGCGCTGAGAGGATGGTGCACCAGGAGAAACGCGTTTACCAGGTGTGTGGATCTGTGTTTGTGATTCTAAAGGGTGTAGAGTATTTAGTGTAATATTTACAGGTATACGTGATAGGTAGCCATCATGGGCGAGCTGCTGGAGATGAATCAGCCATAATGGATGCGTGGCTGTGTGATTGTGAGGTGGTGTGGGTGTGTTCATATGTGATCTTTACCTGTGTGTCTATGTGTTTACATCTCAGTAAAATCTGAAATAATTTCATTTTATTTGTGTGTAATCTACTTACAGGTTTTGTTCCATTACATAAATTAAAAACAGAGACCATAAGGTGATTTTTCTATGTCACATACTTTATTCTGGGAGGGTAAAATAGGTTGCATGTGTGTGTAGACATACTGCCGGTAAGGGGGGCATCTGAAACGGCTGTCTGAAGTGGATGAGCAGGAGACAGAGTGTCGGTTGGGAGAGTGAAGGCGACTAACTGTGATTTATGCTCTTACATCACAGCCTCATCTAATGATGCGTCACAAAAAAGAGAGAGAGAGAGAGAGGGTGTTTGTGTTGGGTGGGTTTTGATGTTATTTAGAGAGTAACATCCCTAATTTTAGAGGCGTTATTCAATGGTGGTGTGTCACAGGCGCACTCACACACACACACACACTCACGTAGGCAGCTGTAGGACATGTGGGAACAATCCTATAATATGAAAAATACTTTTCCTGTGGTGCCAGAATAGGAAATAATGTCATGCTGAAACATTTTGTTCAGTATTTTAAGGCAATGTAAGATTTACACATTTTGGATTTGTGTACCGGTAACTGACACAGTTTAAATGACCTAAATAATTTTGCAGTTGGTAAAGAGAAATTTAGATCTAAAGGCAGCTACACAGTGGAAGCTGAGATAAAGTGAAAATGATAAATGATTCAGGGTAGGAAATAAACCAAAGATGAAGAAAATGAGGAAAAGTGGACAAAATGAAATGAGGACAGTGAAACTCATAGATGCTGGGAAACTAAAAAAATTACATTTTTACTGTACAAGAAACAAGTAAGAGGAGAGGAGAGAAATGTCTGTCATGTGAGATTAAATACACGATAGCAAACAAGCAGCAGAATGACATATTTTGAACCATCAGCTGAAGGTGGATTACGCAGCATTTTCAGTTGTTAGTTGTAGTTATTTTACTGTGGATATTGGCTGCTGTCTTGATGATGATGGACAAGTGAGAAAATGAAGACCATTATCGATGCTTTACATCAATTATAGTCCTGTGGTTACAAGTGATTACCAAAGGCCGTAAAGCTAGTTGGGGCTGATGACTATGGTGGCTGACGCAAAAATGTGTATGGTCCTGTCTAGAGCCACTGTATGGTTTGTCCATTCTGGGCTACTGTAGAAACATGGCAGTGTAACATGGCAATCTTGAGGACGAGATAAAGGTAGACGCGGACCTGCTGCTTATGTACATATAAACAACTCATTCTAAGATAATGAAAATACAACAATGCTTATTTTTGGTTGCTAATACACTGGACACTGGACAAATACTGAAAAGCTCTATGGATTTTTGTTTTCCTTTTAGGTATAAATATGTATATATATATATATATATATATATATATATATATATATATATATATATATATATATATATATTTCCCTTCAGGTTGAAACAGGATGTTATTGGGGCACTGTTAATTAGGGTAGCTGCCTGATTAATTCGTTTTTTTTAAATTACTATTAGGACCATAGTCTGTCCAAGGCGGGACATATTGTCAGTCTATTTCAGGACTAGACAAATGCATCAATAAAAGAGCTGCAATAATTAATCAATTACTCGAATAGTTGTCAAATATTAAATAAATTACTAACTAATCTGATAATTGATTGATAGGTTTAAGTAATTTTAAAAAAGAAAAAGTCAAAATTCATTGATTCCAGCTCCTCAATCCCCTCAGTGTGAATATTTTGTGATTCCTTTACTCCTCTTTGACAGTAAACTGAATATCGTTGGGTTATGGACATACAAGACATTTGAGGACATTTTCCTCGGCTTAAGGAAACACTGATCAGTAATTCTCAGAATTTCTTACATTTTGTAGACCAAACAACTCATCAATTAATTGAAAAAATAATCAAAAGGATAATCAGCAATGAAAATAATTGTTAGCTGGAGACCTCATACCTGTAACTGTACCTGCATCATCTGCTATCTGGATTTTATTTACTCATGTTGTTTAACCACATTATATATTATTAACTTGTACATGCTTAACTGTATTTTATGTGTTTTTATCTCAGCGTTGTATGCTTTTAACTACCATACATTATATTCTCCATTCTTTTTATTATTCTAGGATGTCTAATAACATCAGGCAAAAGGACTACTGATGAAAAACTAGAAACTAGAAACTAAACTAGATCGAGTGCATTAACATTTGTTTTAATGTGGATATATTGTCCATTCTCAAATAAAACATACTACAAATTATAACACATTCAAAGCTAGGAGCATATATTTCCATTTTACCTGATCTGCATGTCTTTGAACTGTGGGAGAAAATCAGACCACCTGGACCTGCCAGACATGCATTTTAATCAGGTTGCAAATGCAGTCCAGTATTTATTGTTGTCCCTGTTTAACAGGAGTAACAGGATATTCTCTTTTTGGATGGTGGGCTGTAAAAAAATTTGGGCTGACAATTTGAACCTGATATTTTTGGGTTAACTGATTATTAAGAGAGTGTTATGTAGGGGTCGATGTCTAGCTGTTATCTAAGCTTATGGTGGTGTAGAAGGCCAAAGAACTGATTTTTAGAAATTTGTTAGCTAAGCTTTAACAGTGCATTTAACAAATCTATACAGTCATAATGTGAGCTCACAGCTGGATAATCCTAATGTGTGAAAGACAGGAAATTGGATTGACTTTGCTACATTCTTTCCATCTACCTACATAATCCATGTTTGTCCCTCCTCCTTAGCCTCTCTTTATTTTTAGCTTTAATTTGAATAGCAAACTACACTCTCAGTTTAATATTTTTTCTCTCAAGTAAGTCCCACTTGGTCAATCAAGCAGAGATGAAACAGCAGCAGCGCTGTTATTAATATTCTTTATATTCATGTATTTCTCTTTTTTCACCATCAGGCCCAGAGGAATGAGAGAGAGTCCATCAGGCAGAAACTTGCCCTTGGCAGTTTCTATGACGACGAGCCAGTCATCTACACCAGCTGCAGCAAAAACGGCCCGTCCTCCCGGTGGGTTTGGATAGAGTGTGTCTATATGTGTGTGTGTGTGTGTGTGTGTGTGTCTGTGTTTGTGCACTAGTACGGTTTGATCAATGAAGCCTTTTGAAGGCCAGTACCGATGTTTTTGTTTTTTTAGCTTTTGACAGCTGACAGGTCTTTAGATGTTCCTCCAGACTTTATTATTAGATGGATGGCAGGGAAACAGTGGGATACGCCCTGAATTGAATAAATGACTGATTTACATTGTTAATCTGTTTTAAATGTTCAGTGTGTAGGGTTTAGGGGCATATATTGGCAGAAATGGAAAATGATATAATAAGTGAGTTTTCTTCAGCGTATAATCAGCAGAAAATAAGAACTGTTGTGTTCTTGTTACTTTAGAGTGAGCCATTTATATCCTTTAAGGAGCGGCTTCTTTTGTTTTTCCCATATAAGGATCCCACTAATGTAGACCACATGACTGTCCAATGAATAACATGGACCTCCAACATTGGTGATTTTGAATTTTTGATTGAAGTGAATGTTTTTTTGTTCCTTAAAGGGTTCTTAAACAAACAAACAAAAAATATATATAAATTTAAACACATTGCATTTTCAAAATCACAAATACTTTCATTGGCCAAGTGTGTGTACACATACAAGGAATTTGTTTCTAGGTTTATTATTATTATTATTATTATTACTATTATTATTATTATTATTATTTGCATGTCTCTCAATGTAGGACAACATAGCTACACAATTAAAGGCCAAAAACAAGACTATTATGTAAACAAGTATGTGAAACATAAGGTGTTAATATAAACATCATTTAAGTTATTTTTATTATTAATATTATTGTTATCATTATTATGAAAGTACCAATAACCTACAATAGAAATAAAACATACAGCCACTCTGTGCAATTTAAGTGTTCTGTGAGTTGTAGCATTAGGAAATAAAATACTAAATGGACATGCATGGATGGGATGATTATATACAATATGTGCATGTACTTTATGTACAGTGTGTAGAATAAATACTGACAGTGACAAATAATATGCACATATTCAAATATTGGTGCATTAAAAAGTGTAAAATGATCCCCAATGATGGGAGCGGTGGATGTTTTAGTGTGACAGAGTTCTTGTCAAACTGATTTAATGAATGTATCTAAAGGATCAGAGCATTTTTTTCAGCTGTCATTTCGGAAATTAAGGATTTTCAGCTTTATAATGTCTCCCATTTAACTAAGTGGTCTGTTTTCTGGCATCTTTAACATCTTAAGTCATCTATGGCAAATATGAGCAGGTATTTAACAGCCAGGAGAGGGAGCTTTTCAGCAGCTCACTTTTATCTATCAACTCACCACTATCAGCCAAAAAAAACAAAAATCAGAAAGATAAAACTGATTTGATTGACTTCTAGGTGTCATGTGCAAATGACAGTAAAAGACAACGAGTCCTTACACAGTGAGTCGTGTAAGCGACAGTGCATCATTGTGCAATAATAGGGAGCTGAATAAATAAGTTGATTAATCCCATGTGTTTATGTGTTTATGTGAGACTGAGCAACAAACAGAGTAACAGAGGAAGTGATTCATGCCACAGATAAGAAAATGAAAGGTTTCCCTGAAAGTGCTGTTTACAAGCAGTCCAAGGGAACTCACTGGACTGAACAATTTTACAGCCGCAGAACAAAGAAACACAAATATGGAAGGGGAGGTGGCAAAGTGGTTAACCTCTGATGCGTGATAAGTTGCCGAGATAGAAACTTAGCGATGTCCCAGCTTCATGAGTCACACAGAATTAAACAAATTCTCACGGTGGGACACTGAAGAGGAAGTTTTCATTATTGGAATTCATACATGTTTTCCTATGAGTCCTAACAGTCCAAATAGAAGTAAACATGATCAACTCTCCAAAATGAAAAACTAGATTACTAAAACTCAAATTCATTTTGTCCTAGGGCAGGGGTCAACAACCTTTACAGTCAAAAGAGCCATTTTTGACCAAAAAGAATTTTAAAAACCTGTCTGGGACCGCAAAACATATTTAAGCCTTATAGTTATTGTCTAAATAAGTAAGTACCGTTATTGAGGTTCAGCAAAATTTTGAAGAAAAGGTGCCAGGCCATAGATGGATGACACAAAATTTAGTTCAGTTTAATTTAATTATTCAGTAGGTTTTCCAAAAGTGGATAATGTAAGCATTTATTTACACCTAGAACAGAAAATACATAAACAAATGTGAAAAAAAATTCATTCATTTTTCTTTCTTTCTTTTTTCTTTTTTTTGTGTCAAAGCCATTGGGGACCAATAGAGAGGGGCTAAAAAGCCGCATGTGACTCCAATGTTCTGAGTATGTGGGTACATTTCCTGTTTATTGAAAAAAAACCATTTTGTGGGTCCACACAATCAGGTTCCCGTCTGTGGAGCAACTTTAGACTTTATACTTGATAACATGTTAAGTTTGAGACTTATGGCTCTGGTTTCTGGATTTGAGAGCGCGTAGCTTATAATGATTCTGATATCTACAGCACTTGACAACTCCCACCAAAACAATCTGGATTGATAAATAGCACTACAGGTGAGAGGAGGAAAAAAAAACATTTTTGATTTGGGGGCGAACTATTCCTTTAACTATCTGTCTAATGCCAAAATTAGACAGATCTCCCATTGAAAACTGTGCCAGCAACTGCCACAAAAAGCAATGAATGTCATTAACTGTTTTCATATTAAATAAAATTATTAACTAAAATTATTTTCATATATCAGAGATTATTGATTTTTTTTTATTTACTCAGATATTTTATCATTTTTTGTTTTGTTTTACATGATAATTCTGCACGTTTGTGTGTATAGTCTTTTCTATTTTCCCCACTGTTAATAGTTTTACTGCCCTTCATTTTGTGTCCTTCAGTCTCTGCGCTCATTACTAATTGCAAAATGATTCCAAATATGGATTGGATTTGATGTACATAAGGGATATGACAAATCAAATCAAAATATAGGAAACTATTGCCCACAATGTTGATATTTCACATTTGATTTCGAGGTTTGCACACACACGCAGTGGAAGGAGTTGCATTACATCAAACACAAGCTGGTTAACCACAGCCACTACACCTACAACAAGACTCTGTTTTATTTCCATGACAGCTTTGACCTCTGGTGACTCTGTGGCACCTTGACTTTTCGAGGGGGCGTTTATTATATTCATCAATGGGGCCACCCCACATATGCTCCTGGCTACTGTTTGAGGAACTTCAGAGCTGCCTGCGGCTCAATTGCTGCTGAAAGAAGAAGTGGTGCCTGATATAACTCCGCAGCTCTGATTGGTGGAACTGGAGTCATGTGACTAGCCGAGGTGAAGGTGAACCCTCTTGAGTTTAGTTTGGGGTGGAAATTCCAACGACACCCTGTCTAGTTTGTGCTGTTGTATAAGTTATTGTTCTCATCCCGAAGGTTAGTTTGGGTTGTTAGGTTCTTTCAGTCAGAGTCATCGTGATCTGGAACTGGGTGAATGGTGTTTTGAGCTCCTGGAAAGGCTGAGGTTGAGATGCAACTGCCTGATGAGATGTTTGTGGTTTCAGTCATTTCATTAAAGCTCTTGTTTCAGATGGATTATGTCATAGACTGTGACATCACTGACATGAATGCACCATAAATTATATAGTGTGTAACATTCCTGTGCAGTTTCCCACTATGCAATATTTAATGTGCAATAACATTTCTATATTTTAAAGTAAAAATACTACACGCAATGTGTGTATTACTTTCATCCTGTGTAACTGTCAGTCATGGACATACAGTATCTTTATGAGTAAAAGGTGTGTAAAGATTTTATTTTATTTTTTTTTATCTAATTTGAATTTTGTATTATCTCTCCATCACACTTTTCCACTTTCTTCTGACCCTTAAGCTTAAGCATGTACATTTGTGTGGGATTAATACAACTTTTTATCATATCTTAATGGCCAAAAGTATGTGGACCCCCAAAATAACCGATATGTAACTGTCGGAGGTCCAGTGTGTAGGATTTAGGGAGATATCTTGGCAGAAATGGAACACAATAAGTACGTTTTTTTGTGTATATTCATCTGAAAGTAAGGAATCGTGTTTTTAACATAATCAACACTGTGGTGTCACAGTGAAGTTGACCTTTGACCTTTTAGATAAAAAGTCTCATCGGTTTCTCATCACAGTTTTGAAATGTTGTCAGAATTAGCATATGAATTGTTAAGGTCAAAAACATGTTTTGTGAGGTCACAGTGATCTTTGACCACCAAAATCTAAATAGTTTGTTTATAGATGATTGTGCCAAATTTGAAGAAATTCCTTCTTGAGATATTATTACTGAACAGCAATAATATTGCTGACATTATTCCTCATAAACATATCATTATTGCTGATGCTTCATGACTTGTTTTGTTTTTTATCACCCATCCCTTTCATTATGACATGAGTAATTGTTGACAATCTGAAAAAAAGGTCCTCTTTAAAAAATATTTCTTGTGTAACAGTGTCTGTCAATATTTTGATTAAGAAAAGCAAAAAACACAGCAGGGCTTTTCCTGTCTTGTGCTGTACCAAAAAAAAATTCCTGTGGACCCCTGGTGCATGATGCACAGCGCACTATAGAAGCCTGCCAAAGGATTTGATTATAGTTTCACCTTTTTTTGTGGAAATTATGGTGATCACCTAAAATGTTTGTTGTTATCTATTTTTTTTTAATTCTGTGCTTGAAACTTTTGCCAAAATATTTCATGGTATTTTCACTTTCCACTCATATCTTCAGGCTCAATTCTGTAAATTATCTTTTAGGATCATCTTGTTAAGGATTAATATACATACCTAAATTCCAACAAAGTCCTATGTTGTGACTCTTTCATTAAAATTGTGTTTTTTGTTTTTTTTGTGCGTGAAATCAAAACAATCATCAGTTATTTCCTTTACCTTACAGGTTTCATTTTGTCTGTAAGATCAACATTTCCTCTCATTTTCTTCATTCTTTGTGTTTTTCAGACTGCAGAGTGGAGTGAACCTGCAGGTATGTTTTGTCAACGACAGCAGCAGTGACAAAGACAGCGATGCTGAGGACAGCAGGACAGAGACCAGTCTGGACACACCGCTGTCCCCTGTGGTATGCACAGCTCAGATAGTCTCTGTGTGTTTGTGTACGTGTTGCATGTATGTTCCTGTCTCGTTTCACTACTCTTATTACTCTTTGGAATAACCATGTGTGTGTGAACAATTGGCCATTACATCATGACATCACTTACACGACTTCCTCTCCAGAGCAAGCAGAGCTCATCGTTATCGGACCGGGACACGGCGGAGGAGGACTCGGACCCGTTAGATGACTGCGGAGGGTTCTGGCGGGTGCAGCGGAGGCTGCAGGAAGAGGCCCGGGTGGCGCTAGCTCTGGCTCGACCCATGGCCCGTATGCAGGTGGAGGTGGAGAGGCAAATCCAGCTGCACAGACGCTCACCTGTGGCTGACTTGGTTAGTCAGTCAGAGAAAGAGAAATACATATCAGGGGATTTGTGTGTGTGTTTCGAGCTCTTTGCTACTTCTTCTTCTGTGAGAATTGCTTTTTGGGAGATGATCAGGACAATGAAATATCCCTACCACATGTGAGGGGGAAAATGGTAAAAATAGAGTGACTAACTACAACTTGCTGTTACAATGAGCAATAAAAATGACAAAGGTGACTTGCATTGCCTGAAGAGAAGGTCAGTCAGGGTTTATTATGTGCGTGTGACCAAGAGAAAACCCCTGATACTACAGAACAAGAGGGCAGCAATTCTGACACATGCTAACCCATATATTTTTATATTTAATAATAATGTTTTTGTATTAGTTCACATTCTGAACTGTTTTACACAGTTTGGCACCCAGTAATTTCCTGTATGTGTGTTTACATTGCACGCAGCTTCCCCATCTGCCCCACATCAGCGAGGGCTTGATGAAGAGGAATCTGAGGCGAGGAGACATGAGGGACATGAGTCTAGGACAGCTGCAAGTCATCACAAATGACTTACACTCACAGATTCAGAGTGAGTCGATTAACCTACACACACACACACACACACACACACACACACACACACACACACACACACACACACGAGCTTGCACATGGGCGGATTATGAAACAATAGGCCCCTGGGCACAGATGTGCAAAAGGCCCCACTATCTCTCCTTACACAGGAGCAAGACATGCAGACATTGTGGTCGTTTTGCTTCTCCATATGTTACTTTTATGTCTCCTTGTGGTTGTTTTGTGTCTCTTTTAATTAATTTGGTGTCACACTGAGGTAATTTTGTATCATTTCTTGGTTGTTTTATGTCTCTTTGTGGTCACTTTGAGGCTGTTTATCCTGTTTTTGTAGTCATTTTATGTCTCCTTACAGTTCCTTTGCATCTCTTTGTCGTCTCTTGTGTGTCTTTGTAGTCATTTTGTGTCTCCCTGTGGTTGTTTTGTGGCTCTTTTTGGTTGTTTGGGTCTCTTTGAGGTTATTTTGTGCCTTTTTTTATAGTTTCATGCCTTTTTGTCATCATTTTGTGTCTCTCTGTTTCCCCCTGTTTTTGTAGTTATTTTGTGTCTCTTTGTAGTTTATTTGCCCACCTTTCTGGCCATGTTCAATTCATTTCACTTTTACTGTCATATTACTATAAATGTACATGCAGACTTTCTCAGAGATCTCAGGTGCAAATGTAAAAATAAATGACATTTAACACCAAAAAAATCCTCACTATCAACAAAACAATCCTAAAAACAAACACAGTCCCTGAAAATGTTAAAGAATATAGTTTAAAGTGCCCAGTAAAGGTATAAAGATAAAAAGTGCCAAGTGTTGTGTGCACAGTACAGTCAAAGTGGTTTAATTGCAGATAAAGTTTTGTGACTCTGTAGTCATTTTATGTTTCCTTTTTGTTGTTTCAAAGTTATTTCAAGTATTTTTTCCCTTAACGTTTCTGTCGACTTGTGTTCATTCTTTCTTACAAGAACATTACTGATCAAATCCAGTGAAATGATCACCTTCAATAATGCGTTAGACTTTATTAGAGTTAATGACATGTATGATCTGGCGCAGGTCTCAATGAGGAGCTGGTGCAGTTGCTGCTGATGAGGGACGAGCTACATGTGGAGCAGGACGCCATGCTGGTGGACATAGAGGACCTCACCAGGTGAGTCCTTTTTTTATCCTCCCACTCTGCTCTTTGTCTTTCTATCTGCGGTGTCTACAAATGTTGTGTGAGATGAGTGGAATATATGAGCTATATTTGCGGGTTTAATGAGTGTCTGTGCTCACTCTAACGTACTTCCTGTCTTTGTTGTGACAGGCACGCTCACAGCCATCAAAGGCACCAAGCAGAGAAAGCAATCTCTAAATAAACACCTCGTCTACACGTGTGTCCATCTGCACGCCATCTTACCTCCCGCTCCATGGACTGTCACTAGTGTTACTAATGAAACTCCATCTGTGCTGACTGTTTCTGGAGAAATTAATACACCATAATATAAACACACACAGATACGCCACATAATGTAGGCTATTGCACCACAGGATGTTGTCGAAGGACAGGGGACATCTGAGAGAAGCTGAGTGATCGCTGATTTCAGTATGGACACAGTTGAGTTTGTGCAGGCTTTTCACTTCCACTCAGCACGATTACTCATGCCATCTTTTATAGAATTAAGGGAATCCTCTCAATGTAATTGCATCCCCTAACCCTGATTTACCTCTTCATGATTTTGCACGGTACACTCATGTATTTTAATGCTGGGTTGGAGAGAGCGCCTGCACATCTTGTTTCTCCCTTGTCTTCAAAAAGGAGGATACTTTATCAGAAGTTTGTCTCTATAATAATCAAGGGGACTGATCAGTTGATCTGTTGACATAGCCTGTTCACCTGTTTATCATTACTTTCACTATGAGCACTGTGTCATCGCTGTTCAACACCGGAATTCACTATTAAATGTCTACTGTCCGAGCTGTTGCAATAGAAAACAATGAAAATATTCTGCGCTGAATTGCAGATTAGCTTCTCAGTGGTGTTTAAATGCTGCTGCAGCTTCACAGACGTCTTGTAATTCAATAGCTGCTACAGTTTCCACCTGCTTCAAAGATGCATTTAGAGCTGTACTCGACAACATTTTGAAATATATCTGAAAAATTTGAATTTGACAAAATGCTTTTATCTCTTAAATAGGCAAAATGAGGGGACAAAAATTGTTGGTTAATACATAAGGATAAAAAAAATGCAAAAGTGGAGGCATGATAGCCCCTGAATACAAATATGCAGTCACGTGAAATTTACTGATGATAAAAAAACATATAAAACAAATATATGACTAAAATTAACACTTAAACATATATTTATTTTATCTGCTCAGAGGGTTTATGGACATACTGTATGTAATGTTAAAAGATACTTTATTAAAAGGATGAAGAACATGCCTTGTTGTCTGGCTGTGTTTAAATGTTTTCACTCTCAGCTTTTTAAGAATGTTAATTAACACAAAGTCGAACTTTCCTTTTGTATTGTATGCTTCACTGATAATTGTACTGTATGATGATTGTAAGAGAAGATTCCAGTAATAAATGTTTCAAGTGTGTGATCTTTGTTCATATTTGACTGGTTTTCAGGAGAGTTCATTTGCATTTTGAGCTCTGGCTAAATGGGTTGATGTCATTCACTGTAAATCTA
This sequence comes from Plectropomus leopardus, assembly GCF_026936395.1. NCBI lineage: Eukaryota > Metazoa > Chordata > Actinopteri > Perciformes > Serranidae > Plectropomus > Plectropomus leopardus. The sequence goes on along the minus strand of NC_142187.1, from coordinate 20,725,467 downwards.
AATGATTAAAAATAAAGATAGAAATACTTTTGAGTTCAGCTAGGGAAATTGAGCTTGCTCTCATTCACATATTCAGCCTTTGCTCATTTGCACATTCACACTTGTGGTGACACTTACGCAACTGAGTTTTGTGGAGGATTACCAAGAGCAAAAGGGGAACAAGTCTGACTGTGGCCACAAAAATAAAAATTACTTATACTCATCATTTGATCTACATGATTATTATTCACCTATTCTTGAGAAATAGGACAAATCATATCCCACCCAAAAAAAAAAGCCTCATGACTGTAACTTATGAGCAGAAGACGTATTACATTTTTAAAGGATATATATACACATATATACAGGTACCTTAAATAAAATAATTTAAAACTGTTTGATTAGACAAGTTCTTCAATAATCTTGTATTCAGTACAACAAGACTTTTTGTGTGCCTGACAGTTAACAAAATTCAAGTCTTCAGCTGCAAAATATGCTATGTAAGGAAAAATTAATTTGGCGGGAGATTGTCCCATAACAAGATTTCAGACTTAAGACTTTTTTTTATTCTTGAACAGTGGGACAAAACCTTTTCTTTTTTTCTTTTTTTTCTTTTTCTTTTTTAAAAATCTACTCTCCAATTATGTTGGGAAAACATGAGTGGATTATTAAAGGGTAAGCAAAGAAAAGAAAAGAAAATTTAATAATTCCAATAATATGTATATTTTACAAATACTTCAAAACATTTGAACTACAGGAATTCATTAATAATTTCCATGTCAGATAGCTGCTCAGAATTTTTGATTATTTATAAAATTGTGATTTTTCATTCATTAAAATAAACCAAAGAATTTAAACTTAACTTAAAGAACTTAAAGAATCTTTACGTATATTTTTATACTTGAAGCTAAATTACAATATGACATTTTGGTTTGAGTTATTGAAAAAAATCCACTATTTTAATTATTTTTTCTAAATACATAATGACTTTATAGTAAGGAAATCATTGTTATCTAAAAAGGCATCATAACTTCTTTCAGATCATACTAGACATTGCAGTTGATTGATCTGTTTGTATCTGTCTGGAATTTAATATTAAATGTGTTTTTTTCTGATTATTGATACACTGGACATCAAAGGTATTAAAAAATGTTAGATGTGGCTGCGCGAGATTACCGTTTAAAAAACTATAACATAGAATGCTTTCACTCTTCACTCTTTGGAAATGTCAACAATGAACAGTCAGTAGTGTGAGCTTCATTGTGTGTTAATTCCAGTTTCACCGGAGCATTGGGTGATATGGGGGAAAATTACACAAACTTGAGTGTGCACTTTCATTTTACAGTAAGGTGTCAACACACTGCTGATTGGTGAGGGAAATCCCTGTGTCAGTCTGGGTATAAAACACTTAAGGATGTCTGACTTCAGTCAGTCACACCAAAGAATCTGAAGTCTTATCCAAGATGCCTCTCGTCAAGCTCTGTGAGTATAACAAACCTGACTGAACAGTATTTTCTTTTTGCAACAAGTAACTGAAGATTTACAATATTTTTTTCTATTTTTTTCTCAGACTTCACTCCTATGCTGCTGCTCCTCGTGCTCAGCTGCTCTCAGGTCAGTGAGACTGTGCCAGTAATAAGTAATGGACCAATGACAGACTCCTGTGTTTTCTACGCACGCACGCTGCTACAGAACATCACTGACACACTCACGCAGGTACAAGACGAAATTATTTATTTCTACACTGCCATCTTTAAACTGTATGTTATTCATAGTTTTATTTTTTTTCTGTCTGTGTGCTAGAACAACCTGTTCAATGGAATCAACTGCACAAAGCTGAGTGTGGATCTGAAAACAGAGACCAACACGCCATCTGTGTGTGCACCAAAGGTAAATTATAACTCTTATGTAGGTATTTTTTAAATTAAATGCATAGTACAATACTCCATTATGACAATGATGAATTACTGTCATTATTAAAACCCAAATAAATCAAACTGAGCTTGCTCTTGATGTGTTTCTGTGAAATTAAACTGTGTTTGTCCCACAGGGAACAACATGCTCAGGGTTTGTTGAGTCAGAATTTGATCAGGTAAGTTATTCTCCATCTCTGTGACAAATATATTAACAATACCTTTTTTTTATTGTTTTACTTTTCTGATTTTACGTCTCTTTTATGAGCCAATGAATTATTTTAGTTAGACTTTCAAATGCGCAGATTTAATATAAGTAGAAAAGAAACAGCCTTTGACACATTTTCAGCAACTGTATTTTGCTCTCAACACTCAGTTTGCACTTTATTAGGTACGCCTGTACAATTTAAAACAATCTGATACAATAAAAGCCTGCTTTTATGATGCTTATAATATTCAGCTTTTTGTTACCACAGTCATAGAGGGTTTAATCAAATTTATGTTGTAGCTTTTAGTCATAGTTATGATGTACAAAAATGCATTATATCATTATATTGAGAGGTGTCTCTAATGGGGAAGAATAAAAAAAAAGATGAATGAATGCTGCCTTTGAATTGCTGATAGCTGGGTTTAATGATAACAATTTTACCTAGTCTGGGATGATTTTTTTTAATTTATCAAAAATAAGCCCCTTTGAATAATTGCTCACAAAAAATAAATAAAAAAATACAAATCAAATAAAATTAACACAGACAGCCCTTAAAAAAAGAAGAAATAAGTGCCTTTACTATGTAAAGTGAGGAAGACTCATTTTATCTTAATTACTTAAGAAGATATAGACACTGTATCTAGTGTGTATCAAATTATGATGTGCTTTGTTACATTTAGTTTATGTGCAGATATGTTTTTTATCCTTTCTTTCTTTTTTTTTTTTTTTTTAGAGATGGTTGTATTGTTTATATTGAGGTGTTGTTTGTTTAACTGATCCAAAATTAAAATGACAAAAAACAGACCTCAATAATAAACATATAATTTAAATTACACATTTCAAACAATGTAAACCCCCCCCAACTACACTAAACATTATGAACCTTATAAAGATAGATATTGCCATACCGTTCGTTGTACAATGAGTGTGTATACACTATGTATCTGTACATATTGTCTTTACAATTATCTTTGTTATTTTTCCATCCAGGAGTCATGCCTGACAAACATTGGGGAGGATCTGCATCACTACTACAAACTTCTTGCTGCACAGCCGGACCCTGACAATTTACTGGCTTCAACTGTTCTTGTAAGCCTCAGAGAGCTCATGGAGGTAACTAACCAACAGTACTCAGCTTTAGTGTTGTTCAGTGGTACAAAGCTATTACCATCAACACCGACTGTCTTATGAGGGACTGTAAAAAGCACAAGGATTTGTGTTTAAATAATACATGTAAAAAGTAATATGAAAAGTTGAAAAGGTAGGTTACTGCTAAAATAACTGTCTGAAATCAGCTGCCGGTGTTTCGATGAACAGCCACATCTGGTGTAATACAGAAAAACTCACGAAAGACATTATCCCTTTTATAGAACTGCTTTACATGGTCTCTACCAATGGACTTGGCCACAGGCGAGGTAAGAGATGTTTTAATGCATGCCATAACTGTGATTTTCATGGTACGATAACCATCTCAAAAATATTGTGCTATATATATATATATATATATATATATATATATATATATAGAATTAAAACTTGGACCCATTTAAAAGTGTGTGTGTAAAAAGTCTCTAATGCAGGTGAAATTCTACATTTCTTTCAATATCGTAGATCAGTAAATGTATACGATATGATAACTTTCAATTTTAAGACCATGGTATACACTGAAACCGGTATACCGCTACAACTCTAGTAGTTTGTGTGTTTTTTCTTTGTTTTTTATTTATCTACGTTTCTCTAATTTCAAACTTTTAGGAGGCACTGAAAGAGGTGTCCCTTGGGTATCTTATTAAAACAAGATTTTGTTTTCATATGAACCTCCTTTGGGAGAACAATCTAATTGTATAAAGCAGTTTTATAATCCCTCCGTGTGTCTTTAAGGCTGCTGCAGACCGTGAAAGCACCTACGACGAGAGACTGAACCTCTGCAAAGTGCTGAAGGGCTTCTATGTGCGCAGTATCACAATCAACAGAGCCATTGCATACGTGAACTCCGGAGAACACACTAAATGAGTCTTTGAAATGTAATAGATCAGAAGTATCAAAATCCAGATAACACTTCAGTCAACTGCATAACTGTTTAAGAGTACATATCTTTTATTTTTATGTAGTCATGTAACTTATACATCAAGATGATGTGTTAATGTACTCTATTATAAAGTGTATTTACAGACTATATGTTATTTATTTATTAATGATATTTGGACTATTTATTTTTAACTATTTATTTTTATTCACTTGGTTCCAAGAATCACAAAATAAATATTTTTCCTGCATAAATCTTGCTGATGTATCATTCATTTACTGTTATTTAATCAAAAGACACCCTGACACATCATAGAGCAGCAGAAATATCTATGTGGAAATGAGATAAACATTGTAGCACTCCCAGTTCCCTTGTCTTGAAGTCAATGGGTTTTCTGAATGGATAAGGTCTGTGGTTAGCGCAAGCTTAAGAGACTTTCAAGTTTTCTTCTCTGACATAAAATTCATCAAAATAAATAAATAAATAAATAAAAATACCCCAAATGCCCAACTCATAATTTCAAAAGCTTTAATGTGTCTTAAAAAAGGTGGTTGCTAACAAGTGGCTAAATAAAACTACAGAACATCATCAGGCTGAACAGGACTTTACAGCTTTGCTGTGATGGCAAAGTTGAATCATGCAAATATAGTGTAGTTAGTTTATAGCCTTTCTGACAATTGCATTTAGGATTCAAAAATCATAAAGGTGGTGTTAATTTCTGAAGACTATCTTGCTGAACAAGATGTGTAATACTAACTTTTGTTTGCCACAGATCTTATTTTCTGCAATAATCCAATAACCAATGTAAAAATCCCATTAGCTTTTTGAGGAGGGAACCAGGGCGTTGCTAACTTCTGTGTCCGCCTATCAAAAACTTCATCCCTGCAGCACCCATTGCGCATATTGCTCAAGTGGACTTTTCTCAGCCAGAGGTGGTTAATGTATTGCAAAAACAAAACAATATATGTGATTTACAGAAAATATTTGAAATTGCTTAAGTTGATATAAGTTCTCATTTCTGATGGTCTATTATTCCTAAAAATGTGATTTCCTTGAAGCAGTAGACTACACTACCCACTTGACTATTTCCCTGCAGTCACCTGAGCACCACTAGCTTGAGCTTTGTGAGAATTTAACTCATAGATGGCTACATAGTTGTTTGTTCACACTTCATTTGGAAAGTCCAGTTGACCATAATAATGTCAGTAAAAAGTCTTTTGATGTTCATAAGGATGTGAAAGTCAGTCAAAACATACTCAATGTCTGGTTTGGAGTTTGGATTCATTCATAAATGATATATTTGAAATGAGTCAGTGTTACCTAAATGATAGGGTTGGAGTCTATAGAAAAACAGCACATACTCAGCAGTAGAAAATCCTGATAAAGTGTTTTTCATGATTCCACTGACTGAACTGACTCATCTTACTTTTCAATTAGCACTTTTGGGCACTTTATTTTGGGATCTGATGTTTCGAAAGGACAGGTATGCCATGCAAGTTGATCATGAAAACCTCACTGAAAGTGAAAAACGGCTCCTTGTTTCAATTTGTAGCCCTTCCATATTCAGTGGAAGTGGCACTGCTGAGGTTTGTGGCTGCTGGGGTTTGGAGAGACCTGTGACGTTCTTGCCACAGAAAAGGTGTGAGAAAATTACTGAAAAAGAGGATCAGAGTCAGACACAGGATGGTCAGAAAGAGCAGGACATCTGAATACATGCGGTCAGGAGTGGATTATGAGATGATGGGTCCCTGGGCAGTGATGTGCATAGGGCACACAGAGGTTGTGGTGGTTCTGTGTGACTTTGTATTTGTTTCAGACTATTTAAAGTAGGCTAATTTTGTGTCTTTTTTTGACCTTTTGTGTCTCTTTGTGGCGTTTTTGTCATTTTAAGACTCTTTGAAGTTCCTTTGGATCTCTTTGTCATATTTTTGTGTATCTTTGTAGTTGTCTTTATAGATGTTTTGTAACTCTTTGTCTTTTGGGGGGTTTTGTTTCTCTTTGTCGTCATTTTCTGTCACCTTGTGGTTGTTCTGTGTATTTTTGTAGTCATTTGAATCTATTTAAGGTCATTTTTTTCTTACTGAAGTAATTTTGTGTGTCTTTACTGGTCATTTTGTCTCACTTTATAGTCATTTTGTCTCACTTTATAGTCATTTTGTGTCTCTTTGTGGTTGTTTTGCCCATTTTTTTGGGGGGGGGGGTATTTTGGTCAGTTTGAGTCAGAGTAAAGGCCCTGACACCTTGGGCTCTTGGGCCCATTCAGTTATCCACTCATGTGATAATGAGTTTAAAAACTGCACTATACAGGACTAACTCTGATTACTTACTAACCTTAATAATATGTACTGCTGCTAAATGAATACAGTGCAGTAAAAAGGGGAATATTTGTCTCTGAAATGTAGAGGAGTAGAAGTATAGAGTAACATAAAATAAAAATACTCAACTAAAGTACAAGCACATCAAAATAGTACTTCAGTAAATAAGTAAATGTACTTAGTTATTTTCAGCCACTGCTGAGAGGCAAACCACTCATTGCTGCACCTATTGGCCCCTCTCCTGCACCATGTCTTTGTAAATTCAGACTGTAAAATTTAAAAGGAAAATCAATATCAATCAATATCAGTGTCCTATTTGTACTATTATGTAATTAGGACCAACTTCAGTGCAAAAACATACTTCAAATGTGAGAAAATGTTATTATCTGACATGATGTCAGTCATTTGCTAGGCACATGGTAGATTTATTAATCGATTTTATAATTAATTAATAATAACAATTATTATCATTTAGGATTATTTATTTATTTAAGATACAAAGTTAGTTTCAGTATCAAACTGTGTCGATGGAGAGAAAATGATAAATGTGCAGTTGTAGTGCCACCTAGTGGAAAATTTGCTTATAGCGTATATAGCCCAAAATACCACGCTAGCTAAAAGTGTACATATGAAGTTGTTATTTAATAAACCGACTTAAATGCTACACTCCTCCATGCTGACACGCTTAAAGTCGCGATAAAACAGACATGCGCAGTGAAACAAGATTGCAATCAGTCAAACTCTGCTCCCAGGTGAGTTTGATTACCTGCAGGTGTGGGGATAATTTCTCAGACTGTAGGCCACCGTCGCTCCTTTCAAACTGTCCAAGGCCCAGAATGGACCGCAATCTCCAGAGACCCTCTTCTTGGTGGATCATCGTCCTTATCTCACTCTCCACCCTCACAGAAAGCCGGTTAGAGTCCCACGCGCCGAGCAGGACTCACGGTAACATCCGGCCTCAGGTAGCTGCAGAGGAACAGCAGCACAGCGCGGGGCTCGGTGTGCGGCCTCGGCCTGTGGTGGTCAGTTGCCACCCGGACTCGATGCAGATTGTGGTGCAGTCTGACATGTTTGACACCGGGATCCAGGTGGACGGCAGACATCTGCGCCTGGGCGCTGACCCACTGAGTGAAAGGAGTGCATGCAGTGCGGTCCCATCAGGAGAGGCGGAATTCACCATCCAGGCCAGCCTGAGGGACTGTGGAACCAAACTCTCAGTGAGTGTTTTTCTCTTTATGCTGTGTCCTCTCTGCGAGTCTGTGCAGCATTTACGGGGTTATATTGGCAGAAATGGATGATGATATAATAAGACGACGCTGAAATTAGCTTCCGAGTCGCGGCTTCAGATTCAGCAGTTAAGGAGAGAGTGAAGGGAAACGGTTGTAATGCTTAACCCTTTGAAATCTGAGCAAATTGGTAATGGAAGATTAAAAAAAAAAAGGCAACTTGAGAAGAAATGACTCACAAATTAGCAAGAAATTAGTATATTTAGATAATTACTAAACATAGATTGGGGAAATGTCCAGAAAATTACATTTTACATTTACATACTTATCACAATAATATAAAGACATCTAAGTTAGACAATTACATTTCTAAGCATTTTTTTTCCAATTAACTTACTTGTTTATTTGCATTTTTTACTTTGGGTAATTTTCTTCTACTTTTTACCATGTTTTGCTGAATTTTTGGTCATTTCTTTTCAAGTTTCTCATTGACTGTCTTTTTCTCAAAATCAGACAACTTGCTCGGGGTCAAAGGTTTAAATATTTGTGAAAGGTGTCACAAGAAAAGTGATGTGGATCCAGGTTTCAGATTTAAACTACAGACCTGTGGCTTTATGCACCTACTACTGTGGTCAAAATATGATAGACCTTTTAAGTAAAGCCTCAGAGTTGTCTGAAACCCACTTTGAAATTTGTGAAATCTGTATTCTATGAGCGAAAATGCAAAAAAAGGGAGAATTCGCTGCATTTTTCACATGTAGACCAAACTGGAACCAGGTCCAGATCAAAAACCACTTTATACTGTATACACAGGTCAAAGCAGGACTAGATTTTCCCAGAGAGGCTACAAAACATGATATCAGATTTGTGAATGATTAATTCCATTTTTAAAAATGCAAAAAGGGAGATTTTACTGCGTTTTCTTAAAATGTTGTCCTTATTTGCATTTTCACAAATGAAATATAGGTTTCACAAATCTAAAATTGTGTTTCAAATCTTTAACCTCATGGGATAATGCAAAATCAAATTTTAGCCACCCAAGCACAATGTCTTTCAAGATAGACCTGGTTCAGTGTGGTCTTCATGTGAAAAATTTAGTGAATTCTAATTTTTTTTGCATTTTCACTGAGTAAAGATTTCACCAATCTGAAACTGTGTTTTGAATAATCTTTGCCCTCTCAGGGATAATCTGGTTCAGATTTGACCTGTATGGGGGTTTTCGAGCAAGATGCACGCCAGAAAACAGTTGTTTAAAGTGAAACAACAAAAATTCAAAGTTTTTACTGATTTGGTCCATTTGAGTTGGAGAGGAGGAGTCCACAATGGATAATTTGTAAAAATCTCCTGAACTTCTGGATCAAAAACAAGGTAAGCACTCATGAATTTATCAGAGAAAACAGGCAAGCGACAGCTTAGGAGAAACAGTGATTGGTAATGTGAAACTGCTTTATTTTTTTGCAGTGTTTCTGCAGTGTTTTTACTTTAATCTTCTTTAATTTCTGAATCAAAAACAAGTTGAGTTTACAAGTTACCAGAGAAAACAGATGATCACACAACAGCAGGTGCTGAGCCAGCGCCAGTATAAGTTAGAAGAAACACTGATTTGTAACATGAAACAGATTAATGCAGGGTTTTTAGTAGCTTAGTCACTTGGTCTGTTTATTTTGGGGAGGACGAGACCTCTGTGGATAATTTGGCTCCTGGTAAGAAACTTCCTGAACTTTGAACAATGAAGGAAATTTAAACTGCTTGTAATATGTAATCCTCACAGCTAGATGCCACTAAACCCCCCTTAAATCTTACATACTGTTCATTTTAACATCTTTTATTGTTGTTATGTAGCTTTATACATTCTGAAAGACTGACATCGTTCCTTTCAGTCAACTACAGAGAAGATTATCTATTCTAATATTTTGGTCTACTCACCTGAACCTTCATCTGATGGTTTGCTGAGACTGGATGGAGCAGCTATTCCAGTTCAATGCCATTATGAAAAGTAAGTATTTTATTTTGACACAGATGTTTGTTTGTACTGCTGGAACCAGCTACTTGGACCAACGGCATGATTTATTATTACATTCTGTGCTAAAAATTAAGTAGAAATGTTGCTGTAATTTTCAGGAGGTATGCTGTGGATGGCATTTCCCTGCATCCCAGTTGGGTTTCTTCAGTCTCCACTGTCTCAGCAGAGGATCAGATAGACTTCAATCTGCTTCTCATGAGTGGTATTAAAGCATATTATTAATTGAGCATCTTTTTCTATTTTCATGCATCTTCAGAGTAGTGTTGTGCTACAGTTTTCATGAGATGCATAATGATGTCAGCATGTCATCAGTATCTGCAAATAATGTCTTAAAAATTAATTAAATAATATATAAAAAATTATATATTTTGTATATTATATAATGTATGTATATATATATATATATATATATATATATATATATAAAAACAATATTTCTTTTGTTGACAAAGTGAACATGTACAATACAACAACCTATGAATTATTACCACATACACTGAAAAGTACTTTTATTCTATGTCTCCATCTGCTGGTGGGCCATCAGGATAACAGTTTGCATAATTTAATGTTAATCCTACCATAGAAGAGACTTTGATCATTTAAATTTGGTGGGGGCCAGATATTTGATATATATTTAAACTTCTATTATTGTGCATCCCTAATTTTCATGATTGTTGTTTCTCTTTAAAGATGCTTGTTTTAAGAGAATAGTAGAATTATTTTCTGAATATTCATGTTTCTGTTTTTTTATTTTTTATTCACAGATGATTGGCAGTTTGAGAGGGGATCTAATTCGTACTTTCTGGGTGACCCCATTCTTTTGGAAGTTTCTGCCATCATCAGTAACCACATGTCACTGCGAGTCTATGTTGACCATTGTGTTGCCACTGCAACTCCAGATGCAGAGGCTACATTAAGATATGACTTTATTGAAAATTTTGGGTGAGCTCCACAACCAAATCTTAAAACTCACTGCCAAGATTGTCATATTCAAAATGATGCTTCTACTTGTGATTTCTTTGGCACTTGAAACTGTGGTTGGTAATTTTATTTAAAAAAGTAACTTCTCAACCTATTTACTTAAGTTATCACTATAGCTATAAATAAATACATGAGACAGATAATCTGTGAAAAAAATCATATGCCTCTGCCTCTGCTTTCAAAGGCATCTGTAAGAATCCACTGTGTGTAAACGAAAGCAACCAGTCACAGCCGAAGAATCTCTAACATGGCTGTTGATCATATCATCATTCCTTGAGCTGCGGTCAAACGGGGTGCAAACATCACTGATTAAATATAAATCAAGATACTGTTACTGAATTTCCTATTTCTTGCCTCAGATATTTTCCTGAAAGATGTTTTCAGGAGAAGTTTTGGGCCCAAACCATGTATTGGAGCAAATTTTCTAATTTTACAGCTAAACGGTACACTAAAATATGTTTCTGAAAACATTTGCAGTGAGAAATGCGCAATACAGTAACAGAGTGTTGGCTCATATTTGATCAGCGCTGCTTAATTTGAAAATTTGACCGCAGTTTACTTGCAGAGATTGACAGTTGCATAAGAGATTTAGTGGCTCTTATTGGTTGTTTTCCTTCATCCACAGTAAATTCTGGTAAATGAAGCACTAACAGTCGGAGGAGGAGCATGATTTTTTTGAGAATATCTGTTGCATGTACTAAAAGTTTCAGCAAATATCACCTTTTTTTCATAAGTTACCTGTTGAAGATTTAACTTAGTTTTTCAAACATTTTTCTTCTTTTGCGGCCCTAACAGATGTCTTACTGATGCATACCTGACAAACTCCAACTCCCGTTTCCTACCAAGAACTGAAGAACATAAGCTGAGGTTTCAGCTTGAGGCCTTCAGGTTCTACCAGGAACCCAGCAATCAGGTTAGTTAATTATCCTGTCTTTGGCATGCACTTTGGACAACCTTTTAATACAGACACAGTGCAAGACTTACATGTGTTAATTATTCTGATCAATATACATGAGACCTGATCGTATTTCACACTAAACTCCCTTTCTCCCACAGGTCTACATAACCTGCTACGTGAAGGCTGTTCCAGTCGTTTTAGCTGTCAACTCTCAATACAGGGCCTGCTCTTTAATTGAGAGCAGGTATTATGCCAATGATTAATCTAATGTCAGTGTAGTCAGTTATCAGAAAAGGGTGTATAAAACATGAAATGAGGTGCAATGAATCATCTCACTAATTTCATTCCCTTATTTTGAAAATTGCCTCCTTCTCCAGATGGAGGTCAGTTGATGGGAACGACCAGGCATGTAGTAGCTGCGATATATCCCATCGGGGTGCGGAGCCTCTGCTCACAGAGCCCCCTAGAACTACCATCAGCACCAAAGCATGGCCCTCCAAGTCTTCACAGGAGAGTTTAGCCCAGAACAGACCTGAACAACACCCGACTAAATATTTCCGTTTTCGTCCAGGAATGCATCAAAACCAACACAACAAACCTCAGCAGTCTTCTGCTAGAGTGATGAAGAGAGGAGCCGAGTACAAAGCAGGTGAGTACAGCTAATGATACATTTAAGGAATTTCTACTTTCTACTTTTTTAAAAAATGTTTAACACAAGATCAATCTGTGTGCAATTTCGACTAACTTCGTGGACAATTCTTACATTTCAGCAAGTTTAAAGGCCACCAAATATCCCACATTTGCTGACCAGTCCTTAAAGGGACAGTTCCCTCCAAAATCAGACATTTTTCCTCTTTCCTGAAGCGCTATTCCTCAATCTAGATAGTTTTGGTGTGAGTTGCAGAGCATGTAGATATCAGCCATTGAACTTTAAAAGAAATCAAAAGCTGACATCTGAAATTGTTTTTGAATATACCTGATTTCTAATATGGTCAAGTTATTCATGGAACTTGTAGTGCAGCTGAAAGAGACCATTTCACATTTTTGACTTTGTTTCACAGAGCGAACTATCCAGCTGGGACCCATTACCGTCCTACCATCCAGCAAAACTGACTCAAGGCCTTCGGATTCCAAAACAGTACTTTCACTAAAGAACAGGACCATCTGAGACTCAGGATGGAGGATAAAAGAAGCTGATTTCCATGCTGCCTTGTACAGGACAAATTCATTTTGGATACAACCTCTGTGAAAGCAGAGGCTAATCTCATACTTACACATTGTAATTTACTTTGTTACAGTTGTTGTATTTTCTGTAAAAGTGATAAGCCTTTTTTCATCAATAAATGTTTTACATTAACCGTTTCCCTTTTTCATACATAACACATGAGCATCACAATTACCAAAATTACTGGATATCTGATCTTAACAAAATCCAGCATTCTGCAGTCTTTGCCAATAACTCGATATGCCTTTTAGCAAACAATTTAATTAGCACTGGATTTTAAGCACTCAAGCTCATTGGGCCCAAGCTGCAGAAGTGGATGTCAAAAGGTTGCATTGTGTGATTTTTCATGATATAACACAAATACACAAACACTACACATCCTTTTGAAGTCCACCGTAATGATTCATCTAACATAATACCATTATTTTGATAAGAGGAAAAAAGCAGACATGCTATTAGGGAGCACTTCCCTCCATTACTACCCGCAGTCTACTCATCATGTAGTCACATTATTGATTTATCGTGAGGGTATCTGCTGCAACATGAAATGTTGGATTTGACTGCTACATCCAGTAAAATAATTAGTCAATTATGATTTTTTTTTGGCCACTCCACTGCTGTGTTTGTGATGGAATAATTGCCTGAAAATTGCTTATTACAGGCTATTGTGAATATCTCTGCTGTGCTGCTGTACTCCTGTGTTAAAGTGTTATAGCAGTTTACATAAGCCTTTTATTGAGTTTTAGCTTGTTGACATGGACAACGCTTTGCATTTACAGCATCATACCTACTAATCAGCCTCAAGGGAACAGTGTGTAAGAAAGGGTTGCAGCAACATGCCAGTTTTAAGGTATACTGTGGTATGAAAATTGAGTTGCCATACCATGATGCTTAGCCATGGTGGTTTAAAAGAAATCTCACCTTTATACAAATACTTTCATTTTAAAATAGTTTTAAGTTTCAGTTATAGTAGTATAAAATATTTAACAAAAAGCCCCTCTGTTTTCATCCTTGAGGGTCTGTGTAACTGAAAACTCTAACTCTATACTGCCACCACAAATTTCTGAGATGATTATCAGAATGTGAAAATCTCATACTGTTGCAACCCTAGTTTAAGATTTAGGGAGTTTTAGTGGCATCTAGCAGTGAGGATTGCAACTAGCTGAAACTTCTCCCTGTTATAATTCTGTCATAGTGCATTGTTCAGGAGGTTTTTCACCAGGATGTAAATTATCTGCAGAGGTCTCTTTCTCTCAACACAAATTTTCCTGGTGGTTTTAAACAGGCTAGAACACAGAATAAATTTTCACATTATAAATCAGTTTTTCTTTGACCCTGTTTAGCATGTCAGGGATGGGCCACTAGCCCTGCACCTGCTAATGTATGCTCAATTTGTTTATGTCACCAAACCAATGATAGCTTTGGCCATGAAGGAATTTCATTAAATTTGGCATAAACCTTCACTTGGATTCCACAATGGAGAGATTAGATTTTGGTGTTGGGCCAAAACTTAATTCATGTGTTACGACAAAAAAAAAAAAAAAAGTCACACAAATATCTAAAAGGATATTTTGATGAAGTGATTACATTTTATATCCAAGAGGTCAAAGGTCAACTTTACTGTGACTTCATAATGTTCTGCAAAAACACTTAGCAGAAACAGAAGGTGAGGCATTTATTCAGATACTGAATTGGTGACACAAATCTGGGGTGCCTACTTGACTAGTGTGCGGAGGCAAATACGTGAATCGCCCTAGCTAGAGCCAGTGTTTGGTTTGTCTGTTCTGGGCTGCTGTTGAAATATTTCTTTTGGATGAAGACCCGCTCCCTATGTATATAAACGATTCATTCTTAAGTAATAAAAACACAACAAGTCTTCCTTTCAGGTTATTATGTTTGTTTTTTCTCACCAGAGAAAACATATTTATTGTATGGTATTCAATTTCTGCCAATATATCCCCCTAAACCCTACTTACTACTATACTAGCTTATACTAGCTTACACACTGAACCTTTAAATGGATGTCTACAACAAGTCATTGCAGCCTTTTGAGGGAAGTACCTGACCTGACCCCTTAATGTACACGAGCATTAATATTGCAAACAGAAATTCTTTGTGTTCTTGCCAGCGAGGACATTTAGTTATTTAGCGTTAGTTGTGTCAGCACCTCGGACAGCGCCCCTGATTGTTTTGCTCAGTTGGCGTGATGGGCGCTGTCCATGGTCTTGAAACATCTACAGTGGCTTCTGCAGGCCGCTTGTTTTATGTCCCCTCCCACCTTCACGATTAATCATTGGATCATTTGTCAGTGCTTCCGACACGACTGGTCGATGTCTCGGGCGCCTGTTTACTTTCATATCCCATGAATAAGCCATTGAATGTAAGGCTGTGTTTACGATTTGCAGGACGGCATCAATACACCTCCTAAGTGCATAATAAATCAAGGGCGAACTGAAGCACTTAGGAGTTAATCTCAAGCTAATTAACATATTCATATGTTGCAGAGACGCGTTCAGCAGTTTGCATGGTATTTTTTACTGAGTGTTGATTGCTCAACGAGGGAGCGTTTATATTGCTTTTGATTCTTTTTTTTCAGCATTTTTTATACCCTGAGCATGCGGTGCGTTCACGATGACTCTGCGTCAGCGTTTCAGCCAACACGTCTTCCAGCGTATTAGGTGACTCGTCACTCTGTTTTCCAAGCTTTACCATCGAGGTTCACTGGACCACTTCTTCCTTTTTTGAACACATCAGTGATGCTTTTCTTCAAATGTCAAACGCTGACGGTGTTCATTTCTTGCTTTCTTGTTCGCACACTTGTTTATTCCATCCGAAAATGTGGACAGGACCTTTGTCGGGATGACCAGGTCTGCTGCGCGCAGGGAAACGACACTTCTGCCGTCACCTGTTGCAAGCAGTTCGTGGACAAGACTTATTACAACATCGCCATGGTCACCCGGAAACTTTCCGGGGTGCTTATTATGCTACTTCTCTTCGCTTTTGGATACTTCATCCAGCGAGTGTTGTGCTCCAGATCAAGGCAGCTCACCCCGCCACACAACGGACACCCAACTGTTACCACATCTCAGGACCCGCTTATGGAGAGCAGGACACCGGACAGCTTTGTGGCTCCAGCTCCCGCTGCTCAGCTGCCCTCTTATGATGAATGCAAACGCCTACCGACATATGAAGAAACGGTGCGTGATGGGAGTAGAGCGCGGCTGGAGTCCAACATGGGACAAGCTGTATGACAAGGATACATTGTGGTTTCACGATGTGGCACTATTCGACATTTGAGATTTTATTTCATATCATTATTATGGACATTTCAGAAAGCCAACCGCCTAGGACGTTGTCTCATATTTTGCCTGCAGCAGCAGCCTCAACTCTGTGCTCGCGCAAGAAGCATAGACGATAACCAACATGGCCAACGATTTTAGTACTCATTGCTCCATTTGTTCTGAGGAATGTATCAGAGAGTGCTCAAGTTTGGTTATATTTTCTAATATGCATGCTTTGTTCATGGCTTTGCTAATGTTTAAAAGAAATCAATAGTTATGCTTTATAAATCAGTAACAAGCCATTAATAAGGACAACTTTGGGGTTGTAATGTCGTGAAAATCCCTTTTGCTTTTAGCTTTTTAGGTACTGTACTTTATCAGAGAAGGGGGGGTGACTGGGGTGTGACTTCTTGCCCTCCCCAATAACTACAAATATTTTTCTTTGAGACTCCATGAGTCACTGGGGGGAAGTACATGACCCTCCCTCAACCATATTTCACGGTTTCTGGCTATAATAAATACTGTGATTTGGGAGGCTTTTAGAGAAAATGGGATTTTCAAATGCACTTGTGAATTTTTAAGGTTCTCAAGGTATTTAAAATAAATTCAAAATAAGACTATTTAAGGTTGAATGTCCTTCCCCTAGGTCAAATCAAAAAACATGAATCTCTCAATGCTTAAAAAAACATTATTTTTTCCGGTTTTGCACCAACCCCTTCCCTCTCATAAATAACAAACAGTACCTTAATTCATAACAGATTATTCTGCAATAAAAATAAAAGAAAATGAATAAATTAAATTAACATTTAACACTACAAACTTTATGGATTATTTTTAAAAAACTGATTTTTGATTTATCAGCATTTAGAACTGCATTAATACACCAGCCAAATGAGTTTTTTCATTTCATTGCAGCAAACTCTTATGTGCACTTGTCTTTGCTGTATCAGAAATGCCTCTAAGAGTTTAATATAAATGCTTCATGGCTAAGTGAGATAATCGATTTCTGTTTAATAATTGAAACAATATATAATGCACACTGGTTGAAATCATTTCTACAGTGACTTCTTGTGTGTTTGTGGTTCTGATGCGCAGTAATAGACTTCATGGTATATCATGTTTTGTGTGGTAAAAATTATAAGAAGTGGCCTAACATGTTCCCTCACACGTGCAGGTGTAGGACAAACTGGAATACTGTCCATGCATGGGCTGATTATAATATAATGGGCCCCTTGGCACAGATATGCAAAGGGCCGTCTCTTCTTAATAGGAGCAAAGCACACTTTGTGGTGGTTTTGCGTTTCTTAGTGGTCATTATGCATCTTTTTGTAGTCTCTTTGAGGTAATTATGTGGGTATTTTAGACATTTTGTGTTTTGTTTGTAGTCATGTGGGCCTCATTGTGTTTGTTTTGTGTCTTTTTATGTTTTTTTGGGGCTCTCTGTGGTAATTTAGTGCCTTTTTTGTAGTTCTGATCTATTTGTCATGTTGTGTCTCATTGTGTTTGTTTTGTGGGTTTTTTTGTAGTCATTTAGGTCTGTTTGAGGTAATTTTGTGTTATTTTTTTGTCATTTTTCTGTCACTCTGTAGTGTTTTGTGTCTCCTTGTGGATATTTTGTCTCTCTTTGCAGTTCATTTGCATCTCTTTTTGGTCTTTTTTGTGTCCCTTTGTGGTCATTTAAAGTCTCCTCCTAGCTACTTGTTCCTTTGCGTGACATTTTACAAGTGAAAGCTAGTGGCCTCCCTGACACCTTGGGCCCTTTTTTACTGTGCCTGGTAGGCCCATCTAGCAATCCATTCATGTGTACATGATCATAAAGTATTATACTTAAATAAAAAAAAAGGTCACATCTCTTTAAATATGATTTATTGCTGCCATGAGTTGAGATATAGATTTATAATTTGTTTCAAAATGATTCGTTATATTGTCCATATTTTGAATATAGCACATTTCTTATAAATAAAACTTAATGTTTTTATTTAAGCATTTGCACCACTCGTCTGAAGGCCTCTTCAACTCCAACTCCCGTCGATGCGGAACAAGGCTGAACAAACCAATCCCGACCTGAGCAGATCTTTTTCAGGTTAAACGTGTCCTTGATTTCAGTGACAGTCAGAGCTCCGTTCACGTCCTGTTTGTTGGCGATAAGAACCAGCGGCCGGCCCCGCAGCTGCTCGCTCCTCAGTGTTTTCTCCAGCTCCCTGCGCGCCTCCTCCAGGCGCTCCTTGCGCGAGCTGTCCACAACAAACACCACAGCCGCTGCGTCCTGGTGGAAACTCTCCCAGTGCTCGCGCATCTTCCTCTGACCACCTACATCCCACACGGTTAAGTGGATGCTCTTCCTGTTCTTCCTCGCCTCGAGCATTTCCACATTGAAGCCGATGGTGGGGACAGTGCTGACAGACAAGTTGTGTTTCAGTTTGTAGAGGAGAGTCGATTTCCCCGCGTTGTCCAGGCCCAGGATGAGAACTTGAGCTTCTGGTTGTTTAGATCCTTGCTGTCCCATGACGAAGTGGAGCTACAAAGACAGTCAAATCAAGCGAGACAGGCACATCTTCCACTTACAGCACTCCTTTAACGCAGTGTTTGCTTAGTGCGTTGCCCGGGGTTTAATAGATAAGCCAGTGCTGACAATAACTCACGTCTCTGCGATAAAGCGCCACACCAGGGGGCAAAGTTTGTACCAACCAGAGTATATCCCTTGTTTACTGTATAAGTGGAGTTATGCAAAGTTATGGCTTCTGTGAGAACACTATTGTTCATCCGCTTTTTATGCAATGACAACATGTCATACATGGGCTATAAAATGTTATCCTCGGTTATTTTAGCCTATTGAACGACATTCTGGTGCCTGTGTTTACGAGTCAAAAAGCACAGTAAAAGAATAATCACATACGTTCTAACTCAAACGTTTTTAATTGCTATGCTTTGTTTCTGGAAAAAAACAACAACTATGTAATTATAACTTTTTGAGAATAAAACACCTCTGAATGAAAACAAATAATGGTAAAGAAGTATTTTTAATATTTAAGACCATGGTGCACAGTGCCTTGGATACAAACATATTGTACAGGTGATATCCAGTCATAGCTGAAATTACACTCTGAAAGACGTTCTCTCATGTTTACAGTCTAAAAGCAGTAAAGAATAATCAGATTCAAAAGTATTTCGTTGCTATGCGTTTTTCTTTTAAAAAGTGCCTTGCTGTAAACATGGTTTCTGAGAATAAAATGTATGTAAATGAGAAGTAATAGAGGTTATAATACTTTTTGAATTATAAGACCATGGTGCACAGTGCCTTGGATATATAAATGACATGTAAGATACAATCATTTACCTGAAATTACATTCTGAAATGGTTCAGAACAACGCAATTGTTGTCTCACTATGACAACCAATATGTAAACATATCCAGACTTCACCTGCCAAAGAAAGAAATGCCATTTTTTACTGAACCAGCGTTAGCCTTCTCATAGTGAACAAAAGAAAATAATATGGCAATTTACATCATTAAATCCTTCATTAAACATACACTTCAAACAGTCCACACACTCCAACTCTGACATCCTGTTGACAGATATGTGAAATGTCATGTGGATGTTGTAAATCCTCAGATGCAACACTTTCCCCAAACTTCCTTATCTTGCAGTTACTAAGAGACAGTCTGGACAAACTTTCAGTCCAAAGTAAACATAGACCTCCAGTCCATCACATTCAATATCAAACATTTGACATTTCTTTGTGCAATCACATACAATGATACATTTTTAAAAGAAAATAGGCACATCAGATAAAAAAGAAGAGAAAAAAAATGAGAGCTGGTCAGCTGTTGGTAAGATGAACTTCTCATCCTTGACACAGCTGGCCAGCATGCACGATGCTTACAAACCACTCAAGTTAATTTAGTGGTTGGGATTAGCTGTGATCAAAAGATGTTTACAACCAAATGTTGCCAACTCTCAGTACTGACATAAAGTAACAGTGTGTATGATTTAGGGTTTTTTTTAGGGTAGAAATAGAAAATAAAATAATAACTGTGTTTTCTTATTGTATAATCACCTAAAAATAAGAATTGTTGTGTCCATGTTACCTTAGAATGAGTAGTTTACACGGGGAGTGGGTCTACCATGTTTCTACAGAAGCCTAAAACAGACAAACCAAACATTGGCTCTTGATAAGGCCATTTAAGTTTTTCCCCTCTGCCAATTAAATCTGCACACTCACCATGACCAGGGGGTTGAAAAAAACACACTATTTTTTAACATGAAACTGCTTTATTCTGTGTTTTTACAGTTTTACCATGTCCATTTGTTTTGAAGAGGAAGAGAACTCTGCAGATAATGCAGCTCATGGTAAAAACCTCCTGAACTTCTGGACCAGAAAAGTAAGGTGAGTACACATTAGCAGGTGCTGGGCTAGCAGCCCATCTCTCACATGAGAAACAGTGTTGGAGAAACACTGATTTGTAATGTGAAATTGCTTTAATCGTTTCTTTGTTGTTGTTGTTGTTATTTTTTACCAATGTAATCTCCTGGTTCTTTTGCTTTTGGGGTGGAAATGACCTCTGCAGATTATTTGGCTCCTGAAAAATGAACCCTGAAGTTTTTGCTGGTTGCAATCGGCAAATCTCACCACTAGGTGCCTCTAAATCCCCATAAATCTGACACACTGTTCCTTTAACACATTTTTGCACTTGATCTACACATTCTGAAATTAAAAAAAGAGGTGTTTTCATTCTTTCTAACACAGAGATAATCGCTCACAGTAATGTTGGAAACAAGACAATGGCACCATGTTTCCAAAGGAAACGTTATCTCAGTGTGCATGACATAAATTGCCACAACTCCCATCTCATCGTCTTCCTCTTGTGCAGCCTGACACTGAATATATGAATGTCTCATATAGACTAAATTAATAAATCACAGTGATCAGTCCGGCCAACTCTTCCCATCTCGCGAAGACTACGTAAATCCACCTTGACTCCACACGCTGCACTGTGGAAGCGCACTTCAGCGCAGGAGCCCAAATCAGAGGCATCCTGCTGCTCAGACGACGCACGAGCTTAAGGACACACAAAGTGCATCCAAGCACGAGGCGCTTCACTCAATTCCATCGACGAAATCATTTGCATTTCACCTGAAGATTTTATTTATTTTCAATCAAGATCTGGCCCATTTCTCTCCGGGCTTCACCCAAACGCCACCTGTTGGATTGTCCATCACGTACACCAGCGCCCCGGCGTCACAGGGGCCCTGGGGCCAAGAATGCCGTGTTAACTTCTCCAGAGTCCGGGGAGAAGACCGAGGACAAGCGGACTGAGTGGTCACCTTCTTCTGAATGCGGACAACTGGGGCTGGAGAACAGCTTGCGTCGATCCGATGATACATGTCCACTT
Organism: Plectropomus leopardus; assembly: GCF_026936395.1. Classification (NCBI taxonomy): domain Eukaryota; kingdom Metazoa; phylum Chordata; class Actinopteri; order Perciformes; family Serranidae; genus Plectropomus; species Plectropomus leopardus. Next base: position 20,703,997 of record NC_142187.1, on the reverse strand, counting down.
CGCCAAATCGCTGGAAAATCACCCGCGCTTCTATGGAGGACTTGGAGCCGTGTTGTCCCATACTGAAACTTAAATTCAAAACACTCTGAAGAGAAAGCAGAGGTGTTTGATTCGATGTCTGAGTTGATTTGATGTCTGAGTTGGACAAATGTCAAGTTGCTTTGGTGCCTGCGCGCTCGTCTCACTTTTAAGTGCCAAATGTACTATGTAATTAGGACAACGGGTTCCCGTAAGTTTTAGTGTGACGCACTTGACTTTATGATCACTAGACGCCTGAATGTTGCAACGCACGTCTTATGCATTTGGATCAGACCATGCCCGGGCTATTTTGAGTCTCTTCACCTGGTGCAGACCGTCACTGAACTTGACATCATCGAGTGCTTCCGGGCTGTCCGCGCCCCTCCTGACGGCTGCAGCGGGGTTGAGTTACATTGTGGACCGCAGTGCAGAGTTATGGCATGGAGAGCTATTAGTGGTCCCACAAGCCGAGGCATCTGAGAAACACGCAGAATTTGTCACGTGTCATTCCCCCAACATCACTCTCATCTCACCACCTCATTTTTTTGTAGTGAGTTGTTGATCGCTAACACGTTCATGAGATCGGTGCGTGGGACAAGAACTGATTCAAATTCATGGAGAGGTGATTGAGGCAAGAGTATCAGCCATTGCTTACCTTTTTTTCCTCCGCATCTATTTTTTGCTGTGCCCTTGAGTAAGGTACTTGCAACTGTTTCAGGGACCAGCAGCAGGTGTGGTTGTCTGAAAATGCACCAACATGTGTTGTGTGAATAAATATAGGCCAAGTATAACAGCATCATCTGAATGGATCAGAACAGGACAGGTTGCTTTGAGTTACATTATGATGCATTTTAGCTCTTCATGTAAAGATAACTAATACAACACTAGTGGGGCTTGCAAACCCTTAAAAATCTGGATTGACATCTGTTTTCTTGTATTTAAAACTTTGAAATGGGATTTCTTTCAAAAATGAAAGAAAAGAGGCAACCAGCAACTTGTTAGGAGTCCTGCAAATTGAAAGAAAAAAAACAAACAAAAAAAACTAAAAGGTGACAAGAATATGACCAAAAACTTTGCTAAAAAATGGAGTTATCAAATAACTAGGGAACAATATCAAGAAAACTATATTAGTATTATGATTATGTATTTAAAATTAGATCACAGAAAAAATACTGTTATTAATATATATATATATTTCTTTATTTTAGCAGTTCTTAGGGTATTTTTCTGTTTTCTGTTACTTTATTTCTGGCTAATTACAGTTTATTATTTTGCAACTTTTTACAATTTCTTGCTACATTTTGGGTAATTTCTTGATAGGTTGCTCATTGCCTTCTTTCCATGTTTTTTAAAGAAATAAAGCTGCTTTGCTCAGGTTTCAAATTGTTAATTTAGAAATGTCATACTTGGTAAGAATTTATACTTAATTTATGTTTTACATTAGTAAGGCAACTCTGCATAAAATTGGTGTGTAAATAACAGTAATATAATTCAAGTTATTTTTTTATTTTATGATGCCTTCAAGCCATCAGTAAAATGAGATGTAGGCAAACAAAACAAGCTAATTCAAGTCGCTGCTACTGATGCTGACGCAGACTTTTGAAGTATCCCCTCTGTGTGATTAAGCATGTAAACACCCGTTTTTCAGAAACCTGGATAAGACCTTCTCCTTTTAATGAAAACCTATATACTGGGATACTGTTTCATGTATAGACCTATTCCCATTTGTGATATTTTTTTTCTCCCCACACTGGCAAAGGCATGACCCAGTTAGCTTGGTAAAACCATCCTGAAGACGTGAGCTCAACATTATGTTTCTCTCTCTGTATCCGTCTGGACTCTCTGCCGCCCCAATCACTGTCAGTGGGCGGGAGTACTTACCTTGAAAGACAAACTCCTCCCGCCAATCCTCACGTTAGCACTCTACTGCACAAATGTTATTACACTGACAGATCTAAAAAATATGATTTCTTTATATAAACCTTTTGTGTGTGATGTGTACCTCATTAACAACTATTAGGTTTTCGCAATGCAATGGAGTTGCCAGCATGATTCGGCATTTCTTATTAAGCAACCAGCTGCCTCTGGACTGCTGAATACCAGCTGACAGCGTCCGTGTTGCATGTCTGAAGCATTGTGAACACTGATCTGCATGGCAGCTTTAAAGCCTCTCCTATCTGCTCCTCCATTAGCCGATCAGTGGCGAAACAACAATGAGCATTGGATTTATACCGAGGAACATCTTCTTCATCACCAGCAAAGCCAGTTAATGAATCAAGCTTTTGCCAAATCCAGTTGTAAGAACAGCGAAAATGTCTTTTCCTTCTGACACAGAGCACTGAAGTGAAGAGGGCCCTGCTTTGACAAGAGCCTGATCCTTGCGGCCATAGTTTCCTTAAATGGGCCTTGCTGAATTGGCCCCAAGTGTGCGCCCCTGTCTGTGTTGCTACTGCGCTGTGGTGTTTGTCCATGTTGTAAATGTGTGCCATTGTAGAGTTTATAGAATTAAATTATAGTCTAAGTGGGTACTGTGTGCTGTTGTATTTGCTGTCATATGACAACATCCAGCACTGGGAAAAAGAATCTCCCCACAGGAACAATTAGGTCTGCTGTTTTGCAAGCCTGCATTTTTACGTCATTAATGCAATGCAGTTCCTGATTGGCTGCTTACGTTATCAACTACACTGTGAATCCTTGATTGGCCCATTTGGATTTTAAGCCTTAAACGTCTGGGTCAATGTCAGTGTTTTCTTGTGTTGCATGCAGACACCTTTTTATTAGCATTTACACCTCTTGAATCTGAGAAAATTTATTTTAATTTCTTTCAAAAACACAGGGAAATCATAATGACCAACTTGGCAAGAAATGTCCCACAAACGGCAAAAAATGAGTAAAAAGGTGTGTGGGGGGTGGGGTCATTAAATATGATCAAAAAACAAGGAAAAATGTCCAGAAAACGAAATGTATAATTCTCTTAATTTATTTGAAATTATGTTACAGAAAAAAAACATCTTTTTTTTTTATTTGCATTTTTCGTGAGGTCGTCTTTTTTCTCTTTTTTTTTTTTTGTTTCTTGCTCATGTTTGGGCTTTTTCTTGTTAAATTGCAAGCCACCCTCTTCCCATGTTTTGAAAGAAATCAAGTCAATCTGCTCAGGTTTCAACTGTTAACACCAAAATAAGGCATTAAGTAAACTGTTAAATAAAAAAAGGCTTCTCTAAAATGCAAAGATCACGAAATGATGATAAAAAGTAGTTGAACACAAAACTGTAGCAAATCAAGTATGGTTTACTGAAACCGTCCTTGACAGGTTGTTGCTGTTGATGACACCAGTTGTATTGCTTCAGGAGCATATCATATTACTAGCTACTAACATTCCTTCTGTACAGTTCACAATGTTTCACCTTGTAGTCAGTTTCTCAAGGCAGCAGAGTCTGTTGCACCTCTTGTTTTGAGTGCTTCCCAGTTCAAAGGCAGCCACCAGTGTCCATGGATATATGGTACTGTATGTACTTTGTTCATGAGCATGGGTAAGACAAAGCACATGCCCCAATACAGATGCTGTAAAACCACTTTAACAGAACAGTTTAAATCAGCTCCACAAAATTGCTTTACCAAGAGGTGAAGGTCAGGAACTAAATCAGGTTCTACATACTGTTTTTTAAACCCTCTTGTAATATTGTGGATATACAGTGTTTACATTTGCTGATATGTAAGAATTGATCATTCCAAAAAAATAAACATCTGAAAAGTGCATTTTTTACATAATTGTTTGTTTGTGTGTGTATGTGTGTGTGTTGTATGTTAAAGTAAGACTCTGCCCAAAATCTGTTTTCTGAGTATCACTAACCTTAAAAAGTTATAGGTTGATTATTTATCTACATTATTATCTACACCCCTTATGCCGTTTCCTTAAGCAATCTTTAAATTACAAATGAGTTAATGTTTCATTTTAAACTGGAATCGTTTCACTTAAAAAGGCTTTTTGTTATTCCACTTACTTCTTTGCCTACCTTTAATCTTTGGTTCTGCTTATATATTCCATATTTTCATTTTGTGTCAATTGTATATCAGTTACTACCAAGGAATGTTTGTTTAGTCTTGCATGTCTCTGTTGTGAATGAAGAATCCAAAAACGGCGAAAATTCACGATGAACTGAAGTCAAGGGAGGCTGCGTTTAATAACGGTAAACCTTCAGTTCTCCAGTTGTATGCTGAGTATTTCCCAAGCATTTGCATTTTTACTCAAATCTTATGATTTCAAACACCTTTGTATACAAGTAGCATGCTCCTAAGCAAGTGCAAGCGTTTAAACTCTGGTGGTGTATTCCTTTAAAATCTCACCTCCCAGCCAGTTCAATGGCTGACAAGAGACAGGTGTGGGTGAGTGACAGCAGAACTCTATTTATCCCGTCTATTAATGAACTAGGGGACTGGATTCAGCAGAGTTCAAAAGCATGCGCTTTTCCAAGTGTGCTACTCATCCACGTGTGAGACTGTTTATGTGGAAGTGTTTTAAGTGGTAAGGTTTTGGTGAAAGTATATGTGTTGAAGAAGTACTGAGCATACAACTTGATAAATAGGACTTGGAATATACAGCACTAATTGTGCAAGAGTGTTTTAGTGAATGTCTTATATAGTTTTGCTGTTGTTTAATGCAGCCCCCTTTTACTCCAATTCATCAAGAGTTTTCTCTGTTTTTGGATTCTGCCTTCATTAAAAATCAACCCACATAGCAGTGGTGAAAGTAGTAGTAGCTGTGATTGGTCAGAGTCCTGCAGACACACAACAACTGGCCAATCAGAGCTCCTGCTGTTTAACTCCATATTAATGTTTCTTTTTTCCACTGTGACACAGCTCCAAGCTGACTGCACCCAGAGGAGTAAACTACAAATGGTGAACATCTTACTTCCTACATCTTGTGGTGAGTGTTTGATACTCAAAAGTTAGATTTTGGGTGCAGCATCACTTCAAAGTAATAAAGGTATGGATCCACTGGAGTCTTTTTATATTTGGCAACATTTTTCAGGTCAAAAATATAACAGACGCACACATCACCTGAGCGCATCATCAAAATGCAGCAAGCAGGGTGGTAATTTTGCAAATCCATTTTCAGTAGCTTCCTGTGGTCGCACAGTTAATCTTGGATAGGCACTAGTTAACGCCTCCTCTGAAGAAGCCTCCAGTGGAGCTGTACCATTCATGTGCATGTACAGTAAACAGTAGTAAATCAATCACAGTCTAATGTGTGCTGGTTAGGAGAAAATCCCCTGTATGGTGTATATGTCTATGCATCTCCACTGCTGGAGAACTTCCATATTTTTTTGTATTCATCAATACATTGGCTTGTGTTTGAATGCCCTTATCTCAATTAGAAACATACAACCAAAACAAAATGTAGTTTTCGCTTGTTTTTGTGTGCACACGTGTGTGTAGGCCTGTTTGCGCATGTGTGTGTATGTATGTATATATGCACTTGTTCTCAGTGTCAAACTTAAACTTGCTCTAGTCCTCTTTGTTCACACTCGCTGCTCCACCCTAAAGACTGGAAAATCATTGCAAACACTGATCACAATGTCACTCCCTAAACCAACCTACTCCCCCGCCTTGCTGCTCCCCCCAGCTCCACTTTTGAACTTCACCACCATGACGGTGATGTTGTCGGGGCAGCCGCGGTAGAAAGACTGGAGGACGATGCTCTTGGCGCCGAAGTGAGGCTCGTCCAAACGCTCGCGGACAAACCGAACGGCCTCCTCATTGCTGAAAGCGTCCCACAGGCCATCTGATGCCAGGATCATGAACTCTGGCTGCAGCTTGTCCATGTCAAAGGTCATGATATCGGGGTCGGGAATGACTACGTTGAGGTTCTTCAGTGGGTAGTCCCCCAGAGAGCGCGACATTGCCAGGATTCCCTGGACTCTCCAGGATCCATTAAAACTGATGAAACCTCCTGGAGGGGAAACATAAGAATTAGAACATTTAGTCTTATGATCTGCTAATGTGGAAATATTTTTGAGTTTGTTTTGAGTTTGGTTTGACAGCAAACCAAACTGAGCTTGAAAAGTGATGTCTCAAGTACGGAAGCCATTTGAGATAATTAAACAGAGCTCACCTGTAAAAATACTCTAATCACACAGCTTAACTGTACGTAAGGCCATTTCCCCCAATTTGATTAAAACAAAAAATATCCTGTAAATCATTATAAAGAGAAACTGTCTTGATTAAAAAAGCCTCATGTAATATGTAGAAATTATTTTGCGAAAACTCAGTCAATTGTTTAAGATACTAATTATTTTAACGAAGCTTCTCATTGTTTTGGGATAAGTAAGCCATTGTTTTGAGATACTAACTATTTTTGAGATGCCAGTCATTATGTTGAGAGCTACTCAGTATTTTGAGATAATAACACATTATTCAGACAATCTTCACATTTAGAGATACTAAGTAATTATTTTGAGATAAAGCAGTCAATACTTGGAGATTCTAAGTGATAATGTTTAAGATACTGACTTATTTGGAGATGCCTGTCATTATTTTTTAAATACTAACTCATTATTTTAAGATAACAACGCATTTTCTTTTAGATAAGTCAGTCATCATTTTGAGATACTATGTCATCATTTTGAGATGACTCATTCTGATTATGGTCAGTCAATATTTTAAGATACTGAGTCATTACTTAAAGAAAGCTCCTCATTATTTTTAGATACTAAGTCATTATTTTTGTGACAGCTTCTCATTATATTGATTTATATGATATTTTTTTCATACCACTACCATCCTAACCCTAACCAAGAAATGGGCTTCCAAAGGTTTCTATTTCATCTAAATCTGATCACAGCTTTGTTTAACACAATGCTGTTCCTAAATACACCAACAGATGGCAACAGAGGATCCTAAATTCATCCACATGAGGGTGCAGTACAGGTATATTCACTTTGTGCTTTATATTACAGGATTGTGTCTCTCATCATGTACCCGCTCTCTTGATCCTCTTGCGCTCTTTGAGCTGGTATGGCTTGTGGTCATGGGATAATGCAACAGCATTGCCATCCTTATCACACAACACACCACGGGAGTCTCCAACGTTTGCTACGGTGAGTTCTCTGTCTGACAGCAGCGCTATTAGACATGTTGTTCCTGCAAAGAAAAAAAGAGAAAAGAGGACAAGGAGGAATTTAGAAAAATGTTTTTAGAAAATGTCTCAACAATTCTGAATCAAATCTAGCCACATGTTTATTTTAAAAACACAGATAATAACAGAAACTTGGGGTTTATCACACCATAACATTTGTTGTAGCCTGTGATGGTTCACAAAACATTGCATAAAGGTTTTTTGCTATCAAACTGCCCTATGTTGCAAGTGAAAATAATCCATATACGGTAATTGCAATTCCTTTCTGTGCCAGATTTAATAATCACACAAAACAATCATAGTTTATGTAGCAAATAATAGAAATAAAGTTAATGTTTGTTTAGTGTTATATGTTTAACAAACAAAGGTTCAGATAAAAACGAGTCTTAGAGCATTCTTGGACTGAGTCGAAAATGTCAGTGAATATATCTCCAGGACTAAAAATGTCAAGTGGTGTGATAATATCTGCCTCTTTTATATTTACATTGATATTCCACGCTATAATAAATACAGTGATTCATAAAGATTACACATCACCTAATCCCCAGGCCTGAGAGTACATGTGGATAAACCTATAATGAGATTTAGGAATGTTTGACCTTTAATTTGTGATTACAAATTTGTGGAAGAATCAAGTTATTACAGTTTTTCCACAGTCATTTTAGTACATCAGATCAGAATTGAAAAGAACATACATTTAGGCATTAGGTCAATGCATAATTATTTACATGCAAAATGGCTGAAACCAACTGTTCTAACCCGTGAAGCATGTTCTCTATACTTTAGACTCTTTTTTTGCAAATGTGTCCTGAATTTATGACTTGCTGTCAGGTGAATCTTGAGTTTCACTTATTTAAGGGACTGTGTAAAATTCTCTAGATCAACCAGTTCTCTAAAACCACTCAGAGGCTCAGCACTGCTTGTCCAGTTCTGCTTTAGTGGTGTTTGTTGTTTTTTTGTGCAATGCAGTGTTGTAAAACTTGTCTGGTCTTCTTCTTTTCTGTATTGCAACAACCTTTTCTGTACACGAGTTACAAACATTAAAGTTAAAAATGAATGTGAATCCTGTTCACAAGTGGCAATCTACTGCATCTCATACATACAGTAATGTGTAATTTTGTACTGTTGAAACTGATATATGCTTTACAGAAAAAGTGCAGCCTTGTGCATTTTTAGTCACCATCATCAAAACCTTAGCCATAGTTTACATCAGAAAATACTTACTAACAACATGGCTAAACATTTTGACTATCTTGTTTGTAAACAATGACACTAGGACTTCTGATGGGACTGACACGTTAACTGATATAAATATTAACGTTCAAATATATCCTAAGGATTTTGAGCAAGGTGAAGGCTTTTGCAGGTTATTTATTGTGTGGTGCTGTTTGTGTGGATTATTTCAAGAAATGCACTTACACATGTTACATGTGTAGTAAAATATTACATGTAACACACTAGTAAAAAAAAAAGTAGCTTTTAAGGAGGGAGTATTTTTGATTAATTTTTTTACTGTACTTGTACTTTTTACATAAGTATATTTTTGAACCTACTTTTAACTTCACTACATTTGCCATTTATACCTTTGTTACAGGTAGTCTGCTCTACGTCTCTTGCAGATGCCAAGTTGACAGCTGCCTGGAAGAAAAAGTAGTCTTGTGTCCTGTCTTCCGACCACGATGCGATGATGACAGAGCAAAACCCAGAACAAGAGGCGACTTCCAGGGACAATCCCTGACCTGAGACCTCCACTTTTAAAAGTCCTCTTCTAACATCCACAAACACATTGAGGTAAGTTGCACACACTGTAATGCTAAGTGAAAGTGAAAATGTATTAAAATGCAAACTAATGTGTATTTGGAGTAATTTATTTTCAGTACTCTGAAATCAAATGTTAACCCCTTTTACACAGCCTGTTTGAGGCAGTATTATTGCACTGCTATGCCGCCTTGCTGTTCTTTATTAAAGGTACAATTGGGGAATGGGGGGACAGAGTTGTTTTGCCTTTGAGCCGGCAAGGGAGGTAGTAACGGCGCCGAAATAGTGTCTATGTAAAAAGGACAGCTGGCAAGACGGGATTATGGGCTTGATGGGTGTGGCGTTTTGACTGCTTGTTACATATGCAACCCACTGCAGGAGATTTAATGAGCAGCTAGCAGCTGCAGCACTTAGCACCTAATTCAAAGAAGAATAACAGCATCCATAAATGTCCCTGCAAAGGAAGACATCAGCTGCCATACAACAGGGACCTTAAATTGTTGTTATTGTCATTGCTTTTGTTTTAACAAAATATATATCATACATGTCAGGCGCTGCTGACATGTATGATATATGTCACACTAGGGACTAACGCTGCTGTGTTAAAGGTCACACCCGTCACACCTCTTTTGATTCTGCGATGCCAGCATGCTATCTAAATCACATACTGTAGTGGCATTATGTCTACATTGTTTGGTTATGTGTAAAAAGGCAATGGAGGTATAAAAAAGGGACTTTGTAGCAGCCCTATAGCGCAATCTCTGTGTAAAAATGATAGATAATTGGAGACACATAGTTTAAGTACAACTATGACAAATAGAGAGAGTGAAAAAGAGAGAGAGAGAGAGAGTGACAGAAGTTATCATTGTGTCATTAATATGCTGAACTGACACAATGCCATACTGTCACCAAACAATAAACAATAAGGTAAAACAAGAGGCCAAAAACAACAATTTTTTGAGGTCGGTGTATCAAATGCCACCAACTGATCGATCTGGACTGCAGCTCTAAATTTCACATCAGCGCAGAGTATCAGCTACACTAACGTCAGTGTGCAGCAGCATAATGTTACAACACAGCAGTCTCACTTCTTCTCAGTCAGTATTACAAGTGTAGCGAAACAGTCAAAGAGGTAAATGTCATTGTGTTGACAGGATATTATGCAGGAAATGTGACATTTTATTTGATTGCTGAGGTGCTGCATCCTGTAAGAGGCATGAATGCCGAACAAGCCACTGCTTGAGACATCACCCTGCTACGGTGCAGAGCAATTCAAGCGAAATGTATAGTTTCTGATAAAAATGTATTACAGCGAAGAGACACATGTCTGCTAAGTTTGTCATGTATTTGTGTGTGTACTTCATATGTGTGGGTGGGATTTTGGGATGTTTCAGCTTTTTTCAGCTGGTTATTTTCGCTTCCCAGGACCCTCATTCAGCTTTCCCACGAGTCTCCCTGTCTCCTCTCTGTTGGCTCATAAAGTGTCTCCAGCACACACATATACATAATAATATACATATCTACACTTCCCACCACTCTCCTCCGTATTCTGACCTGCTTCATCGTGGTTGGCAGACAGCTTGTCCAGCATCTCACGATCCACAGTCAGGATGCGCTGCTCGAGAATGCTGCTGTAAGAGAGAGCACTCTCTCTCTTCTCTCTCTCAAAGGCCTGCAGCTGCTGCTTCAGGGAGTCTGGCAGGTGGGCCTTCACATAGTCAGCTGCAGCCTGGGAGAGAGGGGGAGGGAAGGGGAGACACAAAGAGGGTTAGACACCGGAAGGTGAATAAGTAAAGGCAATGCACGGAGCTGTTTTGGCATCAAATCAGTTTAAAAGTTTGGAAATTTCCATCCAATTCTGCAGCTACTCTCAGCTCTACGGGAGGATTTTTCAGTGCATGACTGTACTGTTCACTCTGTTGTCAACCTAAAGGGATAGTTCAGATTTTCTGAAGTGGGGTTTTGTGAGGTACTTATCCATAGTCAGGGCCACCACTGCAGACGCTAAGCATTTTACTGCTTTCTAGCAACAAAACATATATTAGCCACCTTAAATGTCCCACATCAATATTAGTGTAGATAAACACTAGTTTAGAGGTTTCACTGCTTACCTTGTTATCAGTTCTGAGAGGGAACTGAAGCCGTTATATCGCCCTCTTCACAGCCAGATTCCATTGAGAAAAACATTCATTTTACATCGCTGAACACGTAATCTGATAGTTTGTTTGCGTTCATGTGTGACTTTGGCATTTGAAAGCGTTACCTTGCATTCACCAAGGCCACATGATAACACAAACAAATCAATCGAGGTAGTGGTCGACCAGCAGCTCACATGTTTAGCAACTTAAAATGTATGTTTTTCTCAGTGGACTCGTTGTTTTTCTTAATGGTTTTGACAACAGCACAGATGAGAAACTGACACCAATAACAGCCTCCCCTTTGGAGAGAGCTGTTTAACGGCAAAGTAAAACAGTGAAAATATTCTAAGTATAGTGTACACTTAAACTGTTATTGTTTTTTTTTCAGGTGTGACTTTCTATAGATGGCGAAAATGCATTTCGTCATCGACCCCTCCACAGCAGTAAATGGGGTTGGCGCTTAATGACATCTACTGTATGTAATACACACTATGGATAATAGTCTCATACAAACTCACCTCAAAAGATCTGAACCATCCTCCTAAAAAGTGCTAATAAACCTGCTGAAAACTACTGGCTGAGCACTGAACAGCAAAGAGCCATATATTTCCCTCAGGGGTTGTGGAGACTGAAACAGAGCTAAAAGAAGAGTTTATTTTGTCAGGTGGCCAAAAATACAACATCAAATGAAAATCAATGTTGTTCAGTCATGTGTAAATAGGCCACTTTTTTTCGAACATGTTCCTCATAACAACTTTATGAGGTATATTTATGTAAGCGCATATATATATATATTTGTCAAAATGTGTTAACAGCTTGCCCCCAAGAGCCCAAAAATTATAAATACTGCATAAAAAAATGTTAGTTGTTTGTTGTTGGAGGTGCTTTTATTTTCTACTTCATAGGATGAGAAGTTCATTCATATAACTGGCTGCAATGTATTATACATATCCATTTCATCACCCTTCCCCTGTGGTAATATGCAACTCAAATTTAGACGAGTGCTTTTTTGGTTTCATACAGCAGGTGCTCTGTGCTGAATTATTGAACAGCCTCCACATCTTCTAGCTCACTTGCCCTCCTCCTGTTCCTGCCCTTATTTATCTGCTTCTTCCCTCATTTTCTCTGCCAAGATTCCCATTATGCTAATGCTGCCGAATCAGATCTAAAATGGGAATTTTTTTCATCATCTTAATGCCCCGATTGATAGAGAACATATTTCATATCCCCAGTCCTGGTGAAAATTGTCGAAAAAACTTTTTTTTTTTTTTTTTTTAACATGTAATGGCTTTTTTCAGGGGTTTTTACCGGTTTAAATCAACAGGTCCATTTGTTTTGGAGAGGAAGAAACCTGAGCAGATTATTCTTCTCTTGCTATGAAACCTCCTGAACCTCTGGCTCTTAAGTTATCAAAGAAAAAATATGAGCACTCATTAACAGGTACACTGTTTTGCACTGATTTGTGTTATTCAGTGTTTTTACCAGTTTAAATCACCAGGTCTGTTTATGGAGAGGAGATCTCTGTGGATAATTAGGCTCATGGTAAAAACCTCCTGAACAATGGAAACTACAGGAATTCTAACTGTGGGAAGTCCCATCTGGTTGCAATGCGTAATCCTCACAGCCAGATGCCACTAAATGCTCCTAAATGTTCCTAAATCTAGATGGAATTGGGAGTAAAATATAAGGGAACGGGACCTACAAGCGATTGTGATATTCCCAATAATCACCAGAGTTTAACCATCTCTTCCTGTTGCCCCCCCTCACCTCTCTCTCTTTCCATTTTGCTGAACAAGTATACTCATTCATTTCTTTAATTGGAGAGAGAGGGGCACTCAGAGAGCCTCTATCAGGAAAAAAGCTTCAGGTGTAAATTTCCATTTGGCGCAAACAGCTGAAAACGCCAGAGCCAGTTACAGACGCCATAAATTACTCAAATATTTTCACTCTCTGAGGATTTAATAAGTGAATGTAAAATACTGGACCAACTTTATTAAAGGTTAATTAATTTTCATTGTGGAGCTCTTATTGACATCATGACTTTATTTAATCCTCCTTTCCCCTTGAGTCCCTCTATAACTATTAATTCATTTTTATGCATTAGTAGTGTGAAAGCCTGTTAAAGTTGTAAATGACTCAAAGTTTGCTTTTACAGCAAACAGTCTCAGTATATCATTTTCAAAGGGGAGCAGCAGCTTGTGCTGACTTTTATAATTCTGGAGCCATAACTCACAGCCTTGATAAAAATACAGGAAGAAAAAAAAACAGAGACGTGTTTGAGAAACTCCCTGCATATTTTCGGAGCAGGAACTAACTGCACTGCCAGAGACAGCCTGTTCTATCAGCCTGTATTTGGTTTGGCGGCATCGCTTCATTTAATATTGGTAATGTTTGTTTGTGTTTACAGTTGTGCCAACCTGCATGAACTTGGATCTCCACACATGCTGAAAATTTCCCGACAACATCATTAGCATCAAGAGTCCCAGAAGGTAACACAACTTTCCAGAATGACCCATAAAATCACTCGTCTCCCATCGATTTAATATCTGCATTAGTGCTTAGTTTTTAGACTGGGAAGTGTGTGTGTGTGTGAGTGTGTGTGTGTGTGTGTGTGTGTGTGTGTGTGTGTGTGTGAGAGAGAGTGTGTGAGTGAGTGTGTGTATGTTTCCATATCTCAGGATGAGGTTTGTGTATTGATGCTAACGCCCTATAATAGCAAAGGTCAGAGTGACCCAATCTTTTCAACCACTGAAAGATAGAGAAAGGATATAAAAGAAGGGGAAAACAAGCAAACACATGTGAACACATATGTACAGGAATGCAAATTTGACTGAAAAAAAGGGGAAAAACACTCGCAGGATAGAAAAAGTAGAAAAGGGTAGAAAGAGAGATGAAAGGACAGGCAGGAAAGATAAACATTTGTTTAAAGACAGGAATAGATGGAGCAATCCAGATGGGTAAATACTCTCTGCTCTCTTTTTGTTGTCTCCCTCTCTACGATTGAAAACAACCCAATGGTGCTCTTGCAGCTGTCTTCAAGAAATGAGAATGGTTAGGTCCTTTAGTATTTTTTCTAAAATCAAATTAAACCAAATGTAGTTGCACATAGAGGTTAACGTTGATTGTTTTTTTTTTCGCTCACTCAGTGGTGCAAGTGGGTCAGAAATCTTGATGCAAGCTCGCTCTTGGAGAGTTTTAGAACCCACTTCTACTAGTTGGTTTGGGATGGCTCTTGATGTGGCAGAGCCTCCGCGTTAGGGGTGTGCCATATCATATCGTTCACGATAATACAACGATTTTTAATGTGAAAAGAAAAGTTGATGTCAAGATCATGGCAATATTTTAACGTGTTGACATAATAACGTGAAACTGCTATAGCTGAGAGCAAGTCTGATACCGGTTACTGTTGCTTAGATATTTTGTTTAGTTTTTAATATTATATATATATTTTTCACTTTTTTTGTCAAATCAACAAGAGTATTGTACTACTGTAATACTCTGAAATATTGTGCCATTATTTTAAGGCCTTATTGCCCACCCTTACTCTGTGTGAACAGGAAACGGAGTGGAAGTGGGCAGGGTTGTCCAAATTTTTGAATGGGGTCCAGATAAAATAATGAGAAAAAAATTGGGGGCCATCTGCTTCTCGCATTATATAGGTTACTGAAAATGATCGCATACAAGACACACATACATACATACAGTGTTTCATCTTCCATGGAAAAAGTTTTCAACTTTCCACCGCTACTGAAAGTGACGGCTCTCACTGTTGCTATCGTTACGCTTCTTTGTTTTCTTGTTTATCAAATCTTTATGAAAACACACAAGTTCAGCACTTGGTGTACATCTACAAACTGTATGATATACCTGCCATGAGCGGAAAATATGCAAAGTGTTGCTTAATTAACCAATATTGCGTGGCAGACCTCATGTAGAATATTTTGCAAGACAAGCTGTGGGCTGTTTAAAATCTGTCCAAGGGCCATGAGTGGCCCCTGGGTTGGACTTTGTGATGGACAGTTTACAGTTCTCCATGTCTCTCAAAGATTTTCTTGTTGTGTTTATTAAAATATAAGAATAACCAATGTGAAAGAGGAAGACTGGGTTTTAAATAATGAACTTGTCCAGCGTCACTCAGTGAAATATGCTATACACTGGAGTCTCTTGGGGACAGTGGTGGTGATGTGACAGATGGCGTCCAGGACACGTGGTTTAAAGGCAGCCATGAGAAACGGCTGACCCTTGACAACACAGGGAGGAGGAAAGACAGACAAAACCCTTGCATACATCACTAACCCCTATGCGCACACAAACACACACACACACACACACACACACACACAGTCTTTGTGATGAATCTAGAGTCAACTCCCTCATCGGCAGTGGGATTGAGGAGGTGTTTACACAAAAGAATACAATGATGGGGAAGGGGATTGTTCTGTTGTTCTGTTTGAAAATGGGGCGAGTCACTCAAGTGGTGTGTGTCTGAATCCCAGTACTAATAATTGTGATCCTATAGAAGCATCTCTGTGGTGCTGAGCAGAGAGTTGGCCTTGTCCTACTGGTTGTTATTTTCTATATTTTAAATGATTTATAAGCCTAATTTCCCTGCCCTAATATTAATACCCCAAAGCGACTATTCTCGCCATATGCTTTCTCCAAACAGCTTCCTTTCTCAGTGCTTTGAATTCAGTTGATGTTAGCACATAAGCAGCAGGTATTTGGGTCTGGGTGAGTTCAAACAAATGCAAAGTGACCATGCATGAATTACTCAACGTGCATACAAGGCACAAGCCCAGGACCCAAAGTTTCAGCGCACACAGAGACACAAAATCACAAAATTACCTCACTAAGTTGCACAATTACGACAGTCATTTAACAACCAAAAAAGACACAAAATTACCTCAAAGAAACCTAAAATACTCCAAACAGACACAAAACAACCACAGAGACACAGCCAGACACCACAAAAAGATGCATGACAACTCTTACTACTTTGTAGGAGAGGTGGTGGGGCCCTTTGCATATATTTGCCCAAGGGCCCATTGTCTCATGATCTCCCCATGGTAATACCTATTGTTGTGTAGCCTAATGTCCCTCCCCTGAACTTTTTATATGATATAGAATTTTGACTTTTGCCTAGTATGATAGTGATAATAGATTTACTTTTTTTTTGTTTACACCTAAAAAAAGGGGAAAAACAGCAATTCTCACTCTCTTTAAAGAGCTCTTTTTCTGTCTGCTCTGTTCAATCCAGCCAATCCAGCTGATGCTATCATGTGAGCAGCAGCAGGTCTTTGGGTCTGAATGTGTCCAAACAAAATCACAGTGAAATCATTGTGTGTAACCCCCCCCCCCCCAGCCTACCTCTCCACCGTGACCGTCAAATATCCCGAATATGGACGGGTGGCTCTTGTTGGCGAGGTCGGTGAGCACCTCGAAACGGTCCTCCATGTGATCTCTCCTCCCCTGTATGGAGTACACAGCTACGTTGTTATTCTTGAACTCCCAGGTTTTGGAGAACTCTGCGTCCAGGACACTGAGGCCTCCCAGTCGGTCATTCTGCATCATCTCCGCCACTTTCCCCTTCACCATCTTCACGGCGTCCCGGCTGGACTTGACGATGGTTTTCACCTCGTCCGTGTGGAAGAAATAACTCCACAGCGCCAGGCTTATGCACAACAGAAACAATGTCTCCGGCCTGAGGAGAAAATAACGCATGATCCGACCCAGAAGAGACAAGAGCGTCATTGTGTCTCCTATCATCACACGCAACCAAACTGCGGTCTGTCTCTCTCCTCTTTTGCACAATTCACTCCATCCGCTCAGCGGAACTATGAAGAAATCGATTCACTACCACGATGTCCGACAAAGACTGAATTTCAACATTTAAAGTGCTCCTCGGAGGCCTGACTTTTCTACAAGGGGCGCATTTACGCACTGTGCGCGGCGGGCTGCCAGACACCGGGCCGGGGAGCGCAGGACAAAAGCGGGCAGGCCACCGTCATTGACTCGGTCCGTTATCTCGGTCCTATCTTCGGCTCTCTGAACAGCTGCAAGAGAATTCTCCGAGTCGAGCCGATCTCCCACAGCCCATTGTAGGATGACGGATATTTTGGGTTAGACCCACCCCGACACGAGACATGGGAGTCACCGGGGGGCGAGAGTCGACGATGTGAATAAGAGTGTCCTCCTTTTCCGTCGCTGACCCCGTTTCCTCTCTCCGATTTGTGTCTGTTCAGTCTCCGCATCAACATTTCATTTTTCACACACCTCCATTCTTGAGTTGTGTCAAACCACCAAGAATTTTCCCGGAAATCAGCTGTGGTTGACGCAATAAATCAAACACACGAGCAGAGTATAAATGGATGTTTTTTACGTTTAGGTTTTATTTTGAAAGCATTTAGCGGAAGTCTTTTTCTATAGTGCCTACCTTGACAAGGCTCATTCCTTAAACGTAGTCGGCGCTGCCAAGAGTGCGCAGCTGCAAACTCGTACGATGCACAAGCGAAACATTGGATCCAATGGCGGTGGCTGCGGAATGAAATGATGATGTCATCCAGGATAATAGCCCATGACACATCATGCTGATGTCAAATCTAGATACAGTTTCACTCCAAATTATCTGCCATTCATCACGGAACATCTATGGCCCCGCTTACTTTTTTTATGAACAGCTGGACATCAATTGATATAATAGAATAGGCCCATAATAAAATATAATCGCAAGAAAAAATAATCCATATTGTGGAGACATACTTACCTATAAATTTGCTACAATACACATGCAACAAAAATTGAATTTACATTAAAAATTGCATGAAATAATAATAACTTACTTTAGAT
This sequence comes from Plectropomus leopardus, assembly GCF_026936395.1. Classification (NCBI taxonomy): domain Eukaryota; kingdom Metazoa; phylum Chordata; class Actinopteri; order Perciformes; family Serranidae; genus Plectropomus; species Plectropomus leopardus. The sequence continues at coordinate 20,686,102 of NC_142187.1, read as the reverse complement.
CATAATATAGCTGTTACTGCCCAGTTTTAAATTTGAGAATAGGCCTTTGTTTCGATGTGATTACAGCACTGACCAAACACTTCCCTCTGGTGGCTGTCTGGATTCACACACCTCTGACAGTCATCAATATTATACCTGTATATCATGGCAATTCACACAAAGCAGTCTTCACAAACACACACATACACCACTTAAAACAGTCACAAATTTTATTGAAAATTAAATGAGGCAGAACTTTAAAGCCCTGCAGTAGTTTCTTTTGCTGCTTGTTCCAGTAGTAGGGTGCTGGAAACCAGTCTTCCCCAATTCAGAGTTGGCTGTGATCTGATGTCATGGTTTTTCACCTCAAACTCAACTAAGGATGTTAAAGGTTCAGCAACTTAAAAAAGAAGGTGTTATGAAAGAAAGTTAGGCCTTTTTCTGTTTTGAAAGGTGCAACTATACAAGTATTAAATAATTTGAATCTTGATTCTTTGACAGACTCTAAGACAATGGGCCCCTTGGCCAAGACATGCAGAAAGTCCCACCACGTCTCCTACATAGGAGCAAGACACCACAATAATAATAAATGCTAACCTCTTTTTTGTTGTTTTGCATCTCTTTGTATTTTTTATGCATCTCTTTGTGTCTCCTTGTTGTAATTTTAGCCTCTTGCTTGTTTTCATTTTGTAAGTGGCTCTCTGTTTGTGTCTGTTATTATTTAAAATCCCTGCAGCTGTTTTGCATCTCTTTGTAGCTGTTTTGTGTGTCTGTGATAATCTTGAGTTTCTCTCTTCAAGTGAGATTTTGCAGGTGAAGGCCAGGAGGGCCCCTGACACCCCAGGGACTTGGGCCCCATGTCGATAGGTGTTTTTTATTCCAATGACAGACTTAAGAGGGGTGTTTAGGGGATTAAACCTAAAAGGTTTTATGGGTCTCTTTTTTATTTCAAACATTCCTGGTTTACAACAGAGGTTACATAAAAACACATTTCTGCTAACTATGGATGTGATACATTTGCACATTTCATATGTATCATGTCAATATTTGTAAATTGACATAGTAAATGTGTTCACTTTGTCTTTGGGAGGTGAATTGGGTGAATTGGGGGGAAGGCTGCCAAGCAGCAGACCACAGTTTCAGACCAACAAACAGCTAAATCAGTTGTGTTTTAGTGAGTCATTGCTGTATTTCCAGCTGCTTTTCATATACCAAATACAGGTGTTTTGTGGCAACCCATTGCTATTTTTCCAGCAGAGATTGATCCCTCAAAACCAGGTATTTCAAGCAAAAAACCTTTTTTTCCTAATCATTAATACGTGGTTTCTATTTACAAAGTTTCAAAAAATCTAAAACAAAATAATGTGAAAATGAAACAAAACTAAAAATGTGTACAAAATATTTTTTATGCCGATTAGGTGGCTGTTTGTCAGGATATATGCTCAGCTAGACAATTATAGATGTCCGTGGTGAACTTCTCTGCCTTTGTGCTCTTTTGAGTTGTTCTTCTATTGTTTTGTCACGTGCATATCAAACTGCTCCTCATCTGAATTTTGTGGGGAACTGTAGCAACCAAGAGGAGTCAATCCGAGTCAGTGTCAGAGCTTTGAAACAGCATCCAGCACACTTTCTGAGACATATAAAGCTCAGCTCAGTGGGACCAGGTTTCCATGAGGTTTACTGGGCTCTTTGGGTTGATTTGATCAAGGAGTCTAACGGTTGGATCAATGTTGCCACGTCGTCTGTTTTGGGACATTGATCCCTCTCCCACTGGGTGTATGGTGATCCATTTTCTGCTTTGAGGTGCTGCCAAATGGTGTGATCACTGCGAGGTGTTGCACCTTCATATGATATGCTTTTCATCACTGACAATGTGTGAGTTTGTGTGTGTATACTGTATGCTTACATGTTCTGTCAATCTGTTTTGCGTAACTTTATATTTCTGCTGTTTGTGTACAAAGCAAGTATGTGTGTGAACAACGCTTTAGCAGTGTGCACACTCTCGGGCCCTTGAATCATATCCCATATCACAAAGACTAAAGTCTTTCCTTGTATGCAACCTGCTTTATTTCATATCCCTCAGGAGTCATGTAATCTGTTCTTGCCAGCCCACCTACCTCCTAATAACCCCAGGTGTTTTCTGTCCCTTGTTCTCTCTTTGGGCTACTGGAGCAATATAAGGAAGGAAGGAGGCTTCCTGCATCAATCACTAGTTGGAGGGGATGGAGTGAAGACTCAGAAGCATTTACATCAGAGGGTAAGGTGCACTTTTTGCTATATTATACTTCGAAAAAAGTACTGCACCTGTTTAGTTTATATTCTTCCACTCTTCTCCTTTACAGCTTATTTTGTCGAGCCCTCAGTATGCCTTCTGTTCGCCTTGTCTTCCTGACCACTCTCCTCGTGGTACTGATGGCTGTGCTGACCTCCAGCGCCAGAACAACGCGCTGGCCCAAACCTCAGACCACCAAGAAGCCCCCTCGAGCTGGGGGCAGCGGCGGAGGCGGGGGTGGTGGAATTGGACGGACCACCACCACGACCCCATCCCCTTCCAGCCTGCACACAGATGAGACAACTGAAGTCATGATGGACGCTTACTCCCTTTCCCCGACAGACAGCACCACCTACTCCAGCGACACTTACTCCACCGAGTTTCACACCGACGCCATAGTGCCGCCCGGTAACACTCTTGGAAACTATACCCTTGACTACAATGAATGCTTCTTCAATTTCTGTGAGTGCTGTCCGCCAGAGAGAGGTCCCATAGGGCCCATGGGAGAGAGAGGGCCACCAGGACCGCCGGGAGAGAGGGGCCCTCTAGGTAAAATGGATTATCATTTTCAGGTAAATTGTCTTTTAGACTTCAAAATTCCATCTTCAACCTTTCTCTGTTTTCCAGGGTTACCAGGTGAGAAGGGAGATACGGGGCCCAGAGGACCTCCAGGACCAGCAGGACTACCTGGAGCCAACGGACTCAATGGCGACATAGGTACAAGGGGGCTTAACAGCAGAAGACTTTTTAATTGCTTCTCCGTGTCTCTCTCTCTGTTCTTCTCTCCTTTTGTGCAAAAAGCTGTCCTGTGTAAGTACTTTGTGGATGTCATTTTCTACGCTTTATTTATCAAAACTACCACAGGTGACAAAGGTGATCAAGGACCTGTGGGTCCTCCTGGTGTCCCTGGGATCCCAGGAAAACCAGGAGAGAGAGGTGTGTATGTTTTTTGAGAATATCAGTAGTATCAACATTGTATTCATAATAGAGAATCTCTTTTAATCATACTAAATAAGATTAGATTAAAATAAGTAGAAATACACCCTACAGATGTTAGTAAATGTGCATTATTACTTTAAAGGTCCATTGTGAAGGATTTAGGCAAATACATTGGTAGAAATGGAAAATAATATAATAAGTATGTTGTCTTTAGTCTATTATCACCTGCAAATAAGAGTAGTTGTGTTTTTGTTACCTGAGAATGAGCTGTTTATATCTACATATGGAGCGGGTCCTCTTCCACAGAGTGCACCATGTTGTTTCTACAGTAGCCCAGAATAAACAAACCATATACTGGCTCTGGATAGGGACATTTGCATTTTTGAATAGACCACCATAACTAGAAGCCCCTCTGAGATAAGAGCATTGGAAAAACACTAATTTGTTTACCATGAAACTGCTTTATTCAGCATTTTTACCATCTTAAGTCACAGGGTCCATTTGTTTCGTGGAGGAAGAAACCTCTGCAGATACGTAATTTGACTCCAAGTATAAATCTTCTTAATGTATGAATCTTATTATTATTATCTGAGAAGAAAGGTATGGACACATCAGCAGGTGCTAGGCCAGCAGCCAATCTCAGACATACCAAACAGCACTTGAGAGACACTGATTTGTAACATGAAACTGTTTTATTCAGCGTTTTTACTGGTTTTAATCCCTGTCTGTTTGTTTTCGAGAGGAAGAGAACTCTGCCGATAATTCAGCCGGTAGAAAACCTCCTGAGCTATGCACATTGAGGGAGTTCTAACCAGGAGAACTTTTAGCTGGTTTTAATATGTAATCCTTATTGCTAGATGCCGCTATATCCCCTTAAATCCTACACGCTGTTCTTTTAAAATTAAAGCATTCCAATTAAAACATGTCTTCTTGTGTAAATATAATCTCATCACATACTATAGGTGATCCGGGCCCCAGAGGAGAGAAAGGTGAACGTGGCTTCAGCGGTCTGAAAGGGGACCCGGGAGAAAGAGGAGAGCCTGGCCTGAATGGGACTAAGGGCAACACTGGGCGAGAGGGGCCTATGGGTCCCCCTGGGGTTGCCGGGACAAAGGGTCAGAAAGGCGAACAGGGACTCACAGGCGAGTGTTTACCAGGTGAGAAAGGTGATGTGGGTGAGCGTGGGACTCCTGGTCCAAGAGGTGAGATGGGCCCCCCAGGAGTAAATGGAACTGATGGTGCAAAGGGAGAAAGAGGGGAGCCAGGGCCTCCGGGAGGGAAGGGTGATACTGGTGCCAGAGGGCCCCAAGGACCTCCAGGAGGGAGGGGCATGGCCGGGCTGAGGGGGGAGAGGGGAGTGAAAGGTGGGCGTGGGCCCCGGGGCCCTAAAGGCTCACCAGGTGAGAGTGTGGAGCTGGTCCGCTCTGCCTTCAGTGTGGGCTTGTTTCCCAGCCGGTCCTTCCCTCCACCCGGCCTGCCGGTAAAGTTTGATAAGGTGTTTTACAACGGCGAGGGGCACTGGGACCCAGCGCTCAACAAGTTCAATGTCACCTACCCCGGGGTCTACTTATTCACTTACCACATCACCGTGCGCAACCGACCCGTGCGTGCTGCCTTAGTGGTTAATGGCATGCGGAAGCTGCGGACTCGGGACTCTCTGTATGGACAAGACATTGATCAGGCGTCCAACCTGGCTCTGATGCAGCTGAGTGAAGGTGATCAGGTGTGGCTGGAGACACTGAGAGACTGGAACGGAGTTTACTCCAGCAGTGAGGATGACAGCACTTTCTCTGGCTTCCTGCTTTACCCAGACTCAAAGACCAAACCTACTGCTATGGAAAACCTGTGACTGCAACCTCTGACCTTGACTGAACCCTGACCTTAACTGCTTGTAGACTCTGCACAACCTTCAGCCAATTGCACTGCTTCGTCAAATTAATGTGATTCAGCTCAATGCTGCCGCTTCTCAATCCGCTCGCTGCTAATCAAACCAAATGCTTTGCTTGCCTCGCTGTATTTGGAGATGGATGAGGCTTGATTAAACTGCTGTATGCAACACTTACGCTCTTTGTAACAATGCATTAAAAATGACCCTGCTTGAAATGGATGACCCTTGAGTTTTATTTATTTAGAACCAGGACTAGAAGCTAATTTATAAGCCATTAGTCACTGCAATTACAATAGATAAGCCCTGTGTCAGTGAGGCCAATACAAATTTGAAAACAATTGAAGTAAATAGTCCATGATTGCATTTGATTCCCACTAGAGGGTGTAAGGTGCCCAAGTTTTGCAAGGATGCTTTTGAGAGGAGTGTTAAATGCATCAGTGCAGAGGAAGTGATGAAAAGGTTGCTGACAGTGAATAAGAAGATGGAAAAAGAAAAGATTTTAAATTCCCCCCAAAAATTAAAGACTTGACATTTTGTTGTCCACTTAGTGACTGCAAAAATACGGAAGATAAATACTTTATCCTTTAAATCAGATGCCTTTCACATAGCAGGATGGTAAAAATAATTCTTGCGGACTCTCGGACACCATTGCTTGTCTTTCACCACAGCTCTGGCTCTGTTTAACTTCCTGAATTTGTTATGTGAATGTGGTGATTTACAAGACAATACAGCACAAAAACAGTGAAATCCTTGTTGTTTCTCCTAATTATCAGATTGAAAGCAGTGGTGAAGGTGCTTCAGACCCACAAGAGCACAGAAGATTGATATGGGTTCATGAAAGCATCATCCAGAAGATGATACAAGGTAAAAAAAAAATGCCCCATCGACATTAAAAACAGATTAGCTGCCTTGGCACGAAACACAGAGGATAACCTTCTGCAACAGAGAAAGATGAATGCACTGTAAATAATATTCTGGTGTGCCTGCGCTGTACAATGAAAAATAGCATTTATTTATAGCTATATTTCATTAGACTCTAAACAGTCAAGACCTCAAAAATGAAAACGACTCCTTTTCCTGCACACAACAGCAATTCATCTGGAAGATAAATTGCATTTTTATTTCTCTGAGAGGCAACTGAAACATTTTAATGTTTGGATGTGTTTATTAGAAAGACAGCAGGGAGACTGCCTTACCAAGTATTAAAATATTTTTCATTGTGCAGTGTTTCCTCAGTGAAAAACACAAAAATCTGTCTAACTAATAGAAAAATTTAAAAAAATGTCTTATGTCTATGTCTTATCTGACATTTTAAAAAAGTAAACCTTATAAGAGAGATATTTTTAATATTTAATTATGTTAATATTGCCATGTTTTGAGCAGATACAATTTTATGCAATAATTTAGCTTCAAATTTTAGGTTTTATTTACAGTTTAGGTGTGTGTTATGCTAAAAAGGGATCAAGACAAGACTAAAATTCCATGTGTGGTGAAGGAATAAAAAAATCAGTTACTATATCTATACTTCTAGTTTACCATTTCTGACCACAGTATTTTTGTGGGTTTTGCACTGATGCATCAATAGGATAAATGATATTATCATAAAATGATATTTGATATAATGTATATTTTAAGTAATTTTCCCTCCAAAATCAAGTATGCATTTACTATATCTCCTCTTTATTATTCTCTGTCTGACACATTGATTGTAAATAAGAAATACATTGGCCCTACATCTGTGAATTTCATATTTACATAAGAGTTGTTGGCATGCATGCATGCATGCATGTCTCATTCATTTGTTTACAAATCTGCGTAAGAGCTGCAGTTTTTCTTTGTGGAGTTAGCTCCACAGAGCATCGTGTATGTTTCCTCTGTTCTCCGGAGGGAGACACATAGTCTGGAGTGTACTCTCGACCAGGAATGTAGTTGGTGGCAAATAATTAGAAAAACAATTACTTTATGGGAAATACGGTGACATAGTAAATGTCAAATCATGAGCTGTGTTTTTGATTATGTCAGAGAAAACATCATTCATTTGTGTTCATCTGTGTCTGTTGAAGGAACGCTTGAAAAGCATGTGATGCATTTTTATTCCACTTCCAACATCTGAGCAATTAATTTGAGCATGGGCCTAAAGTTTTTAGAATCAGATAGTGACCAAAGGAGATCACATTTATGACTGATTTCACCATCTAGAAAGAAATGTTTCTGGATTTTTATTTTCAGTTTTGGGGCTTTCAAAGGTCCAGTGGGTAGGGTTTTGGGAGAAATATTGGCAGAAATGGAATATAATATGTATGTTTTCTTCCACCGTGTTTCTACAGTAACCCTAAACGGACAAACTAAACAGTGGCTTTAGACAGGGTATTCACATTTTGGCATTGTCAACTGTAGTTAGCAACCCCTCTGTGACTAAAGCATCAGAAAAACAGATCTTTTAAAACATGTAACTGCTTTATTGATTTTTTTTTTCTACTGATTTTAACACCTGGTCCATTTTTTTAGCAAGGACACCTCCACTGATGATTCAGCTCCCAGTAAAACCTCTTAAACGTCTGAATCTCTGTGTGGTGAGCACACATTAGCAGGCACTGGTCTAGAAGCAGCATCAGAGAAAGTGATTTGTGACGTGAAATTGCTGTGTTCAGTGTTTTTACTGGTTTTGATCACCTGGTCTGTTTGTTTTGGAGAGGAAGAGACCTCTGTTCATAATAGGTCTACATGTAAAAAAAACTCTAACAGGGAGAAGTCTCAGCAGTTGCAATCTGCAATCCTCACTGCTAGATGCCACTAAATCATCCATTAAGCTAAAGATGTCTCTCAACTGGAGAGGTTTAATCAATTGGAAAAACATTTTTGGGGAACTGTAAGCTAACTTTAATACAGGACATATGTCCTGGTTTAAAGAACTATACAGTTGTGTTGTAGTAGTTGATGAGGTGGGTGTGCTGCCTGATAGGTGGGTTACCGAGGGGGAAGTGGGTATACGGTCCTTTATATTTCAGTGGCTTTTGGGCTGATAAGTGTAAGCGGCCAGAAAGTGAGGAGGGTGTACCCGGTATACCTGCACACACCCTCCACTACACCACTGTTAAAAAAACCTGTTAAAGAGGAAAGCTCAGAATGACATCTCCATCTACTGGTGAAAAACATACATTTACCTTAAATTTCCACCTTATTTATGCTGCTGTTAGTGGTGTGTGTGTGTGTGTTAAAATGTTATTTTGCTTGTTTGTTTATAGGCCTATCTGTGGATGTGTGTATGGTGTATGTGTGTGTGTGTGTGTGTGTGTGTGTGTGTGTGTGTGTATGTGCATTTATGTATTTTCTACTACTCTGTGTGAAAATATAAATAACTACCTTGGCGGTGTGTGCAGTGTAATCTGCTCCCAGCAGCCTGGATTCCCACTGTGAGAAAGACAGTATATTGTTCCTGCAGCACCACAGATAACAACTCATTAGCATACTGAATCATTTGGCTGCAAGAGCCACTCTGCCACCCATCTGCACTGAGCTGATAAACACACACACACACACACACACACACGCACACACGCACGCACACACACACACACACACACACACACACACACACACACACTCACACACTCACACATCCATGCAGAACAAGCACATACACATTCGCACAAGCCTGATCTCACAAATACACACACAACATACACACACACACACAGGCACAAGCCTCCTCTCATCCCCTCCCTTTCGATCCCTCATATACACTCCCTGTATCCCTTTCTTTTTGTGAGTCTGTGTGTTTTTGGAGAGTCAGGAACACTAAAGCAGGTAAATGTTTGGCAGGCATTAACCCAGAGGGCCCCTCAGTGGAGTCCCAGCACAGCCAGAGCAGAGCACAGGAGAGGTCCCTGAACACCTGGATGTCTCTGATGCTCTCTGGAAGCAATTTTAGTTTTTAGAAACGTCTAAGATGCTGTTGTAGTGGTGGTAAAGCCTGCTGTGTAGAGTTATGGAATATAGGGAAATAGACTTCGGAAAAGTAACATTTATGTTGCAAAGCAGCAGCCCCTCTGCTAATTTCTTATTAATGACCGCAAGCTGGTGAACATAACTTTTGGATTGCGTCAGTGAATAACTTTCGTGCGGTGGGAGTCTCGACCAGTGTGGCAGTTTCACATTGTGTATAGACACAACAGTGTGCAAATGAGTGCAACAGAGGCTGTCAAAACCACTTTCACAATGGCAGGATATCCTGCAGGTCACCGAGCCATGTTAACCTCTACAGGAAGTTGTCACTTGCTGGGAGGAAGTGAGGATTCCAACGTCCATTGGGGGAGTTTCATAGGGAGTTTGTGGTTTCAGCTATTCACTTTGTACTGATAAGGTGTGAAATAGTTGCATGGTCATGTTATGCCATTGCCTGCCCATAGGAATTTGTCAATTGGAATATGCAGTTATGAGTTAGTGTGTAAAAGGTAGTCATATATGATAAAATGTGGCAAATAAGTATCAAATGTTCAGTTTCTGGTACCACGAAGCAATTGAACTGACTTAAACCAAGGCCGTAATCATAATACATATTCATAATACATATTCGTGATCAAAAAGACTATTTCACTGTAGATTCTGATGATAACATGGTTACCTTCTCACAATTTTATGCTAAATTTCTGTCAGAATATTAGCTAGCTAACATACATTTTGTGCATTAATGAGTAAACAGCCCATTCCCTCCAGTCTGCTCTCATTCTGAACTTTCAAAATACCGCTGCTTGGTCAGAGATTTTAGTGTCAGACACCGATGCACAAAGGCAGCTTTCGTGCTGATTTGATCTGTGGCTGGGCGGTGTTAGTTTACAATGCAGACAGACAGAGTCAGTTTGAAACACTGTTGGTAGCAAGTTAAAGTAAGGAGCTGGAAAGTTCCTATCAGGTGGGTGGCGATGGAGGTGGATGGGTCCAACAAACCCTGAGCTTTCACCTGGGAGCCCGCTGTTTGAATCTTGTATGAATGTTGCACCAAACCATGATGAGTTTTTTTTCTGAACCTAACCACATGCTTGTTTTGCAAAAGGAAATAAACATTGATACAATGGGGTTTTACCGACATTGTCAGTTTATTTTTAAAAAAGACTGTATGCATCTAAAAAGAAGACACTGCACATTGCTTGTGAAATGGAAGTGTATTTTGAAAGGACACAATGCATATAATGGGTGTAAATTGGCATGGCATAACAAAGGCAGGAGGGTACTTAACGCATAGAATGTCAACATGAACGGTACTGACCAAGCAGTGATATTTGGCGAGTCGGGATGAGATTGTTTTTTTTTAATTTGTTTGGTTAATGTTCCCATTGATTGTTGATGAAAAATTTATCATTATAATATGGTACCAATTACACTTTGCATCAGTCAGGACATGCATGAAAAGGTAACATTTACATTAATACATTACTTGGCACTAGAGCTTTAATTGTGGAAATAAATAATATTTTGCCAAAAAGTGTAAGTGTCAGTGAAGTGGAATATACCCATTTGTGAGTGCTAACCACTCAACCATCACTAATGTTAGCAGTCATAGCTACCTGCAGTTAATTATTCACACATTCACTCTGCAACATACAATCGTGCTCTTCGGTGTTATCAACTAACATTAATGTCTCTTTTACGTTATTTGTATTATTACATTGTGAAATCTGTGCAAGTTGTCAATCATTTACTTTACGCTGCTTATGTCATATATGTAGAAAGTAGCTGTACTTGCTAATAATAAATGATTTTGAAATTAAAAAAAAAAAAAAAAAATTAGGCGGACCCCAAGCCCCCTGGCATTTTTGGTCCCATGGTTACGGCCTTGACTTGAACTGAATGTAATTGAATTACACTGAACTGAATTGAAATTAATTTGATTTAAATTAATTAAACTGAACTGAACTGACTTGCATTAATAAGATCCACAACATGCTCGACTGCGATCAAATACAAGTTTTTTCCTCTGCATGTTTTATTCAGGGTTTTTGTATAAAATTCATTGATTTAACATTGGATATATTTATAGATACAGCTATAATACAACAAATATGTCATTACCAAACGTACAATGTCCCCTTACTGCAATTCATAAAATACCATAGTTACCAAAGGTACCAATATAGGCTACTAAGTCCTGCTGAAAAAGCAGAATAACCAACAACAGTGAGCAATACTTAACTGTATTAATCGAAAAACTGCTGGTGTTGTTATGATATTAACACTGTATGTGCTCTGTGTGTGTGTGTGTGTATGTATGTATGTGTGTGTGTGTGTGTGTGTGTGTGTGTGTGTATGCGCATGTGTGTATGCATATATGTGAAATGCGGCAATGAAGGGATTTATTTGTGTACCTTACTAAACTACAACTGCATTACAGTTTAAAAAAAAACAAAAAACACTGAAACATTCATATCAAAAGGACTGCATGAGTCATGTCCGTGATATTATATGACTCATATTTTGTACACTATAAGAAACACTGCATGTCTTGTACCTCCACAGCAAATTCAAATAGATAATATTTATTCCAGGCAGTGAAATTGTTAAACTGTCTGCTGCCGTATTTGGTGTCATTTTCTCATCACCAAAGTGTAACAGAAGTAAATGGTACCACATTTGATGCACTATAGGTTCAGTCGCTTGCTTTACATTTTGAGTTGATCTCGTCTCTTTTCTCTCCTCTTTCCTCATCTCCCAAAAGACCATTTTGCTAGTAAACCCACTGACAAACACACTACAGTACATCTTAAACCACATGACTTGAACTCGAGTCACTGTTGTTACATTGTGCAGTGGAAATTTAATGCTATTTACAATACATACGTTAACTGCATGGGTACAGTGGAGTCCAGTCGTTTCGTTTATGGCCTCCAACTGAGGCAAACTTACATATGTGTCATTATTCTAACACATTAAATCGGCATAAATTGGGTTTATTTATCGATGCTTTTGGGTCGTTTACTTGCAGCATTCTGCAAGCACCTCAGATTTATGCTGGCCACACCACATTGTGATCAATAGTATCAGGAGTGAAGCATTGGTCCAACCTTCAATTTTACACATCAAGAATCTTTGCTTGTCTCTTGATTGATCTTTTGTTTGGTTTTGTTTGCTTGTTTTTCTTTCTTTCTTGTTTTTTTTTTTAAATTGTATTCTAGGGTATCCTGTCTTTGGACTTTCAAAACACTGAAAGTTATATCCGCAGGTCAGTCAAAGACATGAGACATGCAGAATTTACAAGTCTTTTGTTGGATACAATTCAACACCAATCAATATTCATCAGTGCTGCCTCAGGTGTGGAGACAGGCTGTACTCCACGATCTCACTACATGGAGTTTGACTCTCTTTCCTACACTGACGACTCTAAAAGGTCCTGAGCATATCCGTCTCTTTCTTAGTCCCTCTCATTGTCCTCTTTCAGTCTCAGGTTTTGTGTCCGTGTTCTGTTGGCATCAGCATCATCGGCGACTGGAGCCATCTAAAGAGCGGCCATTGCGCCTGAGCTCCCTAGCAGCTAGATGCAGAGGGGGCCCACGTGAAGCCGTTAGAGTCCTTGGAGCAGGAGGTGAGTCCTGGTCCTCCATAAAGCTTTCAGGACTGCCCTCGCCATCGCCATCGGGCAGGCTTCCACAACTGGAGCCTGGAGACATTGTCTCAAGAAGGTCGTCCCTGGCCAAGCCCACCACTGTGTCCTGATGTGGTCCACCCTGGGGGCCCCCCTCATGGGCCCCGACCCCAACCAGCAGACCTGTTTCCCCATCAGTTGTGCTGCCAACATTCCTCCCTCCATCCTGATCCTCGAGGAGGTTTGAGAGGAAGCTGATGTACTTCATAGCGAGCCGCAGAATCTCATTCTTGCTCAGCTTCTTGTCTGGGGGGTGAGTGGGGATGAGTTTGCGCAGTTCCGCAAACGCCCCATTTACGTTCTGCTGCCGCCAACGTTCACGACTGTTAGTGAAGATACGGCGTACAATCTTCGGCTGGCCAGCTAGTGGAGGAACAGGGAGGAAAAGAGGAAGACATAAGAAGAAGAGGCATTGATCGGATAACACAAACAACACAAAATGCAGAGCTGAAACAGATAATGCAGTCTGTAAAAGGGTAATACATGTGCAGTAATAAAAATGGAGCAATTAGCCGCATGCACATAGGTTTCGAGAAAATTAGTTTGTAGGAAAAACAAACTAATAATCCTAAGAAATTAAACTGCAAAATTGTCCTCCCTACAACCATGGATTTTAGCGTGATGGAGAAGAAGCTCGCAAAATATAGAACAAAACGCTGTGTGCCAAATACTATGCAAATATGGAATATGACACAGGAGAAATGGATGGTTTGGCGTGTCAAACCCCAGCAAAGAGTATTGAGGAGACTGTATGCTCCCTGCCCTAAATTCTATGTACTTTTTATTTATTTAGGTATGATAAAATGCCCCGCTGCAGGTAGTCACATCCTCCCGCCCTCAACAATGGTGTCTTCCAGGCTATTGTCGCCCTTGGAACACACCCAGTCTATCTTAATCCTTCAGCCCACTCTGCAGTAAAACCTTGGCATGGAGGCAGCAGCACCCCCATCCTCCACCCCTGTATATGGCAGTGAGTGGGCAGCGATGGAAGGATGTTTCAAATGAAATAAACCCCAAAATCCGCCTGAAAAGAGCTTACTTTAATGGCATGCAGGTACATGTATTTGACATTCAGATTAGCAGCATTCATTTATGCCATGAATTATGATTTGATTATATTTCCCGTGGGTTAAACACTTATTTTTGCAAAGCATCTTCTGCAACACTCAGATTAGGTACAGTATAGATCCATGTCAGTGGATGAATGACAATGGAGATGAGGAGGGGGACGTTTGGGGGACTATATTGGCAGAAGGAGGACACAGCAGAAGTGCATCTTACCATACTTATAAAGATCTAAAATGCGCCTACCCTCGTCGAGTTCAACCTCATAAGGCGCCGGGCGGCGCTTTACCCTGTTGCTGGGGTACATGCTGTACTGCTCCGACTCCCCTCCGAGACTACAGCAACAGAAAGCAGACAAAAGGTGCACAGGTGTATAATAAAACAGGAATTTCAGCATCTCATTCAGTGCATACAAGCCTCAACACCCACTTGCACCAGGAGCACATACACACACACACACACACACACACATACACACAGACATTTATAGGCCTGTTCTTTCTGTCAGACATGCACACACTAAATAATGTCCATATATTGTACTCTACAAGCATCTTTTCACACTTTCTTTCCCTGCAGGGTCACACTGTGCTAGAGCAAGTAAACCATTAAACTTATGGTGAACACTAACAATGATCCAACGTGCATTCATGAAACTGGCCTATTCTGATTTTTCTCTTTCTGTCTCCACCTTTACCTGTTGATGGCGGCGAGAGGCTGTGCCAGGTTGTAGAGCATCGCCCGGGCCGGGACAGGAAACGCGTTTGGGCTCAGTTGGACCATTCGAGCGTCGTCTCGTTGCGGCGGCGGCAGCGGCAGCGGTGGAGGTCTGCGAAGTTCCGTGATCGGCACCAAATGGCTCTCAGTCCTCTGCTCCACCGCTTTTATAGCGTCCCTCCTGGAGAGCTCGATCACCGGCACTTCCCTTTTCAGGTCAAGGGCGTTGTGAGAGGCAGTTTCCTTGGCAACGCCGTTGATGATGATGCTGATGCTGGTCCCGTTGCTCGAGTTCTGCAGAGGAACGTCATCCGTCTCCTCAACCCCCTTGAAGCTCCCTCCCCTCTCCTTCTCCCCCTCCTCTCTCCTCGGCTCCTCTTCCTCCTTGCATCCGTTTAGTCTGGAGATGATGGAAGAGTCCTCCCGCTTTCCAGGACCGGACTCTGCGTCGGGACTTCCCGGACGAAGCTCCGGCTGCCGTTTTTCCATCATTTTTATACCGTCACCACTCGCTCGAGTCCTCTACGTCCTGAATAAGATTTTCTCCGGTTAATTTATTGATCAGGACAGTATGTGAGAAATTAAATATAATATAGTCAAACAGTTAAAGCCTTTAGAAATTTAACTAAGCTATGCATCATTATCATTTTATTGTCATTAGGATTATTATTAAATGTTTTTTAAACTATAATTGTTAGTTTAGAAATTGAAAACTTAACATTTCTAACAAAACAAATTGTGTAAGAAAGACGATTAATAGGCCATTTTGCTGATCAGATTAAGTATTTTTCTTAATTATGCGTTTTGTTCAGTATTATTAAATAAAAAGATAAATGAAAAGTGCCACAAAGGACGAGTACACGAATACGTCAACTCAATTTAAAAATGTTTTTATTCTTTAAATTCTCAAGAATCGTTTTTGTGATCTGATGAGGTTTTGAGAGCTTTTCTTAAAGTTTTCATTTAGGCTAATTTATAGTCGACATTTATGAATTTGCCTCAGTTAAACATTTTTATTATAAATGATGATATTTTCTAAATGTTATTTACGACGAGCTTTATCTTGTGGTTGCATGTTTTTGTCCTTTTCTCTGAATCTCTTATCTGAAGCTTGCTTGGCCTTTAGCACATAACGTTCAGCTAATATACAATTTAAACCGACGTTTTAGCTCCGCATAAAGTCGCATTCAAATATGTTAAAAGATTATTTCGGATGCTGTTTATTTAGAGGTGAAATGATCGTTTTATAGCTGGAGAGATTGCCAGGACCACGAAAAGAGCGTCATCGTCGAAATAGCCTAATATTCCCTCCCTTTTCTCTGTCTTCACCAAATCCAGAAATAACCTTCAAAAACACTTGATCATTTCCACAGCCACAGATGTCAGAGGGTGGTATAATTTTTTGTTTTATGTCGGTGTAGGCTATAGGCCACAGTGCTGTTGTTGTTAAAGCCGAACATCAAAGGCTTGTCATATTGAATACACCACCACTGTTAGTTATTTCTGTAACTAATTAACTCGGTAAATATCCCAGGAATATTATTATAAACGAACAAAAGACCGATAATTTTAAAAAAGCGCACTTTTATTTCTGGGATTTCTCCAATAGGCCTCGCATCCGTTATTACATCCCGTTACAGTCTCAACCATCCGATCGGACAATAGCAGAAAATGTAGGCTAAATATTTCGCACATCACACCGATAAAATTCACACGACAGCAATCCAATTAACGCCGTTAAGAACAACGAGTACGGTGGTTTAAATAAAGAGGTGTATTTTTTTGCACTTACCGTTCCTGCCGTGTTGTTGATGTTACTGTGTAAGTGGAGCCATTTTGTGAGTGGGTCATCCATGTCTGAGGTTTTTCTTTTTTTTTCCTTGCCAGTTGTGGAGCAGTGTGTGTGTGTATGTGTGTGTGTGTAGCTGAGTTATTCCTCGCCGCATCCAGTGCGCTCCCTCAGTATGGGGAGCGGAACACAGGCCGCAATGTGGCCGAGTGAGATAAGCGCACGGCAGCGGCCTCTTCATTCCCGATAAGCCCCTAAACCCATTATTTATGAAATGATTCATTATTATTTGGCTGTCGTGGGCTATATAGGCTTGTGGAGGGCAAAGCATAAAAAAAGCAAACAGGCACAGCGCAACGGCCTGTAACAACGTACTGTAGCCTGAGCTATAGTAGTGAAGGTGTTTTAATTTTTTTTTTTTTTTTTTTTTTGATGAGGGAAACAAAAGCTCAGGTTAAGCTGTTGACCTATTTATATTTTCACAAAGGTTTTTTTTTTTTTTTTTTTTGCTAAGCCAATTTATCCTGCAATAAGATAATTGATGATAGCAAAGGGGTGTCCCCCTTTGTTATTTATTTCTTATTTATTTTTAAATTTTATCCTAAAAAGACCTTAATCCATATCCATTTCTGCGCCTTGAGGCTGCTGATACAATAACAGACTGCCAAAAATGACGAGGTTATAATTAGGCCTATGATAACAATGATTTAATCGAAGGGGCCACAATTCTTTATCAATTAACCAATAAATAAATAAATAAATGTGCTGTTGCATGTCATTATTTGTGCTAGGGGCCTTGGACGGCGGTTCCTCGCGGCCCATGGGGACTCATGGCTGCGGGAGATAAAAGCGTATCGGCTTCTGGTCGCATCAGATAAAAAGAGCAGCACGCTATCAGAGCAAGTCCAGGACAGCTTAAATGGTAGCAGGTACATCCTAATAACGGATTTTACACGCTGTCTTTTTTCTTTTTTGTTTTTATTCAGATGCATTTATGATTTTAACAAACTAATGGCGTGAATTTTGTCAAATAATTTCGTGACGTAGCAAAATATGGAGCACTGGCTGCGTCATTAGGGAGATGTATATAATGTGGGAAGTCACGCTTCATTTTTTTGAAGATTAATGTTAAGAAAAATAAAACATTAGTGAGCCTTGATTAGTCACGACCTTTAAACAGACCTGTTGAAGCAGCAGTCACGACCATCATCCTGCATCCTGTTCACAGCAGTCTGACATAATCCCCTAAAACACATTTGTCAGCATCTTTCAAGGAAACCTCGATTGCAAGGCAGTAATTGAAATATGTTTTGGGGTGACATATCACTGCCAATATAGCCTATTGATAAAATGCACATTAAAAACTGACAAGTTGATGTTACACAAATTCTGGAAACCGAGTGAAATAAAGAAAACTATAAATCTTAATTTATGATATGTAATTGTCAGGTTTGCTTAGAATATAGAATGTTTTACTTAAATTTGTGAAGTTGTTGCAAGTTAAAAATGACAATTGAAGTTACCTTTTTTCTTTCTAAGTTTTAGCAACTTATGTAAACTTAAAGAGGATTTTGCAAATGATGACGTTAGGAGATCTGTGAATTGTTTTCTTAACATGTTTGAGAAAATCTGAATATCACTGACTAGTTTGCAAGAATATATACAGCACAGTAAACTTGGTTAACTGAAGTTGTTAAAAGTTGAAAGACTGATTAAATTAAAATTGTAATTTTTCAGTTGCATCTTCACAAAATTATGTAAATATAAGTACATTATTACTAAATTTAACAATTAGCTATAATGTAAACATAAATTAAGACTAATTGTTTTATTTTCTTATTTTTTCAAAGCAATTGGCTCTCTAATTTCTTCTTTTAATTAAAATCCACTTGTCAGATTTTTAGTGTATATATTTATAAACGTTTTCACTATAGGCAACCACTCACCACTGTCTGATATAATCATTAGCAAATGTAATTGTAATCCTAAAGTGCTGCTGGTTCTAGTATTATGGTGTTCAGCAGTTCTTTGTATAGTTTTTCCAGGAAGTGGTACCATACTCCAGCAGAAACTGTTGCTCCATTGTAGGTACACCATTCTGTCTTTCTGTTCAATAACTTTTAAATGTGTTAAAAAGTAGAAAACCATAATGTAATATTCTTACATTAAGAATTGGTGATTGTTATAGTTTTTGTAAAGCAGTATAGCTATGCTGGTTATGAGAGGGTGGGAGTGGTGCAGAACGGGTGAGGCACAAGTGATTCTTCATGCACTGGGGAAGGAGGGACATTCAACTTTAAATAGCAGTATTTTGTAGTTATTTTAAATACCCTCAGAAACCCCAAACCCAAAAGTAGGGTTGAAAGACATGCTTTCTGTAAAAAAAAAAACTGGTCCCCCCAGTGTTGACTCCATGCACTCATGACTGGATCTGATTTAATTGAACTATAGCCAGTATTTTTGTTGGTAAGAAGCCCTCATCAGTGCCAAATTGATTATCTAAAATGTGCATATCAATAATTGATTTAATTAAGCCTCATTTAAGTTGCACAGGTTTTACTCTCAAATCAAGAAAACAATATATGATAGGAAACTATATGAGTTTAAACATTTTAAATATGTCAATGCATCCAAATGAAACACTATGTGATAGAACTGTAAGCTTGTGTTCATAATTAAGGAATGTCTCACAAAAGTTTGACAAAATAAAATGTTTTTATTTAGAAGCAAACAAGTATCAATTTCCTGAAGCAATAGGTGATAGAGCACAAGTAAAATGAAGGGCTCCTGCAAAGCTCCAGGGCAATATAATCCATTCAAAGAGAGAGAGAGAGAGAGATAATTGATTGCTTTTTATGTTTGGACAGAATCTGTGATTCAGGAGGGCACCTTTATTTATTTATTTATTTTATTTTATTTATTTAAAAAAAAACACTTTAGTTTGAGATCTCATGCATTTGCAGCACAACCTTCCACATGTTCAGAATCTGAGATCATCATGATTGATGGGAACATTTTAAATATGTGACAAAATATGGTTCTACTCAAAATAAATCACATTTTGAAAAGCAGCGTTGATTGTGACAAATACTGTCACCACATTGTTTTTATTAAACAGGTAAATGGGGTTAAAATTCAGATACTTTGTAAAAGAAATTATTCAGCTAAGTCTGACAATCAAATCATTGCATAGAAATAAGTCTCACTGGATTTGAATTTATAGTCTTTGCCTTTTTTTTTTAGTATCACAATATAAACTCTAACATCTACTCTGTTTCTAGTCCTATTTATTACTGACTGTAGGCTATTTGGTTTTATTTCATTGATTTGTTATTGTAATTAAATCCCCTGCAGTTTCATATTGTTTAACAATATTGCACTAATGAACCTCTAACCCTGAAATCTCATGTAGCTATTTTGACATGTAAAAGTGCACTGAGATACACACTGACTATCTACCATGTGCAGCAGTGTTTGCAGTGGTAAATATGGATCCATAAAATGGCTCTGTTCCATGCCTATCTTCAAACTCAGCGCTGGTTGCGTCGGGACGGCATGATCCGAAGAGAAGCAGTGCTTTCCCGGGTCATGAGCCGTGTCACATGGTCCAGGCTGAGTCCAGCCACTGCCTCTCCATTCACCTGCAGAATTTCATCACCGATGCCAAGGAGACCTATGTAGGGGCCTTCGCCACCACCATCACCCACTTTCTCTACATACACACCTGGGAAGGAAACAGAACAAGGGGGAGATGGAGAAAGAAGGGGGAAAATGAGATAAGCCTACCATACAAAAGGTAGGCCTAAATGGAAAACCACTCAGCAGTCATCAGTATTATAAACATTACTACAAAGAGTAATTTTACATATTTTACAGAATGAACCTGAATATGTGATGGAATTAATGCTAAAAGATATGCTGTATGTGAGTATATTTAATTGATTACCAATTTTAACTACTTGCCTTTACCAGTAAAGCCAAAGGCAAATGTATTTCTGAATAATGGCATATAATTCTGTTTGGTCTCTCCTCTGCTCATTAAGTTTATTATTAAGTGTTTAAGATACACGACATATCGTTGATGACCAGCCTTGCAGTTAGCTATAGAAAAAAGAAAAAAAAAACAACTATCCCGTGACCAAAGTGGAATAACTGGAAAACCAAGATCTACATTTAAAATTATTATTATTATTATTATTATTATTATTATTAATAATAATAATAATAATAATAGATCTACATTTTATTTATAAAGCACTTTTAAAGGGAGTCAAAGACACTGTACCAAAGTACTCTATATTTGAAATTGCCTTTCATCATCAGTTTAATTATTATCTTTTTGGCTGTTTATCCTGGTATTTTGGTTCCTGTGGGTAATAGTAGTAATCTGAGAGTCGGAACTAATCACCGCACTACGAGTGTTCCGCCCGGAATTAATTTTATGAACACCTGCTGAGCGTAGCGCCAAAATACGGCAGAAAAAAGGGGAACTGCGACAGCGAAGCAAATAATAAACATATAAACAGATAAACATAGCAGGAAGAATACCAAGAGAAGAACAAACAAGGAAGATTTAGCCCCTCTTAAAGGATTGCAGCCTACGAGGTATGCTGATTGTAGTTTATGTTTGTTAAAAGTTTTGCAAAAACTATGAGTTCAATATTACAGACTCATGTTCCTGTTGTATTTTGAGCAATTTCACATGCTAGGTGGGTGTATGTAAGTGTAGAGAATTTTTTTTTTTACAAGTGCATAATCACTTAAAGGCAAGCTACATTTATGTTATGCTGTCTTATAAGACATTTATACGTGCATTTCATTTATTGTATTCTGTATTTTTTCTCCATTAGCTCAGTTCTCACAGGCTGGTTTTGGATGGATTAAACCCAGTTTCTTAATCAAGATCTGGTGCCTCGTGCCTGTTCTTGGAGGGTGCTACAGTGAGAACTCGACTGCTCTGCAGCACGAGTAAATGAGAAAGAAGGTGCCAGAGAGGATCGAACCAAGAGGCTCAAATGCAGAGAGACAAAAGGTGCTAGACACCAAGCGTGGACAATTAGAGCAACTGGAGACGATTAAGAAGTTAAAGGCCGCTAAAGCACGACAGCAAGTATATGAGCAGAGATGTTCAAACGAAGAAATAGATGAGCTGCTCCATCAGCATGTCCCTGTCAGGCAAAGGGAGGATGAAAAGCATGAAAATAGCCCGTTGCAACAGCCCTCCCCACCCCAAGTTTTGACACATCCAAGACAAGAAGACAGCACAGCAGGTCTTGTTAAAGCTTTAGCAGAGTCTATCAGTGCGAGCCATCCTCCAATACCTGAACCAACAACATTCAACGGCGCCTCACTGACTTCAGACTCTCATTGACAGGAAAAATATACCAGCGAAAGAAAAGGTTTTATTTTCGAAGAGCCTGAATTCCAACACATATTCAAGGTCATTCTGTAAAATATGTAAAAAAATATATTTATAATAGCCTACCAAGAAGGCTATAGAGAGTTACTTCCTGCTAGGTAGAGAGTCAGCCTATAATGCAGCATGGACTGTCCTAGAAGAGAGATATGGCAACCTCTTCTTCATCGCCAAGGCTTTCAGAGATGGAACTAGCTGGCACTCAGCTTGTGGGTCTAAAAGTGCCAAAAAAGACCCCAAAACATTTGAAAACCTGAATAACAATGTCTCTTTCCAGAGATCATGACCCAGTTACTCAGGATAATCTACATTCCTTGTTGTTAGCAGTTTATTTAGGAGCTTTTTTCTTTCTAATGAACTTTTATTCCCGTGCAGAAGCAAGCATGCATCTTCTCATGGGTGAGGGGCTTGTGAGGGGTTTCCCTGTGCTCCTCAGCTCACTGGTGCTAGCAGTCAATGCACACTTCCCCTTTGCATGGTGATTTGGTTGGCGGGTGTAGTTCGGTAGAAAGAAAGCAGTTTCAATGTGAAACTGCTCACAACAAGGTCTGTAAATTCTCTTGAGTATTTGGGCCATGATTTCTGGAAAGAGACATTTCTGTTGAGTTTTGCAAAGACAATGTGGATTAAAAAAGCTACCTGTGTCTGGTCGACCTTTGCCCCTTGAGATGACAAACCCAAAGGGACCATTCGGGGGTCTGACGAGCTCCAGGAGGAGGGTCCCATCAGGGAAAGCCTGAGTGACGCGGCCCACTGGACGTGCAATTCTGGAGGCAAGTACATCTTCAACACTCAGGGCTCTGTGAAGCTCCAGCTGAGGGCTGTCAGGGCTGTAACAGCAAAAATACAGCTCTAGTTAAAGGTGTCGGTTTGGTTTCAGCATATAAAGAGCGGAGTCTTTTGCAGCAGAGTCTAAGAGACTCTGTATTGGTTTCAAATATTTGTTCTGTTGTAGATAAACTTTTCTCATTTAACGTTAGTCATGCTAAATGAACACACTCTTAATTCCTCTTTTGTGTAAGGAAGTAACCTCTTTAAATGTGAACGTGGCACCTATTAAGATCAATGATAAATTGATTTATTTGAATTAATTTAGAAACTCTGTAAACTCTGTTAGTGATCAGCTCATGTGCGTTTTGGGTTATTTTCTTTAGTCACTTAAATCAGTAGGCAAGGAAGTATTTTTTAAAAATCTTCGATTACTGTTTTTGGACAATGCACATTTGTGACCTCTGCATTTACATTGCATTGAATGTTTTCTTATTGTATTTATACAATAAGAAAACATTCAATGCATTGATTACTGAGCAGGCCTAACAGTGGCCACACATGGCCTTCACGTGCAAAACTGAAATTAACACATACCAACCAGGAAGAGACACAAAGTGACCACAAAGTGACCCAAAATGGTCATAAGCAGACACAAAATTACAGGAACAAGCAAGGTGGAGGTCACACACATCCAAAATACTTTTACAGGTGTTAGGTCAAGAAATCAAACTGATGCAAGAATCAAACAGAGGATCAGCACACTGTCTTAAATGCTCCCATAAGTTTTTTTATATATGCTCCTACTGTAAAAGACACCTTTGGCTGTAGTCGTTAGAAAACTAACGATGCAAAACAGTGAAGCAAAACCATGTGCTTTTACTTCTTCTCTTTCTTTCTCTCTTTTTTCTCTCTCACCTACCTTGGCGCCAGACCGTACGGTATCTGCACTTCTCCCAGTATTGTTGAACGTTCTGTTCTTCTCTCTAAACTCTGCACAGATGAGGCTTTGCGCAGTTGGGCCAGTGGCAGCACCTAGTGGCAAATAAACGGCACTGTAACAAACTGTGTTTTCCATGTTGGCAAAATTCACCATACAGATTTGGAACCGTAACTTTCTGGCTCCAACGCCCCTCTAAAACTAACAAGTGTGAGTTTGGCACCACATTATGCAAATAGAGGGCTGTGATTGGCTGGAACAGAGAGTTGTTTACATGTGTTTTGTGTACTCGTGTAGCTGCCAAGAGGTGGACGGCTACTGCAGAAAGTGGAAAGAAACAACCTGGAATGCATTATCTTCGCTCAAAGTGTCAGGCAGAAAGGTGGGTAATACTTCAAAGCCTTGGTTGGTCCACTGTGGCAAATAAGTGCTGAAAGGTACTTCAAAGCAAAACAGGAAGTTTAAAGACATGTAAATAAGATGCTTTCTCCCTACAGCCTTCTATTTTGAGGTAAAAATCACATTTAGTGTGATGTGGTGAGATAAAACAAAAGATGATGGCAGAGCAGCAGTCCTGAAAAATGTTCTTCTCACCGTGTGCAGGGTTTGCAGTGAGGGTGTCCTCTGCATACGGCTGGTGGGCTGAGGTCTGCGTGTGGGGCTTTGGGAAGCAGAGCTGACTCGGGGGGCCGGGGGTATACTGAGCTGCTCCATGCTGCTGGAGCGACCTCCTTTCACCAGTCTACCAACACTGTTGAGACCGATGGAGGAAAAGAAGCGACGCAGGAAGAGCTTTGGCCGTCCATCCAGCTTTCTGGAAAAGGTAAGTTGTAACAGTGTTTTTAAGTGGGCAGTAGTATATAGACTAGAGGTTAATAGAATGTATTAACCCTTTGAAACCTGAGAAAATTGGTTTTATTTCTTTCAAAAACATGGTAAGAATGCAATGAACAACGAAATAAGAAATTACCAAAAATTTGCAAGATATTAGTAAAAAGTACAAGAAAATTACCTGAACAACAAAAAATAAAAAAGCAAGTAAAAACAAACAAGGAAATGAACTGGAAAAGTGCTTAAAATAATAATTCTGTAACATAATTTCCAATTTTTAATTATAATAATATAAATATAGTTTTCCCCTAGACATTAAAAAGAAAAAATCTAAATCGACTAATGCCTTCTTCTTTCTGTAACAAATAAAAAGGAATGAGCTACAAAATGAGAAATCCAAAACATTTCAAAAAAGTCAATAAAAAGTACAAGAAAATTACCTGAAAATTTGTGCAAAAAAAATTAATAAATAAAATTTTACAAAGAAGAAAAAAGGTTTAAAAAAATAAGGGAATGAACTGGAAAAAGTAATTAAAAATTATATTAATTCAACATGTAACATAATTTTAAATATAATTATGATTTATAAAAATGAAGCTTTTCACTCGCATTTAATTTTTTTTCCATAGACATTTTTCCCTGTCTATTTTAAATAATTCTCTAAATCTGTCAATTTCTTTAAATTTGTGAAACATTTCTTACAAAGTTGCTCATTTCCCTTTTTCCCGATGTTTTTAAAAGAAATCACAGTAATTTGCTCAGGGTTCAAAGGTTTAAGTATTTGTGAAAGGTGTCTGAAAGCAGCACAAGAGAAGTAATGTCGCTCCAGGTTTAACTAAACTGTCGATCGACAAGCCCCAACATTATATAAGAAGAACTGTTAAAATTATTATTTTGCTTGTGGTTTTAAAATTCTGCCATAAATGTCTTAAACAGTAAAGGGTTTCTTTACCAGAAGGGGGCAGGGTTGTCTTGGTGTTCTCTGAATATTTTTAATATCAACATCCTGTAGGTCAACATTTTAATCTCCTAACTGCTACTAGTCTGGCACGCTTAGGCCGTTTTGGGAACAGCACGGTGGGGGCAAAGGATTTATTGTCTAAGCTATGACCAGAGCGCTGTTATCTTACCTGGACCCGTCAGCGTTTTCCTCCCATGTGGCCTCGGCTTTCAGATGTTCTGCTCTCAACAGCTCCGCCCTGAGGTCCTCGGCCCGGGACATCCCCAGGCCACGGAGAGCGGGGCGACACTCAGGACCAGAACCAGGCTCACTCAGACCTGCTGGTAGAGAAGGGTGTGCTGAGTGGATGTCACAGAATCACTCTGGAATGTTCTGTTTCATTTCCTCTGTTCTATTTCATTCCAGTCTGTTCTATTATTTATTGTTTAGTTTAGCTCGGTTCTGTTCTGTTTTATCCTATTTTTTGTTCTTTTCTGCTCTGTTTCATTCTGCTCTGTTCTATTCTATACGGTTCAATTTAGCTCTGTTCTGTTCTGTTTTGTTCTATTTTATTTTATTATTTTCTTTTTGCTCTGTTCTATTCTCTTTTTATGTTATTCTGTTCTGTTTAATTCCATTTTATTCAGTTCAGTTAATTTTCCATCCTATAATGTTCTTTTTTCTCAATTCTGGTCTGTTTAATTCTCTTCTAATTACAATCTCTTTTGTGCCTTTATTTTTATTCTAATCTGTTTTGTGTGATCTTATTTTTTTTGTTCTATTCTGTTCTGTAATATTGTATTTGTATTTTGCATAATGAGTGCTTTTATTTTTTACCTGGTTGGGATTTTTAACAGTGTTAAAAGTATGCAATATTTTCTTTTACACTGTGGGATTACTTCTTAATAAATGGAGAAAACTACTCTTTCTACCGCTGCTTTTATAGAAGAATAAATCCACCCCCAAGAATGAACAGTATCAGTCTATCATGTAAATAACAGAAATTACAAGCACTGAACTCTCCATGCAAACTTTCAGATGAACTGAAATGTCTCCATGGCTCTGCTCATCCCCACTGACTACTCACCTGGTCCATCTGGAGTGACGTCCCAGAGCTCAGCAGCTGGCAGGTCAGAGGTGAGCCGAGCTGGGGAGTACCTCAGGGTGGAGGGTCTGATACAGGGCACTGGACTGCTGGTTGCAGGGGTCCCTTGGGTTAATGCCACTGCACACTCCCTTCTTGCCTCTGGAGAGTCTAGGAGGGCAGACAGTCCTCCTTCACCTCCCTGATTAGAGGTCATCTGACCTGCAGCAGTGCGATTTCTTGAGCTTGACTTTAGGGCTGACTTTATAGGGAGCAACGGGGGAGGTGATTCCCTCAGACCATCCAGCAAACGGGGCTCCAGAGCAACAGGGCTGTCTGGGGCAAATGAAACAGCTCTGCTCAAGTTGACCCTGTTCCTGGGATTTGAATTACGCCGCTGAGCCCAAGACGGGCCGTAAGGCCCATGGCCAGACTCCAGCCGACTTTCTCCTTTCCTGCTCCTTCTCCTGAGTTTCCCAAACCCTGATGATTTCCACCCTGTACTGCTCTCTTTATTTTCCCCCAGCACATAGGCTCCAGCAAAAGTGACAGTTAGAGGAGCTTTAGGACGAGTACTTGCCTCCGGTTTGTTATGAGGCACCCAGCGAGGAGCCGCTTTTTCCCGTGGCTCCTCAGGCTGCTTTGGCTCAGTGTTCTTTGGCTCTGGCGGTGTTGAGGCCAGCTGAGGCTCCCTGACTACAGAGCCACATGACTCACATTTTTTCACCAGCACTATTATCTCTTTAATCACTGTTGTGGGTTCACCACTGACACCCACAACTTCTTGTTTCTGTGGCGGAGGCATGGAGACACTTCTGTGGCTTCTGCTTCTCTCTGAACCACTGCTGCTAGAATCCGTATTACTTTCTTTACTCTTGGACTTAGGCTGCCCCGGCCTGCTACGCTGCCTCACTCTATCCAAGTACCGAGACTCTGCCTCTTTCTCTGATTCGTCCTCGAAGCGCACCCGTGTCGGTGAACAACCATAACGTCTGGATCGACCACCTTGGTCACCAGGGGAAGTGTCTCTTTGGTTTGGGGTGAGGAGGGGACCAGATATAGTTTGAGCTGCTTGATCTTCTTTGGTTTGAACAGCTTTCTGCACTGGTGTTGGACTGGGAGACTCCACTTGCTGCTTCTTTCTGCAAAAAAATAACACAAAAGTGAAGATTACAGACATTTTAACCCCTTGAAACTTGAGCAAATTGGCTTGATTTCTTTCAAAAACAGTGGAAAAAGGCAATGAGCAATGAAAGAAAAAATGGCCCAAAAATTAGCAAACAAATCAGTGAAAAATGAAAGAAAATTACCTGAAAATAATGCAACTGGAAATAAATAAATAAAAAGAAAAATACGGTTTAAAAAAGGGAATGACCCAGAAAAAGCGCTTAAAAATTATACATTTTTGTAGTATAATTTTAAATATAATAATGATCCATATGAATATAGTTTTTCCGAGCATTTTCCTTTTTCCCTAGACATTTTTCCCAAGCTATATTAAAATAATTTCCTATCTTCTAATTTCTTGCAATTTGTGGAACAGTTCTTATGGAGTTTTCCATGCCCTTTCCTACATATTTTTGAAAGATTTGCTCAGAGTTCAGAGGTTTAAAGGCATCTGAAGGAGCACAAGTCATTTTGTCAGTTAGCGAGATACACTTGTGTTGAATTCATTTGTAAGCTTGTGTCTTACTAAAGTGATGTAATAATGAACATGAAAGTGAAACTGTATGTCAGCCTTGTCTCAGCTATTGACTAAGTAGGTAAAAAAAGCTCTTCAGAATAGGAGATTTTTGGTGATTACATAGATAAAGATATACTGCAATAAGACATACAGTACATGTAGTGACTTAAGGTATGTTTGCTGTGCAGTCATAGATGTAGGATCTAATGCAAATACTCCTTTATCAATTAAGTGAATGCTTCCAGCTGATATAAGGGGATTTTAGGGATCAAAACTGTGTGACGTAAACAGAATGATACGTAACATTTTCTCAACATTGTCAGCTCTGTATTTGCAATTACGTAATTATCATATAATGATAATTACATAAGTCAGGTTTCAGTGCTTCAGCTTATTTTCAGTAACAATGCAAAATTAGCTTGCAAATGCAAAAGAGGGATACGCAAAGCAGAGAGAAAGATAAAAGAGACATAAGTATCTGAATGGATAAATAGATACAGTAAACTTACAGGGACAGTTTACCCCATCAAACAAAAATAAAAACTTTTTTTTCTTACCTGAAGTGTTTTTTTTTATCATTGTTTTGGTGTGAGTTGTTGATGTTGGCCATATAGATGTCTATATGCTGTATATGATGGAACTAGATAGAACTGGGCCGATGGTGCTCAAAATGCCAAAAAAATACATCTGAAAAACTCAACAGCAATGTCTCTTTCCAGAAATCATGCCACGTTTACTCAAGATAATCCACAAACCTTGGTGTGAGCAGTTTCACGTAGGACCTATTTTCTTTCTACCTGACAACCATATCACTGCGCAGAGGGAAGCATCTACTGCTTGCTCACCAGTTACCACTGAATTGGCTAAACCTTACAGCTCAGCTGAGGAAGACGCCATTAACGTTTACGTCTCCCCCTGTCACAAGCAAGGCCTCTCATCCGTTAGTGGATGATGGTTGGCCTGTGTAGTTCAGTTGAAAGAAAACAGTTCCTACATGAAACAGCTCACAATAAGGTCTGTGGTTTATCTTGAGTAAGTGGGTGATGATTTCTGTAGAGAGACATTTACAAATGTATTTTACAAGCCAAGCGCCATCTAATTTCATCATATTCAAGAGAGGGCAGACATCTCTACGGCCAATATATTCCAGCACTCAGCAACTCACACCAAAACAATCCAGACTGATAAATGACACAACAGGTAAGGTATTTTTTGATTTTGGGGTGAACTGTCCCTTTACAGTGGTAGCAACAAAGCAATTTGCAGAAAAAAGTATCTACTCATCAGGAAATTGAACTTATCATCACACCAATGATTCACTCATGCATGCAAAACTGCACAAGCACAAGTGGGACATTCACAATCCAAAACATCGCACTTGAAAAGATGCCAAAGGGGTCATAGAATTTGTAAGAAGATGTAGCATACTTACACAGTGGATCTCTGATCAGAATGGGAGCGTCTGCAGGGACGATCGCCTTTAATGTGACTGGAGCGAGCCTTGAGTCGTGCTCGCTCCAGAAGACGCTTGGCTTGCTCATGTCTTGGGCTCAGAGGAAGCTCATCAGTGATTACAAGAAGTGACCTGAAGATCAAAAGAAAGATGCAAATTACAATAGAAATAAATCATTTGGGTGATGAAAACGGCAAGGGAATGGATAGAGTTGAATTTAAAATTAAACTAGGCTACATTAATAACTGTTTGAGTTAAACTAAATATTTGATGAAGTCATTATATGTGCAAAGCTTATGGAGTGTTGTGACATATCCAGCTACATTATATTTCTCGCAGATTGACTTAACGTTGAGTGAATCAAGCTTCGTCTCCTTAAGCTGTTTTATGTAATATCAGATAGATAGACTGGGGCGTGGCACTGGTGGTCAGCAGCAGAGAGACACGTCATCCCTCCAGCTATCCGTATGCCCAGCAGCTAAGCTGCTCTGCATTGTGCTTCATCGTCTGTACTCGCCTTTATCCCCTGGCCCAGTGATAAAGATAGCATGATACACCAGCCATGTGGATTATCCTTGTAATGGACTGAGTGTGATTCATTCTCTCCTGGGTGTCAAGAGGAGAACGTATTGTGTTTCAATAGATTACAGTTTGTCATAGCAAACTTAGTCCAACATTAACAAATATGGTAGAATTAGCAGCCTGTTTTGGTTCACCATATACAGCTGTATTACTCTGCTGTTAATAATGATGATGAAGAAAGAAAGAAAGAAAGAAAGAAAGCACTCTATAACGACAACAGCCTCACGATAAACTAAAAAGGCTGGATCAGATCAACCATTCAAGTAATCACCCAAACTCCATTGTGAAAATAGTAATGGAAAAATGTGTTTTTATTGCTCAGTTACACAAATGTGTTCAATTTACATATGTATTTAGTGTGTAGGATTTAGGGGGATATATTGGCAGAAATAGAATGTTATATAATAATCTTTTTGTTACTGTATAATCACCTGAAGATAAGAATCACTATGTTTTTGCGACCTTTGGGTGAGCCATTTATATCTACATAGAGAGCGGGTCCACTTAAGGGAGATGGCCACGTTGACTGCCATTTTTTAAAAGAAGCCCAGAATTGACAAACTAAACACTGGCTCTTGATAGGACCATTTGCGTTTTTGTGTCAGCCACTGTAGTAAGCAGCCCTTTTGTGATGAGAGCGTGAAAAACACTGATTTTTTTTAGAAATGTGAATTTGTTTTTGTTTTTTTACTGCTTTAAATCACCAGGCCCATTTGTTCTGGAGAGGAAGGGACCTTTGTATATTATCCAGCTCCCAGAACAACCTCCTGATGTAGAGTAGGAGACTTCTGTAGATAATCTGGCTCCCAGTAAAAAGCTCCTGAACAATGAACAGTGAACGAATTCTAACTGGGAGAAGTTTTAGCTGGTTGCAATCTATAATACTCACCACAAGATGCCACTAAATCCCCCTAAAACTTACACAGTGTTCCTTTAAGATCTAAACTCTTTAGTAAAGTATCACAGGTTACAGATCTTCCTAAAAACAATAGCTTCATTTTATAATCTGAGTAAAATATCAGCTTCTCCAATATACTGATTTTTATATCTATTATCTATTTATTAATGCATTTGAATGTTTCCATATGATACATTTATTTGACACTCTAGCTGCTTCAATCCAGAAAGAAATAGATTCTAAATTCCCATAAGTGGAGATGTAAGAGGGGACTTTATGAGGAGAGGATATAAATAGTGCATAGGTGTTGTATGTCACTGCCCCTGCCAAGTCACATAAAGAAGCTTTGCATCGCTCACCTCAAGTAGGGTTCAAGTTCCTGAGCAAGGATGGCTGAGTCTGAGCTGTCCAATGCCCTGTGTGCACCTGTGACAGGCATAAAGCAAAGTGGAAAAGTACATGTCAAGTCAGATCTAATATGATTATGATGTGAATAGAAAAGCTTGAAAAGCACTCCAAAGGGTTTTAAGAATAGAATGACTTGTCTTTGTTTACTTCTACATTTAGCTAACCCAGTGTTGATTTCATACAATAGTGTACCCTTCAAACTTACAGTTAAGCTCTTATTCAGTGTCTCATATAGCGCTTGCTTCAGGGGAAAACATTACTGGCAAAAGAGCCATCAGCCACAATGTGACCTACAGGGACATGTGGGTATTAAAATAATTGGATCTTTGTACGATCATAAGGATTTTCATAAACCTTCATACTATCAGATTCAATGACAGTCTCATAGGTTATCCCTGACTGATCCTTAATGTCAGTCAGATAAAAAAAACAGAGGTTACGCAACTACTGAGAGTCAGTTAAAGGCAGATTCTCCAGAGACAAGAGGTAAAAATCACTTGATCATCATGGATTTACCCATATGGACTGCACTGATTATGTTGCTATTGACACACTCAGTTGCACGCAGAGGACACCTGTACAGAATCACAAATATATAGTATGGAAAATACATAATCTGTCACCTTAAAGGAATACAAAGACATCCATTAGCACACAGACAGATACAAAAGCAGGGACACTTCCCCCACCACTCTGACTGCTAATAATAGCAACACACTCATGCACATCTGCACATCTGACATCTGACATCTGTTCAACACTGGAAATCAGCCAGGTTACATAGTGTGCTCCTATACAACAGCATTGGTAGACCAACAAAGGCTTATATAAGGACATTTGAATGGTTTTGAAAGCTGGCAAGTATTCTAAGCAGACAAGATTTTAACATTATAAACACCTTTGTAACCTTAGTTAATACTTAAAAACATTAACTACACTGTACTTTGCTACTTGGGAAAAAAGATAAACCAAATCCTTCATTTAACCTGTGCAGACACTTGTCTAGAGTACATCTACATACCAGGACACCTGTTTTTGCTTGTTTGTTGTTTTTTTTTTACCTCATGCAACAGAATTTAATAGATTGTTAAGGAGCTGAGTCAGCCAGTTAAATGTCAAAGAGGCTTTAAACACTTTATCAGAAACCTATGTAATACAATCCTTTACTCAACGAACTAAAACTAAAATTATCTCTCGATGAGGAGGACAGATCTTATCTGCCTGCCTCTAAAAACCCATAAAGAAATATTTCACTGCTGGAAAGATGGTCTTTTTTGTAAAACTAGGCCATCAAAGCCGTAGAAAGATGCAAATAGTTTTAAAGTTGGTGCTACATGACTAGAGAACACAGAAGAAGAGGGCTGCTGCTTTTGCTCAAGAGGTAGAAGACCTGCAACAACCAGAATTCACTGCCCTGCGCCAGTCCAAATAATGCTATTGGTAAAGTGAGTTTTGCCATTTTTTCCACAAGAAACAATATAGCAGCTGGATGGTAACAAATATTTTTTACTTAAAGTTAAAGAGTATACCAAAATATGTTTTAAAAAACATTTTAGGCGAGAAATAGGCAACGCAGTAACAGAACATCGATTTTTTATTTGATCAGCACTGCTTAGTTTTGCAGTTGATCTCAGTTATTCCAGCCTACGTTTTTACAATATAGGCAACAGTATGGAGTATGTTTTCTATTCTCATATTACATCCAAACAGTGCACTAAAGTGTGTGTTTCTGTTGATATTTTGTGCAAGAAATAGGGGATAAACCTCTGGGAACAGTGGCAGGCTTTGTCTGTAACTCAGTGGAATCAGAATCAGAATTTTTTTGAGCATCACAAAACCCGTAAAATGACTCATTCACAGTTGTAATTTGAATCCAATAGTGAAAAGGCTAGAAGAGCTGTATGATTAAATTATTTTATCACCACTCAATATAACTGTTTAGT